>NC_052147.1:200570989-200897590 GCF_902713615.1 Scyliorhinus canicula | reverse complement strand
TCCTCCCCTCCCCCCCCCCCCAAAACGCGGGGTCTCACCACTTCCGCAGCTGGTGAAACTGACGCGTATCGCGTCAGTCCGCAGCTGGCCCCTCCGGGAACGGAGAATAGCCGCCTAAAAGAAGGCCCCCACGCCGGAGTCATCTACACCAATTTTGCTCGCCGGAAATCGGCGTTACGACGGTCTGCAGAGAATTTCGCCCCTGTTCTGGGAGGCTGGTACCGGAATTGAACCGTGCTGCTGGCCGGCCTTAAAAGCCAGCGATTTAGCCCAGTGTGCTAAACCAGCCCCTAAGAGATTAAGTGGAACTCTTACCAACCAAGGGTCAGACCCCAGTCACCTCCATGCCACCCTTAGTTTGATAATAAAGGGCAGAATCTTGTGGAGGCAACAGGAAGTATTGGGCGCTGGTTGGAAAGCCATGAAACCCCTGTATCACCTTTGTTTGAAAAGCCCGCCCTATGACATGTCACGCAGGTACAGGTCTGCAGCAGAAAGTCTGCCAGGGGCCTCAGCTCTCGTGTACTTAGCAATAACTGCAGGATGGGTGGCTCTCAGCCGGCCACTCTTTCCAACGTCAGGTTCCCTAATCAAGCACTAAGTTCCGTTCAATGATGGACGCCCAGCCCTCAGAGCATAAAAGGAAACCCTTGCCGCAACAGTGAGCCCACATTCAACACTGGATTAATATCAGTGGCAGCAGGATTAAGTCCTTTAGTGGCTGGGTAGGAAGTCCATCAACAAGTCTTCCTGCCACAGGCTTAATTGGGGTGGAGGCTTTCCTGCTTAATTAAATGTCCCCAGCCATCAAAATCACCACGGGCACATGATTCCTCTCACATTCCTAACTGCAAGGGTCCACCTATTACAACGACTTGTCACATTTAACTAACTTTCATTGCAAAACGTCCTGAGATCAAAGTCGAAGAATTAAGGGCGAACTCCAATCTATATAGGCATATGGAGGGCACTAGAATGATTGGGAGTAGGTTGATTTGATCTTAGTTTCGGACTAGTTCGGCACAACATGTACAGCTCTGAATTCCACAGACATGCCCAAGCACCCAGTGCTTTTATAATATATCAATTTTTCAGAATGCATTTAAATTCACACGGCTTTTCGGACAGATACATTCAGGGGATGGGCTGTGAGGAAATGAGTCAGAAGAGATTCAAGTGCCAATCCCTTCCCAACGGCAGACATTTTGCAACGAATTCGTCCAAATATAATCAGTCCCCAAGGACAATAAAATCCGTGTATCTGCCACGACCACTACTCCCTACACCTGACCCCCACCGCCGGCCGGCCCAGTAATAATCAGCTCTGAACTCAGCAACGTGCTTTTCAACAGACATTTAGGAAATCACAGGCGACAAATACAAATCCTCGGGCCTAGGACGAGCGAAGCCGGCACGCCCCGTCGGGAATCTCTTCCTCCGCGGAGGAGAGCCCGGCTGGGAGGAGAGTCCGGCTGCCCCACTCCAGCCTCCCTGTTGGACGGTCACTTACCGCTGCTGCGGCCGGGACCAGCTTGGTGGCGGTGAACATGGCAGCGGTGCAAAGGGTCAAATCCGGACGGTGCCCCCCAGCAGAGACCTGCGGGAAAGAATAGACCGAGTCAATGGGTGGCTGGGGAAACTCTGCAGCACAACGTTCCCCTGAGTCGGAGAGACAAGCAACATTTGCCGGTGTTTTCCGATCGGTACCGATTAACACCCCCTCCCCCCTGCTCCGGCTTCACCTACCGACAAAAAAAAGCCGAGAGCAAGCGGCCGCGCAGGCGTGTCAGTGCAAACCGCCCGGATGGGAAGGACTGGCCAAGGTCAGCTCAGCTGTGCAAGCATTGCCACACAAACTATCATAGCAGTCTCTTTTTAAAAAAGTATTTTATTCAAATTTTTAGCATTTTAAAATTTGACAAAACAAAAACATTACACCCTCCCCACCATACAGTAAATCTCCACTAACCCCCCACCCACCAGTTGACAGTAACTAGCTCTCCGAAATGCAAAATAAACCCCAGCTCTTGTGGAACCCCTCATTTCACCTTCTCAAGATGTAAGAACTCCAATAGATCCTCCCCAGCCACGCCAAGCATGTAGAAGCTGACTTCTACCCCAACAGAACCCACCCGCGAGCGATTAACGGGGCAAAGGCTCAAACATTTGCTCCTGTCTGCAACTCCGGGAGGTCCACAGAGGACCTGGCTCCAAATCCACGTGCAAGACCGTCGACATGGTGTTGATAAATGACCTTGAAAATTTTGCCAACTTCAGGCAGCCCAGAACATGTGCACGTGGTTAACTGGACCCTCTCATGCCACTCGCAAGTATCCTCTACCCCCTTAAATAGCTGGCTCACCCTTGACTTCGTCAAATGCACCCTGTGCACCACCTTCAACTGTATCAACCCCTCTCGCGCACAAGGTTGAGGCATACACCCTCCGCAGCACTCACACCACAGTACCTCCTCCAGGGCCATTCCCAAATCCTCTTCCCACTTGGCCTTTACGCCTTCCTTAGACACCATATCCTCCTCCAAAATCTTTGCATAAATCACCGAGACGACCCCACCCTTCAGTCCCATTACCAAATTACCTCCTCCAACAACGAAGCAGGCACTATCAGAAAGATCTGAAAAACCTTTCCAGCAAAGTTCTGCACCTGCATATACCGAAAACCCTCCTCACAAGGAAACCCAAACTTCCCCTCAACTCCTCCACTCTTGCGAATCACCCCATCAAAACTAAATCCTTCATCTCCTTCACCCCGCTCTCTTCCCATCCCTGAAACCTCGCATCCATCTTCTCTGGCTCAAATCCTTGAGCCCCCAGATTGGCATTAGCCTCGACCCCGCTACCAACCGAAAGTGCTGCCGAAATTGTCTCCAAATCTTCAATGTGGCAAACACCACAGGAAGTCCCAAATACTTCCCTGGGGCAAACGGAAGCGGTGCCATTGCCAGCAGCCGCAACCTCGATTCCCTACAAGAACACGTCTCTATCCTCACCCATAATGCCTCCACCTCCCTACTCCAGCCCTGCAGCTTCTCCGTGTTTGCCGTCCAGCAATAATACAAGTTTGGAAGGCCCACACTCTCCCCCAACTGCCAGCCTTCCTTATCCTGGCTACCTTCCCTGCCAAAACAAACGATGAAACCAACCTGTCCACCCCCTTAAAAAACGACTTTGGCAAAAAGTCAGGCAGGCACTGAAATAATTAATAAAAATCGTGGCAAAATGTTCATCTTAACTGTCTGCACCCGCTCTGCCAGCACAGGGAAAGACTGTCTCACCTCAATAAATCCGCTTTCATCCTCCCAACAGAATCATAAAGTTCAGTTTACAAAGCCGTGCCCAATCCTGGGCCACTTGCACCGCCAAATACCTGAAATGGATAGTTGTCACCCGAAACGGCAACCTCCCCACAACCCCCACCCCTGGAGAAGACACCACAAAATACTCGCTTCTCCCCAAATTCACTTGTACCCCGAAAACTCCCCAAATCTCTTAGGCAGACCCATTATGCCTCCCACCGAAGACCTCGGGTCCAAAATATGTAAGAACAGAACATCTGTGTCCAGAGACACCCTGTGCTGCACCCCTGCCTCACTATCCCCTTCCATAAATCCAAGCACCTCAGCACAATAGCCAAGGGCTCTATCGGCAGCTCAAATAGAAGGGGGGGCATGGGACATCCCTGCCTTGTTCCCCGATGCAGCGGGAAGTACCCTGAATTCATATAATTCATAGAATCCCTACAGTGCAGAAGGCCATTCAGCTCATCGATTCTGCACCGACCCTCTGAAAGAGCACCCCAACCTAGGCCCAATCCCCCATCTAGGGACAATTTAGCATATCCAATCCACCTAACCTGCACATCTGTGGACTGTGGGAAGAAACCGTAGCACCCGGAGGAAACCAGTCCTCCTGCATCTCTTTCCTTTGGTGATGGAATGTTTTCTTGATGAAAGCCATGAACTGTTCCATCTGGAGCTTTCCAACCTGCACTGGTCCTTCCCCCTCCACCATCTTTCCAATAACTGCTGCACCACAGATCTCTTCCAGCTCCTTGGCCAGGTCTTTCACCTTCTGCTGGGCCTGGTAACCAGCATACATGCCACACCTGGAAGGAAACTTCTCCTCTGGCCTTCAGCTCATTTTCCTGTCGTTTCTCGGGTAAAAAGAGCTCTTTTCTATGCCTTCGAGCAGGAGCAGCCCTGTCTGTGTCCACTCACACTATGGCCACCACTGGAAATCCAATTTCAGGGGACTTCATGGCCCAGTGAAAAGATCCAGGGTCTTCGTCCACCTGAAAAGTATGAAAATTGACATAGTCGTCCTCCCAAGAATCGCACCTGAGGAAAAAGGACCGGGCGGGTAAGGAAGGCTAGGGTGGGACAGACCTACTATTCCTGCTACGGAATGAGAGCCAAGAGGGTAGCAATACTGCTAAATGAAAGGACAGTGTTTACCACAACGAGGATGGTTACGGACCCGGGAGGGGGTGGTACGTCATGGTCAGCAGTGTCCAGGGACGGGGCCCCGATGGTCCTGGTGAACATGTCTCTTCCTGTTCAGGTCCATACCGATCTACATCCCCAAGGCCTTTTTAAACTAAATAGACAAGATGGTTATGACGTGTGTGTTGGGGGGGGGGGGGGGGGGGGGAAAGAGACCAAGAATCCAAAAAATATCCTACAAAGAAGAAGAAACATTGGGGGCCTGGCCCTCCCAAATCTACAGTACTATCACTGGGTAGGCACTGTGGAACGAGTGAGGGGATGGGTACCATGAGCAGGTACCATGGTCGGCGTAGTTGGAGGGCCGAAGGGCCTGTTCCTGTGATGTATTGTTCTTTGAGTGAAAGAACCAGAAATGGAATGGGTGAGAATAGAGGAGCGCTCCAATACAGGAACGACCCTCCGGGCCCTCGCCACGGCAGCGCTCCCTTCACCACCAACAAAACACTCTACAAGCCCAGTGGTGGGGGCCACCCTCAGAACCTGGAACAAGATGAGGCAGCACTTTGGTTGGAATGAAATGTCCACCATAGCCCCGATCTGCGGCAACCATAGGTTTGCACCAGCCATGCATGATGCCACCTTTAAGAGGCGGAGACAGGACGGGGAGACACTGACGGTTAGAGGCTTTTACACTGAGGACAGACTAGCGACCCTAGAGGAACTGAAGGAGAGACTGGAACTACCGAATGGAAAAAAACTCCCAACACCTACAGATTAAGGACTTTCTCCACAAGAAGACGCCAGCTCTCCACGGACTCCAAGAAACACAATGCTTGAGGAAATATTGGACGTGGACAGGCTGGGAAGGGGAAACTGCTGGGACCTGTACCAACAACTATTGGAAAGGACATGCCCTCCACTGGATGAAACACGGGAAAAATGGGAGGAAGAGCTAGGTACGGAAATAGGGTGGGGACTGTGGAGCGAAGCATTGAGTAAGGCCAACTCCGCCTCCTCCTGCGTAAGGCTAAGCCTCATGCAGCTGAAAGTTGTGCACAGAGCGCACCAGACAAGAACCCGAATGAGCAGCTTTCAGCGCCCACCATGGAGGCTGGAAGTTGGATTACTCGCAGGTGAGGCGGTGTGCGAGAGGCTGAGGAAATGCCTGCAGAATTACCTGCAGGTAAATGATACTGGAGAAGTCTTGGCAGCGGTGCTCTGGGAGGCGCTGAAGGCAGTGGTGAGAGGGGAGCTGATTTCAATCCGGGCGTACAGGGACAGGACAGTTAGGGCAGAGACGGACAGACTGATTAAGGAAATTCTACGGACGGACAGGAGTCACGCGGAATCCCCGAGGCCAGAGTTACTCAGGAAACGACAGAGGCTGCAGGCTGAATTTGGGGTGCTGACTATAGGAAAGGCTGTAAAGCAGCTTAGAAAGGTAAAAGGTGCGATTTATGAGCATGGGGCGAAGGCCAGTAGAATGCTTGCTCAGCAACTGAGGAAGAGGGAAGTGGCTAGGGAAATAGGGAGGTTAGTGGATGGGGAAGGTAATTTAGTGGGTGATCAAGCAGGGCTGAAGAAGGTCTTTAGGGACTTTTGTAGGAAGTTGTACACTTCGGAACCACCCGGGGGGGATGAGGCGATTCCTGGACGGACTGACCTTCCCAAGAGTGGGTCGGGGGTTGGTAGACAGACTGGGGACCCTGGTCAGGATCGAAGAGGTATTGGGGGGCCTGAAGGTCATGCAGTCGGGTAAAGTCCTGGGGCCGGACGGGTATCCGGTGGAGTTTTACAAAACATTTTCCGGGATAGTGGGGCCGGTGCTGGTCAGGGTCTTTAACGAGGCAAGAGACAGAGGGAGTTTACCCTCTGTGAATGACCAGCCCACCATCTCGCTCATACTGAAATGGGATAAGGACCCAGAGGCCTGTGGGTCATACAGGCCGCTCTCTTTGATCAACGTAGACGCCAAGTTGCTGGCCAAGATTTTGGCGACCAGAATTGAGGACTGTGTATCGGATGTAATTGTGGAGGACCAAACCGGGTTTGTAAAGGGGAGGCAGCTGGTGGCCAACATAAGAAGGCTGCTCAACGTGATTATGATGCCCCCGGAAAGTAGGGAGGTTGAGATAGTGGTAGCCATGGATGCTGAAAAGGCTTTTGACCGGGTCGAGTAGGATTATCTGTGCGAGGTAGTAGGACGGTTCGGGTTCGGGGCGGGGTTCATCGACTGGGTTAGGCTATTGTATCAGGCCCCAGAGGCGAGTGTAAGGACGAACAGGACAACATCGGACTACTTTAGACTGCACCGTGGAACAAGACAGGGCTGCCCTCTCTCCCCTCTGCTGTTTGCGCTGGCCATAGAGCCGCTGGCAATTGCACTGAGAGCTTCTAGGGGCTGGAACGGGCTGGTCCGAGGGGGAGTGGAACATAGAGTCTCGTTGGGGAGGCAAATATACATTTGGGTGCCGGGGAGATAATTACAGTGTGCGATACTTGGCTGTGTTTCGTGTTGTTGTCGCCTGCTTCTTCCGGACGGATCTCGCTGCCGTCTCGCACTCGCCTCCGCTTCTGCTGCTCCTCCCGTCCTCCGTCTTTATTTTCCTCGTTCCCCACTCCTGGAGATGTCATGCACGTTTTGGTATCCCGTGCCTTCCTTCCGGCTCCCATTTCCCTGCACCCCCCCCCCCCCCCCCCAACCTCGCTGGTTCTCCTCTCTTGTGTGTCCCCCCTCCCGACCCCCTCCACGGTTCGCCTTTCTTTCATCAGATTTAGCTGTCGCCCCCCACTCCCCCCGTGGTTCACCTTTCTTTCCTCAGGTTTAGCTGCCCCCCCCCCCCCCCCCCCCCCCCCCCCGGTCTATCTCTCCCTTTCATGCCTTGGCTACTTTCTCCTGATTCTTGACTACTTTCCCCTGATTCTTGGCTACCTGCTATTCTTCCTCTTGCTCGTTGGCCACAAACAGGTCCCGGAACAGTCGCGTGAATGGCTCCCACGTTCTGTGGAAGCCGTCGTCTGACCCTCGGATGGCGAATTACATTTTCTCTATTTGGAGAGATTCCAAGAGGTCGCACAGCCAGTCGGCAGCTTTGGGTGGTGCTGCTGACCGCCAGCCAAACAGGATTTTACGGCGGGCGATCAGGGAGGCAAAGGCAAGGGCGTCCGCCCTCCTCCCCAGGAATAGATCTGGCTGGTCTGATACCCCGAAGACCGCCCTTTCGGGCATGGCTCCACCCTCATCCCCACCACTTTGGACATAGCCTCGAAGAAGGCTGTCCAGTATTCCACAAGTCTGGGGCAAGACCAGAACATGTGGGCGTGGTTGGCCGGGCCTACTTGGCACCGTTCACATCTATCCTCCCCCTCCAGGAAGAACCTACTCACACGGGTTCTTGTTAAGTGGGCTCTATGTACCACTTTTAGCTGCGTCAGGCTGAGCCTTGCGCACGTGGAGCCTTCGCTCCAGAGTCCCCACCCTATCTCAATCCCCAGGTCATCCTCCCATTTCTTTCTTGTTGCGTCCAGTACGGTGTCGTCCCTATCTACCAGTCAGCCATACATGTCACTACAGTTTCCTTTGTCTAGTATGCTTGCGTCCAGTAGTTCTTCCAGTAGTGTCTGTCGTGGCGGTTGTGGATACGTCCTTGTCTCCTTTCGTAGGAAGTTTTTAAGCTGCAGATACCTTAGCTCGTTCCCCCTGACTAGCTGAAATTTCTCTGTCAGTTCGTCCAGTGTTGCGATCCTGCCGTCCGTGTATAGGTCCCTGACTGTCAGTGTCCCTCCGTCCTGCCTCCACCTTTTGAAGGTGGCGTCAGTCAGTGCTGGTGTGAACCTATGGTTGTTGCAGATGGGAGCTTTGTCCGACATTTTTGTCTGTTGCTCGTTCTGGGTGAATGTGCTTAACACTCGATTTGGCTCTGTTTCGTTACTTAGCTCTGGAGTCGGCAGGTATCGTTAAGATACCGCCACAAGTTTCAAGGTCAAGTTCAAAGCAATAAAACCATACACCAATTAGTAAGTTCAAACAAATGAGTTTATTATAACACAATTCTAATCTACTCATGCACATGCTAAGATGACTAAACTATTCCTACCACTAAATAAACCAATACTTATCTTAAAGGAACTGCCGGATCAGGGGACAAGGCCTCTTGCTCTGCTCTGGTCCGCAGACTTCAGGTTGGTACGGGTTAAAAAAGGGTCAGGAGTGTCTATCTCTGGTAGCGATCGTTGTGAGACACTTACTTGCTGGCGGCTGCTGTCCCAAACCTCTCCTCTCTCTCGGTCAAGGTCTTCTTCGGTAAAAGCTGGTCGAGAGGGCTGGTCCAGAGAGGAGGGCTGGTCAAGAAGAACGAACTACGTGTGGAACCTGTCTTTTATAGGTCCTAGGGCTTCGCGCCCTTTTGGGCGGACCCTTTACCTGCTGGGAATCGATTGGGTCTCTTCCCAATCGATTTGTTTGAATCCCCCCAATACTGAGGCTATCTCTCGGCTACTGGGCGGGCCTTCAGGTGCTTTGTTTTCGAACCCCGCTGGTGCCGGGGTGTCTGGTTTCCCATACACTGTTGCAATCACTTCTCTATTTGTGTCCATTGTCCCTGGGATCGTTCCATTGCTATGTTAACTATCCCGTATATTGCCTCATTAGTATGCGGACTGTTCGTTTCGGTGCTGTCTGCTCTCTTAGCAGACAGAATATACATTGGCTTGGTGCAGCCTGCTTGTGCTGCAAACATTGTCCGTTTTAACCTGTAAGCTTTGCATTCCTCCATTTTGTATTGAGGGAATGGCCAACTTCGGTGGCTACAGGTCAGGCCAAATTGCTGCCGCAGTTGGTTCCAGGATTGGAGGGTGGCTGTCACCAACGGCTGCTGGATTTTTTTTCGGGTGGGGATGGGAGTGCTGCCATGGCGAGGGCCCGGAGGGAGGTCCCCACGCAGGAGGCCTCCTCCACGCGCACCCACTCGGCCTCTGGCTCCTTGATCCATCCCCTTATTCGCTCGGCCGTCGCCGCCCAGTGGTAGAATTGTAGGTCCTGGAGGGCTATTCCCCCCCCTGGATTTTGTTTTTTGTAGGACCTTCTTTGGGATCCTAGCATTTTCCCCCCCATATGAACGCCATGATTAGTTTGTCCAGCACTTTGAAAAAGGCCTTGGGTATGTAGATCGGAATGGATCTAAACAGGAAGAGGAACCTGGGCAGTACGTTCATTTTGATCATCTGGACTCTCGCTGCGAGGGAGAGTGGGAGTGTGTTCCATCTTTGCAGGTCCTTTTTTACTTCCTCCGTCAGACTGGTGAGGTTCCATTTGTGGATCCCTTTCCAGTCATGGGCTATTTGGATTCCCAGGTAGCGGAATTTGAGTCGGGTTTGTTTAAACAGCAGTCCCGTTAGTGCTGCCCCCCCTACTTGTGGGTGTACCAGGAAGATCTCGCTTTTGGTCATGTTGCGTTTGTAGCCCGAGAAGGCGTAAAACTCTTTCAGGAGCTCGATTATTCCGTCCATGCTGCTCTGTGGGTCCGAAATGTAGAGGAGCAGGTCATCTGCATAGAGTGAGACTCTGTGCTCTCTGCCTCCCATCGGATCCCCCTCCAGCTTTTTGCTGCTCTGAGCGCGATTGCTAGTGGTTCGATCGCTAGGGCGAACAGCAGTGATGGCAGTGGGCATCCTTGTCTGGTGCCCTTGTGCAGTTGGAAGTATTGGGAACTGGTACCATGTTTTGTTACAATCCAGGTGGTGGGTGTGATGTTCAATCAACCCTGTGTATGTACTCACTGAGTGTCTCCACGGAAAGAGGAAGATCATGTGTGCTCTGTCCTTTTTATATGGGTTGGTGTAATGCCCTCCTGTGGTAGTATCACCCCTGTGTGTATCGTGAATGCTCATTGGTCGTGTCCTATCTCACTGACCTATTGGTTGAATGTCTGTGTGTCATGTCTCTGGTGCTCCCTCTAGTGTCTAGCTAGTCTACGTGTACTTACATTAACCCCTTGTGTATCTACAGTGATGCATATCACCACAGACCCCAATCTGTGGCAATCACCGATTTGCCCCGGGGAACATGGACAGGGGGTATCGACTGTGGAGGAGGGCAGGGATTGTAAGGATGAGGGATCTGTTCCTGGAAGGGAGCTTTCCGAGTATGAGGGGCTGGAGGAGAAGTTTGGGCTGGCGAGAGGGAACGACTTTAGATACTTGCAGGTGAGGGATTTTGTACGCAGACTGGTGCCGTCCTTCCCACGTCTCTCTCCGAAGGGGAGGCAGGATAGGGTAGTTTCTAGGGGAGTGCTGGGAGAGGGTAGAGTTTCAGACGTCTACAAGGAGCTAATGAGAGCTGAGGATACACAGACTGAGGACCTGAAGCTTAAGTGAGAGGAGGAGATTGGGGGGGGGGGGGCTGGAGGACAGTATTTGGGCAGAAGCCCTGAGCAGAGTCAACCCGACCGCAACTTGCGCCAGGCTCAGCCTGATTCAGTTTAAGGTCATGCACCGGGCCCACATGACAGTGGCCCGGATGAGCAGATTCTTCGGGCTGGAGGACAAGTGCTAGATGCGCCGGAGGGCTGGCTAACCATATACACATGTTCTGGTCATGCCCTAAACTCAGGGGGTATTAGCAGGGATTCACAGATGTCATGTCCCGGGTATTGAAAACTGGGGTGGTAATGAGCCCTGAGGTGGCAATCTTTGGAGTTTTGGAGGACCCGGGAGTCCAGGAAGAGAGGGAGGCCGACATTCTGGCCTTTGCTTCCCTAGTAGCCCGGCGACGAATACTGCTAGCATGGAGGGACTCAAAGCCCCCGAGGGGTGAGGTATGGCTATCGGACATGGCGAGCTTTCTTGGCCTAGAGAAAGTCAAGTTCGCCTTGAGAGGTTCGCTACCAGGGTTCGCCCGAAGGTGGCAGCCATTTATCGACTTCTTCGCAGAAGAGTAAGCATCAGCAGGAGGAGGGGGGGGGGGGGGGGGGGGGGGGTGCTAGGGTAGAGTAGAGCAGACTAGGGGGATATTGAGGCAGGTCCGTGCATGAACAGAGCCGTGGTTTGCACTACGTTTAATTTGTAATTTGTGTCTTGACTTCTTTTTGTTTTTGTACTGTACAATGTCACTTTTTCTATATGCCTAAAACACCTCAATAAAATTGTTTGTTTAAAAAAAAGAACCCGAATGAGCAGGTTCTTCTCGGAGGTGGGCGACAAATGTGCCAGGGAGGCCCGGAAAACCATGCCCACATGTTCTGCACCTGCCCTTGACGTGTCGGGTTTTGGACAGCCTTCTTCGAGGCAATGTCCAAGGTTGTGGGGGTGAGGATGGAGCCGTGCCCAAGAGTGGCAGTCTTTGGGGTATCAGACCAGCCAGTCCTTCATATGGGGAAGAGGAACGACACCCTTGCCTTTGCTTCCCTAATCGAATGCCGGAGAATCCTGCTCAGCTGGCGCAGACCACCCACAGCTGCAGACTAGCTGACAGACCTGTCGGAATTTCTCCACCTGGAGAAGATCAAATTCTCGATATGAGGGCCAGAGGAGGGCTTCCACAAAAGCGTGGAGGCCATTCACCCACTTGTTCCAGGACCTGTTTGAGGCCAACAGCCAATAGAGGGAGGGGAGTGAGAGACAATGAGACAGGGAAAGGAAGGAGGCCAGAGAGAGAAGAGGGGGAGGCTATAAAACGGCCAATACAGAAATCAGGAGGCCTAGAACAAGGCCACAAGAAACTGAACCCCCAAAGGAAAGGCCAAAAATAGGATGGGGGAGGGAGGAGAAGGGGGGCTGAAACTGATTGACAAAAAAAACAGGGGATCTCGAAGAGAAGGGAAAAGCGCTGCTCACATGTAAATCAAGGATAACTGCCAATTATATAATAAGCGACCCAGGAAATTACCCTGAAGAAACAAAAGGAGGGGCCGGGTGATTGATACAGAAGGAAATGACTTGTACATTGTGACCAACGCATACACCCTTGCATAAGGGTAGCCCAGGTAGAGTGTAGAAAATGTAAAAACTTCAATAAAAACATTTCAAAAGGGAATTATGGTGTATCAGTAGCTGTGTAGATCTATACTGGAGAGGGGGAAAGGAGGAAAAGAAGCAGCTGGAAAAGCAGTTACAATCACACCCAGCTCTACCAACACTCCAAAGATCGCCACCTCCGGGCTCGGAACCAGCCGTGTTTTGTGTACCATGGACATTGCCTTAGCAAAACCCTGCCAGAACCCTCTAAGCTTCGGGCATGCCCAAAACATGTGGACATGATTTGCTGGACTACCCGCGCACCTGTCCTCTACCCCAAAAAACGTGCTCATCCTAGCCGCTGTCATGTGTGCCTGGTGGACTACCTTAAATTGTATCAGGCTAAGTCTGGCGCATGATGAGGATGTATTAATCCTGCTTAGGCCATCTGCTCACAGAGCCGCCTGTATCTCTCCTCCTAGCTCGTCTTCCCACTTGCCCTTAAGCTTCTCCACCGGAGTTTCCTCTGATCCCAAAAGTTCCTGGTAAATATCTGATACCTTCCCCTCTCCCACCCAGGTACTGGAGACTACTCTGTCCTGTATCCCCCGTGGCGGCAACAGCGGGAAGGCTGGAACCTGCCTTCCCAAGATGCCTCGCGCCTGCAGATACCTAAACCCCTTCCCTGTTGGCAATCCAAGTTTATCCTCCAAGGCTTTCAAGCTGGGGAAAATCCCATCTATAAATAGATCCCCCATCCTCCTAATTCCGGCCCTTTGCCATCTCTGGAACCCACTATCCAGCCTACCCGGTACAAACCGCTGATTATTATAAATCGGGGTCCAAATCGATGCTCTCTCTACTCTCTTATATCTCCTCCATTTCCCCCAGATTCTCAGAGCCACCACCGGACTTGTGGAGTATTGGGCCGGCAAGAACGGCAGAGGTGCCGTTACCAATGCTCCCATACTGGTGTCTTGATATGACGCTGCCTCCATCCGCTCCTATGCCGACCCCTCCCCCACTCCCCACTTCCTAATCATGGCTATATTAGCCGCCCAGTAGTAATTGCAGAAGTTCGGCAGCTCCAACCCACCCTCCCCCCCGACTACGCTCCAGCAACACTTTCTTCACTCGCGGGGTTTTACTCGCCCACACAAAGCCCAAAATAACCTTGTTCACCCGCTTGAAAAAGGCCTCGGGGATGAAGATGGGGAGGCACTGAAAGACAAACAGAAATCTGGGGTGGACCGCCAGTGATAGCGGGTGCATGTCCCATCGCTTAAAGTCCTCTTTCATTTGTTCTACCTACCGGGATAGATTTAACTTGTGCAGTGCCTCCCATTTCCGGGCCACCTGGATTCCCAGATAGCGAAAGCTTTTTCCTGCCATTCTAAATGGCAGCTCTCCCAGTCTCTTCTCCTGTCCTCTTGCCTGGATCGTGAACATCTCACTTTTACCCATGTTCAATTTATACCCCAAAAAATTACCAAATTCCCCGAGGATCCGAATAACTTCCCCCATCCCCTCCAAAGGGTCGGAAATGTACAAGAGCAGGTCATCTGTGTAAAGCAAGTGCCGGTGCTCCACCTCCCCAGAAACAGCTCTTTCAAGTTCCCAGAGACTCTTAACGCCATGGCCAATGGTTCTATGGCCAGAATAAACAGTAGCGGGGAGAGGGGGCACCCTTGCCTTGTCCCTCGGTGTCGTTTAAAATACCTCAACCTCAGCCGGTTCGTACGCACACTCGCTACTGGTGCCTGATAGAGCAACCGCACCCAGACCAAACCCAAATCTTCCCACTCTACCCGATCAAAAGCTTTCACTGCATCCATCGCTACAACCACCTCCATCTCCCCTCCTTCTGAAGGCATCATAATAACATTCAAAATCCTTTGAACATTGGCTGTGAGTTGCCTGCCCTTTACAAATCCCGTCTGGTCTTCCCCTATCACCTCCGGGACACAATCCACTATCCTTGCGGCCAGTATCTTAGCCAGCAGTTTGGCGTCCACATTCAGTAGAGAAATCAGCCTGTATGACACGCATTGCTCCGGATCCTTCTCCTGTTTCAGGATCATGAAATCGAGGCCTGCAACATTGTTGGGAGGAGGACCCCCTTCTCTCTTGCTTCATTAAATGTCCTCAATAGGAGTGGGCTCAAAATCTCTGAAAACATCTTATAGAATTCCACCAGGTAGCCGTCAGGCCCCGAGGCCTTGCCCGATTGCATGCCCTCCAGCCCCTTAATTATTTCCTCAATCTCAATTGGGGCTCCCAGCCCTTCCACCAGATCCTCATCCACTCTCGAGAACCTCAAATGGCCCAAAAACTGCCTCATCCCCTCCACCCCAGCCGGGGGTTCCAACTCATATAATTTGCTGCAAAAGTCCTTGAACACCTAATTCACCCCCAGTGGGTCCAGGACCGTGATCCCACCTCTACTCTTTACTCTCACTATCTACCTGGCCGCCTCCCTTTTTCTGAGCTGCTGCGCTATCATTCTGCTTGCCTATTCCCCGTACTCATAAATCACCCTCCTTGCCTTCCTCAGCTGTTCCACTGCTTTCCCTGTGGTCAACAGCTCAAACTCCACCTGTAACCTCAGCCTCTCCCAGTAGCCCCGCGTCCGGGGCCTCCGAGTATCTCCTGTCCACCTGGAGTATCTCCTCAACTAGCCTATCCCTCTCAGCCCGTTCCACCTTTTCTCTGTGGGCCCATATCGAGATTAATTCCCCTCTGACCACTGCCTTCAGAGCTTCCTAAACTATCGCTGCAGAGACTTCCCCTGTATCATTTGTTTCCAGATAGTTTGGGATAGATTTGTTCACCCGCCCACAGGTCGCTTCGTTCACTAACAACTCCACATCCAGCCTCCGTAGCGGGCATTGTCCTCTCTCCAAACTAACCCGTAGATCCACCCAATGTGGGGCATGATTCGACACTGTGATTGCCGAGTACTCAGTATCCACCACCCTTGGTATTGGAGCCCTGCTCAGAACAAAAAAGTCGATGCGAGGGTATACCTTGTGGACATGTGAGAAAAAAGAAAACTCCTTCTCCCTTGGCCATGCAAACCTCCATGGATCTACTCCCCCCATCTGTTCCATGAACCCCTTCAATTCCTTTGCCGCAGCTGGCACCCTCCCTGTCCTAGATTTTGATCGGTCCAATTCCGGATCAATGACTGTGTTAAAATCTCCCCCCATGATCAAGTTATGTGACTCTAAGTCTGGGATCTTACCTAACACCCGCCTCATAAATTCCACATCGTCCCAATTCGGAGCATATACGTTCACGAGTACCACCCGCACCCCCTCCAGCTTTCCACTCACCATTATGTACCTACCCTCCATGTCTGACATGATTCTCCCTGCCTCGAATGCCACTCGTTTATTTATCAAGATTGCTACCCCCATGGTCTTTGAGTCCAGCGCTGAGTGGATTAGTTGGCCAACCCATCCCTTTCTCAATCTAGTCTGGTCATAGCCTTTAGGTGTGTCTCTTGGAACATTGCCACGTCTGCCTTCAGCCCCCTCAAATGCGCAAACACGCGAGCCCTCTTAACCGACCCATTCAACCCTCTAACGTTCCATCGTTAGAAGCCTGGTCGAGGGGCTTCCCGGCCCCCCGCCCCCGCCCACGTGTTTGAGGGGCTTCCCGCCCCTGCCGACTAGCCATCGCCCTTTTTAGGCCAGCCTCCAGATCACGTCCCTGGCCTTCCCGAGCCCTCCCCCCACCCCTCGGGCATTCGCTGTCCCTGACCTCCAATTTGGCCCCTAGTAACAGTTCCTCCCCTGTCAGCAAAGCACTCCCCCACCCCCCCCCCCCCCCCCCCCCCCCCAGTAACAGCACCAGAACCCAACCCCCATTAAGCTCCAGCTTAACATCTGCTTGCCCCCCACTGTGCTTCTGTGAGTCAGCTGACCAAGCTGACTTGTTTGCTCTCACCCATGGCACCAAGCAGCCTGTCTCCCCATTATTCTCTCCCCTCTCCCCCCACTTGGACAAACATATTCAAAGCATCACATTCCCCAGTGAACAAACATTGGGAAAAAAACTGGAAATCAACCACAGTAAAAACAACCACAGAAACCACCCCCCCTCGAACCAGCTCCCAGTAAGACAAAGTTAACGTTAGCCATCAAAACAGCCCCTTATTGCACATAACACTACTTATTCAAACCAGCACAAAAGTGATTGTCAACAAATCACCACTACAATACTCTCCAAGGATTCAGTGTCTTTAGTTCACATCCAGTCTTTTTTCCTTGATGAAAGCCAATACATCGTCTGGTAAAAATCCTGTTCCTCATATGTGATCCACAGACGGGTTGGGTACAACATCCTGAACTTCACCCCCTTCTTAAAGAGGGCTGCTTTTGCCCGATTAAACCCAGCTCGCCTCTTGGGCAAATTCACTCCCATGTCTTAATAAATGCGCAGCTCACAATTCTCCCACCTGCTGCTCCGTTCTTTCTTGGCCCACCGCAGAATGTGTCCCTTGTCCAGGAATCTGTGCAACCATACTACCATTGCCCTCGGCGGCTCATTTGCTCGGGGTTCTTCGCGAGGGCTCTGTGCCCACTTCCAGGGGCCGAGAGAACACGCCAGCCCTCATCGGCTTCTCCAGCATGTTCGTCAGAGAGGTCCTCGCATCCGATCCTTCAATGCCTTCAGGGAGGCCGACGATTCTCAGATTCTGCCTCCTGGACTTGTTCTCCAGGTCCTACAGCTTCTCCTGCATTCTTTTCTGGCGGTCATTCATCATCTCCACCTTGGTCTCCAGCACGATTAGGTACTCCTCGTGCTCGGACACCTTTGTCTCCACCTCCTGGGTCGCACATCCGTGGGTTTCTTGATTCTGCACCACCTGATCAATCGAAGCCTTGATCAGGACCAGCGTGTCCTTCTTAAGCTTGGCAAAGCAATCTTCACAAAGCTTCACCAGCTGCTCCGTCGACCACTGTGCCGTCTCCCCGCGGCCCTTGCTCTCCGCCATGCTTTCCTGTATTGCCAGCTCTGCTCGCGTCTTCCTTGTAGAACTCTGTCTTCTCACACGGCCTCTTCTGGTCCAATTCTCCACACACTGGAGGGGGATTTCTGCTTACTGTCTCACTCTTCACCAATTTATCCAATAAAATCCGGAAACAAATGGGAGAAAAAGGTCCAAAAGTCCGTCACAGACCGGAGCTATCAAATGTGCGACCTACTCCTCCATGGCCGCCACCGGAATTCCCATACCAGACATGATGTAGGTAATGTTGGACATAACCAAATCTCTACACCCTATCATCTACACCTGCCTCACTTTATTTATAAATGGTCGACATCTGCCTCACTTTATTTATAAACCATTTACACCAGCCTCCCCTTCAATGAGAGGGTACCCAGCAGAATGTTACGACGCTGTGGGCTAGTGCAAGGTCAATTCCAGCCCCACTTGACCCAGAGTCACAACACAAGTGAGTTAACCAATAATTCTTAGAAAATACCCAGTCTTTTGCCCTTGGCTGCCAAATAATTATAGTCACCAGGTTTGTAAGTGTAAACACAATTACTTTTTATTAATAACAAGAACTGTAAGCAAAGACAACTAGTTAACTATGATCTAATTCCTCACTTTAATTTGCCCCCACCCTCCATACACACACACACACAAGACAGACAAACACAGAGGCGAAGAAAGGGGTAGAAGTTAGTAAAAGTTTTTTTAAAAATCTTTGTTTCGGATGTGGTTTTTAGCACCTTATTCCTCTTTAAACTTTGCTTTCAGTTTGAAGTTTTACTGTAGATTATTTAGGTTTCTGTAGATTCAGAAATACAGCACTCATAGCCTTTCTGGAGAGAGAGAGAAGGTTCTTGTCTTTATTTTCAGTCAGTAATGGTTCCCCTGTAGATTCACTCATTCAGGTTCTCTACAGTTTCAGGAATACAGCATTCAGTCTTTCTGGAGAGGGAGAGAAAGTAGGTCTATGTCTTTCTGTATGTAGGCTATAGGCCAAGTGCTGGCAATCAGGTAGTTGGCCAGGTGTTTTTCATGTGTCGGTGCAGACTCAATGGGATGAAGGGCCTCATCTGCACTGTATTTTCTGTGATTCTGTACTAGGACTCAACTCTTCCTCAGGTCTCTGAGAACCATGCCACTGGTATAGAAAATAATCACTACCTGTTACCGAGCAGACTACAGCCTTATGGCCAATTCATTGGCCACCGGCCAATTAATCAAACCGAGTCCCACCTCATCTCTTTCTGGTGCCGTCAAGTCGGAAGCGCATGTTCAAACCAGCAGAGATTCACAGAGTGCTGTAAAGTCTGAATTCCTCATTCTCTCTGCCGCTTGACTTAAAGATACATGCCCATTAATCACCCATAGATCAAAAATGATAATGACAAAATAAAGGGGAAATAAGGCAATAAACAAGAGAACCATCCAATCTGCATGGCCTCCTCCTCCACTCGTCTCACCATGATGATAACTCCACCTCTGGTCTGTTGGTGCTCCCTGACATTTTGAGCGTGCTTCACCCGCAAGCATATTTTTTTAAAATTTAGAGTACCCAATTAATTTTTTCCAATTAAGGGGCAATTTAGCGTGGCCAATCCACCTAACCTATACATCTTTTGTGTTGTGGGGGCGAAACCAACACAGATACAGAGAGAATGTGCAAACTCCACAAGGACAGTGACCCAGAGCCGGGATCGAACCTGGGACCTCGGCGCCGTAAGGCAGCAGTGCTAACCACTGTGCCGCCATGCTGCCCTAGTTCACCTTCAAGCATGACATAAGCAATGTCAGTAGTGTCTCTGGCACCTGTATGCTGGTCTCTCTCAGGCATGGTAAACGTGCAGCACCACGCCACTGGGATGGAATGCTGAGGTGGCCAATCAGCCACCTCAGTGCAGAATTCACCCATGCCTGGGTCTTGAGCGCATGGCAACTGTATTCAATGGGAACATAATAATAATCTTTATTATTGTCAGAAGTAGGCTTACATTAACACTGCAATGAAATTACTGTGAAAATCTCCGAGCCGCCACACTCTGGCGCCTGTTCGGGTACACAGAGGGAGAATTCAGAATGTCCAATTCACCTAACAACACGTCTTATGGGAGCACCTGGAGGAAACCCACGCAGACACGGGGAGAACGTGCAAACTCCGCACAGACAGTGACCCAAGCCGGGAATCGAACCTGGGACCCTGGCGCTGCAAAGCAACAGTGGCAATCATTGTACTACCGTGCCACCCATTAAAGTGAGTGGGTGGGATTCTCCGTTGGCTGATACCAAAATCGCAAAATGGTTCCGCATCCAAATTGCAGCAGGCACCGATTTGACGCCAAATTGCAATTCTGCGTCACTTCAACAGCGCCGTCATTTCATTCCAGAATGCACATACAATGTCAATAACGGGCCTGGCCCTTTATTCTTTGGGGCCCCCTTGATTCTCCTCCTACGTTGGGTGAGTTCCTGGCGGCGCGGTTCATTTGTGCTTTTAAAAATCGTGACAGCGGTTTGGGGATCTGTTCATTGTGGGCAGCTTTCCGAGCTTGGAGGGGTTGGTGGAGGAGTTTGAGTTGCCCACCGGAAATGAGTTCCGGTATCAGCAGGTGAGGGATTTTGTGCGGCTACCATCCTTTCCTGACCTGCTGACCCAGAGGCTACAGGACAAGGTGGTGCCAAGAACAGGGGTGGGGGGGGGTAAAGTGTCAGAAATTTACAAGGGGTTGACGGATTGGGAGGAAGCCTCAATAGGGATGGTGAAATGCAATTGGGAGGAAGAGGTGGGCAGGGATTGGAAGCTGGGCTGTTGGAGGAGGCCTTGAGGAGGATGAATGCATTGTCTTTGTGCACTAAGTTTAGCCTTATTCAGTTTAAGGTGGTCCACAGGACGCACATAACGGTGGCCAGGTGAGAACCGGGGGTGTGGGTGAGTGACCTGGCAGAGTTTCTTCGGCTGGAAAATATAAAGTTTGCCTTGAGAGGGTCTGTGGAGGGGTTAGCCTGGGGATTGCAGCGGCCGGGAGAGGGGGGGGGGGGGGGGGGGGGGGGGTGGGGTGTGATGGGTGAACAGGCCAAGTGGCTGGGGTGACCCTCACGGGACTAGGTGGTGTCCAGTCCCAGACCGCTGTTATTGCGGCCTGCAAGGCAGCTATTTTGCTGCACATTCATCCTGGCGCCCGGTTCTGCAGAGTGACACCGGTCCTATGAGTGCCACCACCTCCGTACTCAACCCTCCGCCATAACCCCCCACCCCCACCCAGCCGCCACCCGCTGGCGGCCCACCCAGGACAATGCCCACAGTAGCCCTTATGGGGGCGCCGGGAAGGCTGCCTTGGAGTGTACTGCTGGCAAGGGCAGTGCCAGCCGATGAACCCCTGGTACCAGGGTTGGTCACCAGGGCCAGAGGCTCCCACGGTGCTGGGCATCGACGGGCCAGTGCTGTGGGGGTGGGGGTGGGGGAGGGGACATGCAGGGGTAGAGTCCGCTGTGCCAACTGGAGCCATTGTGTAGCCCGGTAGACCTGGTTGGGCACGGAGGTATCCACCATGCTAACATGCCAACCTTTCACCACCTGTAGACAATGGATATTGGAATTTAACCAGCACCTGTGGCCTTCATCCTAGTCACCGCAGCCCTGCGGAATGCCCAGCAGATGTACGAGCTGGCAGCCACCTAGAGAAGAACAGCTGGCAGCCACCTAGAGTGGATAGCCAGCCACCCAAGCGAAGCGACCGAAGAAGAGGAGGTGACAAGAAGGCGCCGCATTAGGCCTCTTGTGCACCGGCTGCACCTGTCCTTTAAGGACCTTCTGGACCGGGCATGCCATCGAAGACTCCGGCTGAGCAAGGAGACAGTGTGACATACCTACCAGATCATGGCACACCTGGCACCGTGGGGGTAGGGAGAGGACACCTGCTCTCGATGGACGTCAAGGTGATCGCAGGTCCTTCCAGGAACTGAGTTGGGACCAGCCTGGGATCTCACAGACCTGGGTCCACAGGTGCATCTGTGCCATCACGGAGGTCCTATATGCCACCGATGGGTCCAGGGGTAATCGATGGGATGCATGTCCCCTATGAGCACCAGCTGATGATAGGCCGCTCCACACCAACCGAAAGATGTTCCACTCGGTGAACGTACCGCTGATACGTGACCACCATCTGCACATTATTTACGTCTGCGCCCGATACCCCGGCAGTGCGCACAACCTCTTCATCCTGGCACACTCAACGATTCCTAGCATGTTCGAGACCCCTCCACCCCCACCCCCCCTTGGCTGGGGTTAGGCCGCTTGGTGATAGGGGTTATCTACTGCAGTCACTGGCGCTGAGACCCGCTACAATGACACCCATAAAGCAACCGGGGTGTGATCGAGCAGTGCTTCAGCCTCCTGAAGATGTGATTCAGGTGCTTGGACTGCTCTAGAGGGACCCTCCAGTATGATGCTGAGAGGGCCGCCAGCATCGCGGCGCACAGCTGCACCCTCCACAACATTGCGCAGTAGAGGGGCGATGTGCTGGAGGAGGAGGAATGCCAGGCCTCGTCTGTCAAGGAGGAGGTGGGGGAGGGCGAGGATAGGCATTACGTGGGGCCCAGGCAGGCACAGGAGGCTGCCCGACGTGTGCGCCAGTTTCAATGTGCATGGGATGCTATGATCGCCTCCTGGTTCACCAACTGGGGGGGCACAGACACTGCATCCCACCCCCTCACTTCCCCACCGGCCACCCTGCCACCCTGTGCCTGCAACTCCCTCTGGGATACCTGCCGCACTACGGGGTGGGGGCCCTGGGCTGGCAGTAACTGCGGGTCTGGTCCATGGGATGGAGGATGGTGACAACCCGCTTTGAGATGAGCTCTGGTGCTCCAAAACTTACGGCGAGGTCTGACTGCTGCCCATGGTCGCATTTTCCACCGTCCACCTGGGTGATCCCTGCATGTGAACTTGCCACTCCATCACACGGCCATCGAATCCCTGGGTCATGCTGGGGGGTGGGGGGGGGGGGGGTGCTGGGGGGGAGGGGGTAGGGAGCATGGGCCACCCACAACATCCACCCATTCCCTCTCCGCACCCCCTCTCTGGTCAGCCCATGCCAGCCCACCCATCTGACAGAACACCGAGGCAGAATGTAACAATGGTAACAGGTGTTTAATGTGCATACATATATACATATACGTGCCCTAGCCCATAAACTGTGCCCTGCATCTGTGCCAAATTAATTAGTATCTAACTTTCTGGCCTTACAGACCTTAATGCTATGTCTCGGTGGGCTCCCAGCAGGAGTGGAGGCGGCCTGCTGTGATTCCCACCGTGTGACCTGGGTCCTCATTGACGGGTGTCTTCTGGGACGAACGGGCCTGGATGGGTCTGGCTGCTGCCCGGCTTTCCCAAGAGCCATCCTGTTCTGCCTGCTGCCCATCAGATGCACCAGGCACAGGAAGGGGGGAGGCTGAGGTGCTTTGGTGTTCCAGCATCTCCCCTGCAGGAATCATCGGCACGGGCACCATCATCCCCTCTCCCCTCTGTGTGCCCGATGGCCCCTGGGCTACCCGATGAGACGGGGGTGTGAGCAGAGCTATCCCCTGAGGCTTCACCGGCACCTGGCACTGCCAGTCCTGGAGTCGCGCTCTGACCTTGACCAGGGTTCGCACGCTCGCGGCCATGGAGCACTGGAAATGGGCCATCTCCGTCTGGGACTGCACCACATCACACTGTGACTGTGCCACCATCTTCTGGGTTTGTCACATCAGCCAGTGACTGCGCCATCTCCCTCTTGGGCTGGGCCACCTCCCTCTGTGTCTGCACCACGTGGCCAGCGTAGGGCAATGCCGCCGATGTTCCCAGGCCATTGCCTGCTGTGACTGGGCCAGGCTCAGAAGTGGCTCTGCGATGTCCAGCTGACTCTGGCACATGGTTGCCCATGAGGCGGCAGCCCAGTCCTGGGCCTTGGCCAGCACACGTACAGAATGCCACAGGCCTTGGACATCCTGATCCATAGCCAAAACAGCATGGGTGAAGGCATGTGGTGCAGGGTGGGGGTTCTGCCGTCCTCCAGGTGAGGGAGGGGGGGTGTCGAGTTACAGGTGCGTGGCACGCGGGTTAGTGCCAGGGGCACACTGCTGCCTACTCACCCTGGCCGCCCTGAGGAGGTTGTGCAGTTTTTTCTGGCACTGCTGGCCGGTCCAGATCAGTGCTGGTGCCGCTGACCGCCTCTGCCACATGCACCCAGGCAAGGTGAATGGCGGCGGCTGGCAGCCTTTTTCCCGGGCCAGGGCACAGGGTCATCCTCCTCTCTTCCATGGTGTCCAGGAGGGTCTCCGGCTCAGCATCGGTGAATCTTGGGGCTGCTCTCCTCACTGCCATCTTGTTGGCTGGGATGGTGTGTGTCGGGATTGAAGTGTGTATGCGGCTGCAGCTTGTCAGCCTCCTGAGTGTTAATCGTAATACCGGCGAATCCGCACCATTTCTCATTGGATTCGATTGTGTTCCACGTGGCACCGTTGCTAGCCCATTAACATGTCACTGAATCGGTCCAGGTGCGGCACAAGGTTTGCTGTCATGGAAGTCCACAAATTCTGTGTCGATGTCAATACTTAGTCTCAGCAACAGAGAATCCCACCCATATTTCAGGATGATACAGCTGTAAAACATGGCAACTGAACTCAAGGTTTGAGGTATAGAATATCAAACAAAGAATTAATGATGAGCTTATATAAAACATTATTCAGGTTTTGTTGGAGAAGTGTGCTGTTTTGACCACTTAATATTATAAAATGGTTATTCTATTAAACAGTCTCCTTTAATGCAACGTAAAATAAAGGAGTAGAAAGAGGAATGTGACATCATACAAAGTCTGCTGGGAGACAAGCCCATGTGACTTTGTTGCCATGGAGACATAGGCCCAGCTTGCAATGTACTGAGTGTAAAGATGCCTGTTTTAACACCTAGACACAAGAGTGTTGGCAGCTGTTCTTGCTGATTCGAGACTAGCAGAGGTAGTCAGACTGAGAGATTTGGAGGAAGAAGACCCGCAACAGCACTTAAAGCTACTGAGGAAATAAAGGGAATAAGTGCTTTAAAAAAGAATGACACCACTGCAGCTAACAGTGATACCATTGATACCATATAAGGAAGGATATGTGTTCTAACAGAAAATAAATTTCAGAATGATGTAACTATTTCTCTGGCAAGAAAATAAGTAGAAAAAGCTTGTAATGAATAGGACGAGAAAAAATAAGAATGAGTGAACTGACTAGATAAGAGAATCAATTATTTTGTCTGATCATTGACATAACCTTAAAACAGCTAAAGACTATTTTACTCAGTAAAAGGATGATCTTGCACAAAAGGAGACAGTGGTAAATCTGCATCTTTTGGGAAAGTACACTGAAGTGTTAAATCATGCAAATGAACTTAACGATAAAAGTAAACTTGAATTTTAAACAGGATGAGAACAACTTGGATGTGTTGCTGGTTGAGATATTATTTACAGACTTGGATATTAACAAACCTGCAGACATGGAAGAGAATGAAGATCAGGAGTTAAAAGCTGGACAGAGGTTAAAAGTTTAACATCCACTTCCAGTGGCGGCCTGTAGGCACATTGGGCAGCTCCTGCTCGAGGCTCTAGTTTTTGAAGTTTAATGCCTGGTTCCAGAGGCAGGTGTTGAATAAACTGATGCAGTTTATAAGGAAGTTGGGGAATCCCGAAGACCCAGAAAAAAACGCTGGGAAGAAGGGGGTGAGCAAATGTTCGCAGTCGAGTGAATGGGTCAGCCCGCCAGGAGGAAAGCTGGCGAAGACTGGGTCGCTGGGTGGGGCCCCTCACAGTGTAAACTCTTACCGAGGTGATGGCTGGAGAGTTTGAGAGGCAGTTGGCCAAGCAAATGGAGGTTCTGCGAAAGGAGATGATGTCTGCGATGAAAGTGCTGGTGGAGGAAGCGATGGCCCCGGTGAAGGCGGAGGTGTTGACGATATCGGCCGAGGTACGGGAGCAAGGAGAGACGTTGAAGGGGTTGGAGGAAACTCTGTCACAACACAGTGACTCGTTCACCTCGATGGGTGAGGAGCTGAGGAGGGTGGTGAAGACCAACAAAGGACTCAGAGCCAAGGTGGAGGTCCTGCAGAATAGGCTGATACAGCAAAATTTAAGAATAGTGGCTGACAGATTATTGATTTATTGATTCAATTGATTTATTTGGTGCCTTTAAGAATTGATTCAGTGCATAGACAAAGAGTGGAATATTCACAAGGCCAGAAATGTGAAAAGATAGTCAATGTTTCAGATATTGAATAAACTATCAAACTTGGCTGCCATGTCTGCAGAAATTCATAACATTGTTTCATAAAACGTTGCATAAATATTTCATGTAGAGAATAAGACCATTGTTCTCCAGTACATGCAGCAAATGTAGCAAAGCCTTAGCTTAAGCAAGGTTAATGCAAGCACCTTGGGCTGGATTCTCCGATCCCCAACGCCGAATTGCGTTCAACGACGGGGCGGAGAACCCCCAAGGCCGGCAAAATCGGGGGTGGAGCCGCTTTCACGATGCTCCTCCCCCTGAAAAGCAGTATACTCTAGGACAGGGGTGGGCAAACTACGGCCCTCGGGCCGCATGCGGCCCGCCAAAGGTCTTTATGCGGCGCACCAAGATCAAGTCATTAAAAAAAAAAAAAAAATTTTTAATTAAAAAAAAAAAATTTTTTTTTTTATAAGGTTAATGTGGGGGGCTGTTGGGTTACTGGTATAGGGTGGATACGTTGACTTGAGTAGGGTGATCATTGCTCGGCATAACATCGAGGGCCGAAGGGCCTGTTCTGTGCTGTACTGTTCTATGTTCTATATGAGGCGCCCAGAATCATAACCGGGTGAAGCGCCATTTTTGAAAAGTAGAGATAAAGAGGGCTAAAGGCAGGATGCCACCGGGGGAAGCGCTGAGGTATATGCCGCACGCTAATTGGTTATAACCGGGACTATTAATACTATGCGGCCCTTTAAAATTGTGAATTTCTGAATGTGGCCCTTGCACGGAAAAGTTTGCCCACCCCTGCTCTAGGAGTATGCATCACGCCGTATCCACGGCATCAGGCCATTGCCTGAGGCCCACCCTGCGATGCTCTGTCCCCGACTGGCCGAGTTCTCGACAGCATGGGACTCTCATGGTCTCACCCGTCGAGAAATCAGCGTGGCGGCTGCGGACCTAGTCCAGCGCCGCCACAGTTGGGGGAGGGCCGATCCGCGGGCAGGAGGGCCTTCATTCAGGGCTGGGGGCACTGTGAGGGGGTCAGTGCAGGCTGCGTGAGCCGGCCAAATTGGGGGGTACTATTTTTGCGTTCCGGGTACGAGGGCTGAGTCTGCCATGAAGAATGGCGTGTCCGCTGCAGACCCCTGCCATGCGCATGCGCGGTCATGGACCCTGCAATGCTCTGGGAGCTGGGAACTCTACGCTGCCTGGCTGCTAGCCCCCCCCCCCCCCCCCCCGCCCCCCCGCCGCGGAGCAGGGAATCGGTAGTCGTTTTGCATCAGTTTTCTTGGCGTAAAACACCAGCATTTTAATGCCAGTGTGGGGACTTAGTCTCCCAAATGGAGAATCCAGCCGCAGATCTTTGTAGGATTAGCACATGTGGCGGGTGCACGTAGACATTTAATTAATTTGATGGACCTTTGTGAACCTTAAGTAATGACCAATACCTGGATAACAAATCATGTTCTAAGTGACAGACATCTATTTGAACAAATCAGGAGGTTTCAGCTGAGAATTTGAAGCCAATAAGAGTAAATGAGGGATTAGGTCAAAGATATGGATTCCCTTAAAAGTAAGAACTCGTGGGTGAGGTTTCGTTCTTGAATTCCTGCCTTCCTGAATTCTTGAATCTTTTCTTATGCTTTTATATTTAATACTTTTCGCTATTTTCTGACCAGTTTATGTATGATTTGATCCATGTTTTGAATTAGTTCTTATGCAAGTGTATTAAAGTGAATAATTAGCAATAAAGTTGTATTTTTGGACACCGCCAATCAACCGGACCCTGGGCTCTTATTTTAAGATAAAATAAGGGATCTTATCAGTGAGACCAGAGGGCCTGAGGCCGACTGAGGATTTCGCAAAGATGTTGGCATAGTAGTTGGGGAAAGGAGAAGAACCCTCCTGGTATGTGCCAGACAGGGCTCATCGGTCATTCAGGCCCAAGCCGAAGGCAAACAAGCTGCCAATGTGGTCATAATTTGTTTCCACACGTTCCATGTTTTAAAAAAGATTTAGACTACCCAATTCGTTTTTTCCAATTAAGGGGCAATTTAGCTTGGCCAATCCACCTACCCTACACATCACAAGTTCCATGTTAAGGAGAAGGTCCTGAGTTGGGCGAAGCAAAGGTGTGAGGTGAAGTGGGAAGGAGCTGGTATTCGTATATGTTGCAGGACTTAACTGTGGAGCTGGCGAGAAGGCGGCGGCCTTTGTACCGGTGAAGGTGGCACTCTTCGACAACGGTGTGAGGTTCGACGTGGGCTACCCGGTGAAGCTGAAGGTGACCTATAACTTGAGAGACTTCTACTTTGAGATGGTAGAGATGGCGGAGGCATTTGTGAAGGCTGAAGGACTGGGGTTGAAATGAGAGATGAGATGGGGTTTGGCTTCGGACTGAAGGGAAGGAAGGTTAAACGTTGGGTCCAGTCTTATCTCTTAATTCAGCTTGTGTATTTGTTTTGTATTGGGGGGAACAGTTGGGGCTTTTGTTTTTTGGTTGTTTGATGAGTAAGGGTAGCAAGGGCTACAGTGGGTACAGGAATATTGGACTTTGGGGTCATGGCAGTTTCCTGGGGCGCGTTGTTTGTGCACTGGTTATGTTTGAGTGTCATTGTTTTTCGGGTTTGAGTCATGGGGGAGGGGATTGGGAGGAGGTAGGGCAAAGGCAGGGGCCTCCACACTAGGGTGATTCTGGGAGAGGGGGGGAGGGGTGGGTCAGGCTCGATGGGCAGGACCCGGTTTAGGATGATAGAGGATAGGAGGGGAGGGAAAGGGGGGGGGGGGGGGGGGGGGGGGCGGCAGTGAGAGGCCCCTGGTCAGAATAGTAACGTGGAACGTGAGGGGGTTAGGGAGACCAGTAAAGAGGTTGAGGGTTTTTACACATTCAAAGAGCTTAAAGGCCAATGTGGTGATGCGGCGTGAACCCATCTGAAGGTGGAGGATCAGGTGGGCTTAGGAAGGGTTGGTGAGTCAGGTTTTCCATTTGAGGTTCAATAGCAGGGCTCGAGGGGTAGCGGTATTGGTGGGCAAAGAGGGTGAGGTTTCAGATAGAGAAGGTGGTGGCGGACCAGGCGGCCAGGTACGTGATTGTAACAGGTGCGTTAGAGCGGAGGTAAGTGACGCTGGCGAGCATATATGGCCCCAACTGGGACGATGCGGGGTTTGTGAAGAGGCTGCTTGGTGCCATTCTGACTTTGAATACCCACGTGTTAATAGTGGGGGGGTGATGGATCTCTGTGTCTATTCGGAACCCTGGATATGCGTTATCCCTTCTTAGTTCCCAAATAACAGAGATTCCAGACTGCGCTTCTTGGTAAAGTTATTTGAAACTTTATTCGTCAGCTTTAGTGCCTACTGATAAAGTCAATTTTCATTACAAAATTTAGGAAGTTCCAACTAGCCCTGCAACAAGCTAGTCAGATTGATTGTCTTTAGAAAATGCAGTGGTTGAGTTCTAAAATGCACCTCGGTAATTCTTCAAATCATAATACACAGTACAAAACGAAACAAAAGAAAAAGGGGTGATTTGCAAAGCAAGCAAGAGAATAGGTTTCAGAGATTAGATAAGAATGATTCCGGAATGAGTTCTCATCCCAACAACTGATCTTTTTAAGGAGATTACTATCTTTAAAGTTTCACCCTCTTTACAGCTGTGATTGGCTTTAACTAATTTATAATTCACTCAATTCGACCAAACTGTCTGTCTGTCAATTTAAGAGATAAAAATCTTTGTGTGATTTTGTATATTTCCATAACCTGGCTTGCCAATTATGCCTCTAACATTAATTAGATTAACACAGTTTTCAAAAAGTCATTATGACCCTGACTGACTGTTACCATGGAAACAGATCTTGTCCAGGCCTGGGAAGGCATGTGAGTCTCATTTCACTGACCTTGAATTGCCTCGCTGTTGCAAGCAACTTGCAAAATGTGAGAATGGAGTGTCTTATCTGATCAGTTCACAGCTAGTCAGCTTTCCCTCACCCCCATGGTTAATATATTGATTGAGTTAATTACTCTTAAGAATTTTAAAGGTTTTTCCAACCAGGATTTCTTCATTAAGCCTTTTATCTATCTTATCTATAGCTAACCAGAAAATCAGATTTCTATCAGGGTGGGGGGGGGGGGGGGGGGGGATGGGGGGGATTGGAATATGGTGCAAGAGCTGAGGGTGGATAGGCCTCAGCCGTGTTTGCTGGCCCAGTTGGGGGGTGAATGCGCTGGCTGGGTACAGAAGAGAGATGGGAGGAATGGACACATGGAGGTTCCTGCACCCCCGGGAACGAGAGTATTTGTTTTACCTCCGGTACATTAAGTGTACTCGAGAATAGACTTTTTCATGGTGGGGAAGGCCTTATTGGCCGGGGTCAAAAGGTCGGAGTATTCAGTGCTATTGATTTCGGAACATGTGCCACATTGGGTGGATTTGGTTCTGGAGAAGAGAATGGCTCAGAGGCCGGGGTGGGGAATGGATTTGGGGTTGTTCGAGAATCGGAGATTTTGTAATAAGATCGGGAAGGTGATCGAGGAATATGGGGTTTAATTGCATGGGAAAGTTTTGCAGTTGGCGGTTTGGGAGGCTCTGAAGGCAGTAGTCAGGGGGGGAGGTGATTTTGTTCAAGGCTAAGGTGGACAAGGGAGAGAGAGAGGAGCACCAGAAATTGAGAGAGGAGATGCTGGAGGTGGATAGGAGGTATGCGGGGACCTGGCCCTCCTGTCCAGGGGGAAGGAGTTTCAGGCGACGTTCAACCAGTTGTCCACAGGAAAAGCAATGCACCAGTTGTGAAGTGTTAGCGGGGTGGCCTACGAGCACTGGGAGAGGGCAGGGCATATTGTAGTACTGAAAACAGGCTGAGAAGATACACATAGGCCAGGAACAGAAACTGTCTCATGGCCCTGCACAGGCTCAACCTGACCCGGTTGGTGGAGCAAATGGAAGGGGACTTTAAAAGGTGGGACATGCTCCCGCTGTCATTGGCAGGGAGAGTACAGACGGTGAAAATGACGGTCCTCCCCAGATTTTTGTTTGTCTTTCAGTGCCTCCCCATCTTCATCCCTAAGGCCTCTTTTAAGCGGGTGAGTAGGATCATTTTGGACTTTGTGTATGCAAAAAAGACTCCGCGAGTAAGTAGATTGCTGTTGGAGCGCAGTCGGGTGGGGGGGGGTTGGTATTGCCGAACTTTTGCAACTACTACTGGGCGGCCAATATAGCTATGATTAGGGAGTAGGCGATTGGGGGGGGGGGCGGCGGCGTGGGAGTAGCTGGAGGCAGCGTCATGTAAAGGTACCAATCTGGGAGCTTTGATAACGGCTCCTTTCCGTTCTCGCCGACCCGTTACTCCACAAGTCTGTGGTGGCGACACTGAGGATCTGGGGGCAGTGGAGGAGGTACAAGTAGGTGGAGGGAGCGTCGGTCTGGACCCCGATATGTAACAACCACAGGTTTGTCCCGGGTAGGATGGATGGTGGGTTCCAGAGCTGGCAGAGGGCAGGCATCAGAAGGATGGGGGATCTGTTCATAGACGGAGGCTTTCCCAGTTTGAAGGCGCTAGGGGACAAATTCAATCTGCCGCCAGGAAATGCCTTTAAATATCTGCAAGTACGAGCCTTCCTGAAAAAACAGGTAGTGGCCTTTCCGATGCTGCCACCACTGAGGATACAGGACAGGGTGGTCTCCGGCACCTGGATGGGGGAGGGGAGGGTGTCGGATATCTACCAGGAACTACAGGAGGCGGAGGAAACTCTGGTGGTGGAGCTTAAGGGAGGAGGAGCTAGGAGAGGAGTTGGAAACGGATCTGTAGGCAGAGGTCCTAGGCAGGGTTAATTCCTCCTCAAAATGTGCCAGGCTCAGTCCTATTCAATTTAAGGTGATCCACCGGGCACACATGACGGCAGCGAGAATTAGCAAGTTTTTTGGGGTAGAAGACAGTTGTATGAGGTGCAAGGGCAGCCCTGCAAACCATGTCCACTTGTTTTGGGCATGCCCGGAGCTTAGAGTGTTCTGGCAAGGGTTCGCGAGGGCAATGTCCAAGGTGCTTAACACATGGGTGGTGCTGAGTCCAGCGATAGTGATCGTTCGCTCAGCAGAGGCCATTCCTTTACCAAACTTGACACAAATCCAGCTGATTTTGGCCTCAGAATCCCGGAGATTTGTGACCATAAACACGCACTGCGGACTGTATGAAGATACCCGACTGCTTTTTGGGGTTTCCTCAGCATGCGTCACCAGAGGGTGATGGAAAATATCCTGTGGGGGCTCCCACGAGTGCATGGCATTGTACCTGGATGATGTCTTGATTACAAGCTCGTCTGACCAGGAACATTTGGTGAATTTGGCCTCAGTCCTCTGTCGATTTGAGGCGGCTGGCTTTTGCCACCGGAGGGAGAAGTGCATTTTCAATGTGGCTGAAGTCACTTACCTGGGCTACCACGTGGACTGCAAAGGGTTGCATCCCGTGGAGAAGGTACAAGCAATTCGACAGGCCCCCGTACCCAGCTGGCTGACAGAACTTTGCTCATTTTTAGGCCTTGTGAACTATTACAGGAAGTTTATCCCAAACCTGTTAGCACCCCCCTCCACCGTCTATTAAAAAAGGTGCAGCCAAGGGAATGGGCCCAGGCACAAGGATGTTTTTGGGGTGAAACATTTTCACCAATATGTCTACGGACATCACAGACCACAAACCTTAATTCGGTCTGTGTAAGGCGGGTTGGGCAATTCCCCTCATAGCCTCTGCGAGGATCCATTGTTGGCATTGTTATTAGCTGCATACGAGAATGTGTTGGAGCACTGTTCTGGGACCAAGATTCCCCACACTGATGCATTGAGCCGCCTTTCCCTCCCCACCAGGCCGGTGGGTCCAGCATCGGCCAATGAGGTCAGCACCGCCCTCCAATTTTAGGACTCCCTGCCAGTCACGGCATCTCACATCTGAGGCTGGACTCAGACGGACCCAGTTTTCCCACATCAAAAACATCACACTGTATGAAGCCCAACAACGTGCCTTGCCAGACGATTTGAAGGCATACACATCCAAGATACAAGATTTAAGCATCTAAGATGGTGTTAACTTGTGGGGAACATGCGTGGTGGTTCCTGAACGAGGTCGCCGTCTTCTCCTGCAAGACTCCCACAATGGACATCCTGGACATATTTTAAGAATTCCGTTCCCTCTTAAACTTTCATACTATCACTACCCCAATTAATGTTGGGAAGTTGAAATCTCCCACTATCACTACCCTATTACTGGATTGTCGGGTGGACAACAATTCAGTAAGATAGATTTGTCCCAAGAATACCTCTAGATGAAGGTAGCAGCTGAGTTGCAACATCTAACTATTTTAACACACAAAGGACTGACTATCCAGGTACAAGCACTTACAGTTCAGACCAAGCCAATTCAAAAAGTCCATGGACCAAATCCTTAGTGGCCTCAACCGTGTTCAATGTCATTTGGAGGACATTTTAATTGCTGGCAGGACTAAACAGGAGCACCTACAGAATTTAGAATTTAGAAGACGCGTTGGAACGTCTTGAAAGGTACAATCCTCACGTTGAGAGAGAAATTAACCTTTTTCCAGTCATCAATAAGCTATCTTGGCCGTGTAATTGATAAAGACGGGCTCCACAAGGAACTTATAAAGATGACTGTGATTTTAGATGCACCAAGACCACAGAATATATTGCAACTTGAGATTTTTTGGGGACTCACCAGTTACTATGGAAAATCTATTCGAAATCTCGCTGCCATATTAAAACCACTTCATATGTTCTAGTGTGCAAATCAACAATGAACTTGGTCAAAAGACTGCGAAGAGGCATATAATGAAGTAAAAAATGTGCTGAAGAAATTGGAAGATTTATTTCGTTTTGACCCTGAATTAAAATTACAACTCGTAACATATCGACGGATGGGATGGGTGCAGTTGTCTTTCACATAATACCAAACGGAGAGGAAAGACCAATTACTTTCGCTTCGAGAACATTGACAAACACTGAACAGAATTATGCCCAATTATAAAACAAAGCCTTGAGTATAATATTTGGAGTCAAATGATTTCATCACCACTTGTATGGAAGATATTTTACCTCGCTGACAAACCACAGGCCTTTGACAACAATGTTTGGTCCATACAAAGGAATATTGCCTCTAGCTGCGAGTCATTTGCAGAGATGGTCCCTCATCTTATCAGGGTATAATTACAAGATTAATTACAAAGCTGAATCACAGGAGACTTATGTAAACTATGGGAACAATGCCCAAAACACAGAGTCCTGTTTTGGCCGCATATAGCAGTGTTTCTCGGTGCCGGCAGCGTCAAGAAATGACCTCGCTATCAAACCAGACTCTTGTTTTTTTAATAAATATTTTATTGAGGTATTTATTGGTTTTATAAAAGTAACAGAAGAAACAGTGGAAATACAATTCTAAACATAGTGCAAAAGCCGTTTTCCTCTCTCACAGGTCCCACCTTTTCTAACCCCCTACCCTACCCTAAACTAACCCCACAGCCCCCCCCCCTCCCCCCCTTGTGCTGACGGTTAATTTTCACCGGGCGAACCCTAATATTGACCTTCTTTTTTTTTAACAAACAATTTTATTGAGGTACTTTTTGGCTTTGTAAACAGTTACAGACATCAACAGAAAGAAAGCAAAAAAGGCAAAAATGTGCTAACATCCATGTACTTTCAATACTTCAATCGTAACATACTGCACAAGCCCGCTCCTCTCCCACCGGTACTACCCGCCATTTTGTCCCTCCGACTCTACTCTACTCTACCCCCCACCCCCTGCTGACGCTCACTCTCCCGCAAAGAAGTCAATAAATGGTTGCCACCTCCGGGCGAACCCCTGTACAGATCCCCTCAAGGCGAACTTAATTTTTTCCATACCCAGGAAACTCGACATGTCCGCAAGCCACAACTCAGTCTTCGGCGGCTTTGAGCCCCTCCACGCCAATAGTATTCATCGCCGGGCTATCAGGGAAGCAAAGGCCAAAACATTGGCCTCTTTCTCCCCCTGGACTCCCGGGTCTTCCGAAACCCCAAAAATTGCCACCCCTGGACCCATCGCCACCCTTGTTTTTAGCACCCGGGACATGACGCCCGCAAATCCCTCCCAGTACCTCCTAAGCTTAGGGCATGCCCAAAACATGTGAACGTGGTTCGCCGGTCCTCCCGCGCACCTAGCGCATTTGTCCTCTATTCCAAAGAATTTGCTCATCCGAGCCACCGTCATATGGGCCCGGTGAACGACCTTAAATTGAATCAGGCCGAGCCTGGCACATGTTGCGGTCGAATTTACCCTACTCAGGGCCTCTGCCCACAGCCCGTCCTCCATTTCCCCGCCTAGCTCCTCCTCCCATTTAAGTTTCAGTTCCTCTGTCTGGGACCCTTCCTCCCTCATGAGCACTTTATAAATACCAGAGACTCTACCCTCCCCTTCTTCCCCCCTAGAGACTATTCTGTCTTGGATCCCCATTGGCGGGAGGCGTGGGAAAGATGGGACCTGTCTACGAACAAAGTCCCGCAACTGTAGGTACCTAAAATCATTTCCCCTTACCAGCCCAAATTTCTCCTCCAAGCTCCTCAAACTCGCAAAGCTCCCTTCCAGGAACATATCGCCCACCCTTCCCACCCCCGCCCGCCGCCATACTCGGAACCCCCCCATCCATACTCCCGGGGGCAAACCGATGGTTGTCGCAGATTGGCGCCCAAACCGACGCCCCCGTCTCCCCTACATGCCTCCTCCACTGGCCCCATATCTGCAGGGTCGCCACCACTACCGGGCTGGTGGTGTACTTGGCCGGCGGCAGCGGGAGAGGAGCCGTGACCAGGGCTGCCAAGCTGGAGCCCCTGCACGAAGCCACCTCCACCTGCTCCCAGATAGACCCCGTACCCACCATCCACTTCCTTATCATAGCGATGTTGGCCGCCCAGTAATAATTAATCAGACTCGGTAAAGCCAGCCCTCCCTCGCTGCGGTTCCTCTCCAGCATCGCCATCTTCACCCGCGGGGATTTTCCCGCCCAGACAAAGCTCATGATCATCCTGTTAACTCTTTTGAAGAAGGACTGTGGGACAAAAATCGGGACGCACTGAAAAACAAACAGAAATCTAGGGAGGATTGTCATCTTTACAGTCTGCACCCTCCCTGCCAGCGACAGCGGGAGTGCATCCCATCTCCGAAACTCTCCCTTCATTTGCTCCACCACCCTGGCCAAATTTAACTTGTGCAGCCTGCCCCAGTCTTGTGCCACCTGGATTCCCAAATACCGGAAATTTTCCTCAACCAGCCTAAACGGTAGCCCTCTCAATCTGTTCTCCTGGCCCCTTGCCTGTACCACAAACATTTCACTCTTGGCCGTATTTAATTTGTATCCTGAAAACTGGCCAAACTTCCTCAACATTCCCATTATACTTCCCATCCCGGCCACTGGGTCCGACACGTACAGGAGCAGGTCGTCTGCATAAAGAGAAACCCTGTATTCTACCCCGCCCCTCACCATCCCCTTCCAACCCTCTGCGGCTCTCAGCGCAATTGCCAGCGGCTCTATGGCCAGCGCAAACAGCAGCGGGGAGAGCGGGCAGCCCTGTCTGGTCCCTCGGTACAGCCTAAAGTACTCCGACACTTCTCTGTTAGTCCTGACGCTGGCCCTCGGGGCCTGATATAATAATTTGATCCAATCCACCAGTCCCTCCCCGAACCCAAACCATCCGAGCACCTCTCATAGATAGTCCCACTCCACCCGGTCAAAGGCCTTCTCGGCGTCCATCGCCACCACTACCTCCACCTCCCTGCCCGCCGAGGGCATCATTATCACATTAAGTAATCTTCTCAGGTTGGCCGCCAGCTGCCTACCTTTCACGAACCCAGTTTGGTCCTCCCCAATCACCTCCGGTACGCAGTCCTCCATTCTAACCGCCAGTACCTTTGCCAGGAGCTTGGCGTCAACATTGATCAGGGAGATTGGCCTGTAGGACCCGCACGCCTCCGGGTCTTTACCCCGCTTCAATATCAGAGATATGGTGGCTTGTGACATTGTCGGCGGCAGGGTCCCTCTGTCCCTTGCCTCATTGAAAACCCTCGCCAAGACCGGGCCCACCAGCTCAGAAAACTTCCTATAGAACTCTACTGGGTATCCATCCGGCCCCGGGGCTTTCCCTGACTGCATGGCCCAATACCTCCTCCACTCTAATCGGGGCCCCCAGCTCATCCACTCGCCCCCCACCTACTGTTGGGAATGTTAACCCGTCCAGAAACCTTTTCATCTCCTCCGGTTCTTCCGGCGGCTCCGAAGTATACAGCTTGCGATAGAAGTCCCGGAATACCTTATTCAATCCTGCCGGGTCCTCAACTTTGCGCCCCTCCCCATCCATCACTCTACCCATTTCCCTGGCCGCCTCCCTCCTCCTGAGTTGCTGCGCTAACAGTCTGCTAGCCTTTTCCCCATGCTCGTACACCACTCCCCTCGCCTTCCTAAGCTGTTCCACGGCTCTACTCATGGATAGTGCCCCCAGTTCCGCCTGTAGTCTCTGCCTCTCCCTGAGTAAAACCTCCCCCGGGGACTCCGCATGCTCTTCATCTATCCGATCCATTTCCCTGACCAATCTATCCATCTCTGCCCTGTCTCTAATATTGACCCTCTTAAGGCAAACTTGATTTTCTCCAGACAGAGAAAGCTGGCCATGTCAGTTAGCCAAGTTTCCAACTTCAGGGGCTTTGAGTCCCTCCAAGCTAATAATATCCATCTCCGGGCTACCAGAGAGGCAAAGGCCAGAACATCTGCTTCTTTCTCCTCCTGGATATCCGGGTCTTCTGACACCCCAAAAATCGCCACTTCAGGACTCAGCGCCACCCTTGTTTTTAACACCTTGGACATGACGTCCACAAACCCCTGCCAGAATCCCCTAAGCTTCGGACATGTCCAGAACATATGAACATGGTTCGCTGGTCCTCTCGCATACCTTGCGCACATCTGTCTTCCACCCCAAAGAATCTGCTCATCCGGGCCACTATCATGTGAGCCCGATGAACGACCTTGAATTGTATCAGGCTGAGCCTGGCACATGTTGTGGACGTGTTGACTCTACTCAACCCGTCTGCCCAGAGACCATCCTCTATCTCTCCTCCCAACTCCTCTTCCCACTTGTCTATCACCTCCTCGGTTTGCATTTCCTCTGACCACATAAGTTCCTTATAAATGTCTGAAACCCTCCCTTCTCCCACCCATACTCTGGAAACTACCCTGTCCTGTATCCCCCTTGGTGGTAGGAGCGGGAAGGTTGAGACCTGCCTGCATAGGAAGTCTCGCGCCTGCAGGTACCTAAATTCATTCCCTCCCGTTAGTTCAAATTTCTCCTCCAGTTCCCTCAGGCGAGGAAAGCTCCCCTCTATAAACATATCTCTCATCCTCTCAATCCCTGCTCTCTGCCATCTCTGGAACTCTCCATCTAACCTCCCCGGGGCAAACCGGTGATTATTACAGATTGGAGACCAAACCGATGCTCCCTCTGTTCCCACATGTCTCCTCCATTGCCCCCAAACTCAGGGCCGCCACCACCACGGGGCTGGTGGAGTATAGTGCTGGCGGGACCAGCAGAGGCACCGTTACCAACGTCCCCAAACTAGTGTCCTTACATGATGCCGCCTCTACTCGCTCCCACATCGACCCCACCCCACCCCCCCACCCACTTCCTAATCATGGTTATATTTGCTGCCCAGTAATAATTACTAAAGTTCAAGGGCGCGATTCTCCGCTTCCCACGCCGCATGGGAGAATCGCGGGAGGGCCCCCCGACAAATTTCACGCCCCCCTTGCGCCCCCCCCCCCCCCCCCCCAACCGGCTCGGATGAATCGCCGCTCTCCGTTTTTAATGGCGACCGGCGATTCTCCGACCCAGATGGGCTGAGCGGCCTGCCGTTCGCGACCGTTTCACGACGGCAGCAACCACACCTGGTCGCTGCCGTCGTGAAACGGGTGTGGAGATGCCCGTTTGTGGCTTGTAGGGGGCCTGGTGGGGAATGAGCACCATGACTGTGCTCGGGAGGGGACAGGCCCGTGATCGGTGCCCACCGATCGTCGGGCCGGAGTCTCAATTGGACGCACTATTTCCCCTCTGCCGCCCCACAAGATCAAGCTGCCACGTCTTGCGGGGCGGCTGAGGGGAAAGACGGCCAACGCGCATGCGCGGGTTCGAGCTGTCAGCGATGTGACGTCAGCCACGCATGCGCGGGTTGGAGCCGGCCAACCTGCGCATGCGCAGCTGACGTCATTAGGCGCGCTGGCTGTGTCATTCTCGACGCAACGCCCCCGCGGCCGAGAGTTAAGGAGCACCGCTCCTAGCCCCGCCGGGAGAGGAGAATAGGGGGCGAGGAGCGGCCTCCGAGGCCGTCGTGAAACTCGGCCGAGTTCACGACGGCCCTCCCGATTTTTCCCAGGAGCGGAGATTTCCGTCCCGGGAGTGCCAGCCCGCCCACCCCCCCCCCCCCCCCCAGCTGCGCTCCAACATCCTCTTTTTAACTCGCGGGTCTTACCCGCCTACACAAAGCTCGAGATCACCTTGTTGACCCGTTTAAAAAAGGACCAAGGAATAAAGATGGTGAGGCACTGAAACACAACCAGGAATCATTTTCACTGTCTGTACACTCCCAGCCAGTGACAACGGAAGCACGCCCATGTTCGAAAATCCTCCTTCATGTGGTCCACTCGTCAGGCCAGATTTAGCTTATACAGCCGTTCCCAACCCCATCACCTGGATGCCTGGATACCGACAGCTTCCCCCTACCACTCTAAATGGCAGTTCCTCCAATCACCTCTCCTCCCCCCTTGCCTGGATCGCGAACATCTCACTTTTCCACATGTTCAATTTGTAACCTGAAAACTGTCCAAAATGCCCTAGAATCCCCATAATTTCTTCCATCCCTTCCAATGGGTCTGACACATATAAGAGAAGGTCGTCTGAGTATAGTGAGACTCTGTGTTCTAACCCCCCCGGACCAGCCCCTTGAGGCTCTCAGCACAATTGTCAGTGGTTCTAGGGCCAGTGCGAACAACAGCGGGCAGAGGATGCATCCCTGCCTCGACCCCGGTGCAGCCTAAAATAGCCCGATGTCAACCTGTTCATCCGTACACTTGCCACGGGCACCTGATACAGGCAGCCTGACCCAGTCAAAAAGCCCCACCTGAGGCACTCCTGCTGGTCATGGCCGCAGATGGTGACGTTGTCCAAGTACGGGAAGGTCGCCCGTAAGCCGTACTGGTCCACCATTTGATCCATCGCCCTCTGGAAAACGGAGACTCCGTTTGTAACACCAAAGGGTACCCTGAGGAAGTGAAACAGCCGACCGGCTGCTTCAAAAGCCGTGTACGGGTGGTCCTCTGAGCGAATAGGGAGTTGATGGTAGGCCGATTTGAGGTCAACCGTGGAAAATACCCGATACTGGGCGATTTGAGTCACCATTTCAGCTATACGGGGAAGTGGGTAAGCATCGAGTTGTGTGAAGTGGTTTATTGTCTGGCTATAATCCACAACCATGCGTTGCTTTTCCCCGGAGCGGACTACCAATACTTGGGCCCTCCAAGGGCTGTTGCTGGCCTCTATGACCCCCTCTTTTAGTAGCCGCTGTACCTCTGACTTGATAAAAGTCAAGTCTTGGGTACTGTACCGGCGACTCTTGGTGGCGATGGGCTTACAGTCGGGAGTGAGGTTCGCGAAGAGGCGGGGTGGCGCAACTTTGAGTGTCGCCAGGCTGCATACTGTGAGCGGGGGCAGGGGTCCGCCGAACTGCAGTGTCAGGCTCCGGTGGCTGCATTGAAAGTCGAGGCCGAGCAGCAGGGGGGCGCAGAGTTGAGGAAAGATGTAAAGTTTAAAACGGGACTATTTCGCGCCTTGAATTGCGAGGTCAGCGACACAATACCCCGTGATTTTAACCAAATGGGACCCTGAGGCGAGGGCGATAGTTTGGGAGGTGGGGTGGATGCGCAGGGAGCAGCACCTTACCGTGTCTGGGTGGATAAAGCTCTCCGTGCTCCCAGAGTCGAACAGGCAGGGAGTGTCGTGGCCGTTGATTCGCACCCGCATCATCGAGTTTCGCAGGTGTTTCGGCCGCGATTGATCAAGTGTGATCGCTCCTAGATGCGGGCCGTCAGAGTCGAACTCACAAAATGGCCGTCCGGAGTCACAAGATGGCCGCCGCCGCCGGTCGCACGTGTTGGGTTTCGAAGATGGCCGCCGCCAAGATGGCCGCTCCCATGACTCGCACGAGGTCGATGAAGCGTCAGAAGTGGGCGTGCCTGTTGCAGCACAGCCGCGTTGCAGTGTCTGTGAGGCCGGGAGTTTGATTTCTGGGCCTGATGAGGGTTTGGTTTGTGGCCTTTGGGCGCAGCCAGGCAGACTTTCGCGAAGTGCCCTTTCTTCCCGCAGTCGTTGCAGGTCGCGGATCGGGCTGGACAACGCTGGCGTGGGTGCTGGCATTGCCCACAGAAATAGCATGGGGAACCCCCGGAGTGAGTGGATCGTTGTGTGGCACAGGCCTGTAGCGTGGCCGAGTCTGGAGGGGATTGAGAGGGGTTCGTAAGGTCTGTGGAGTAAGTACGGAGGTTACGGTGGGCCGTTTCGAGAGAAGATGCGAGTGTTTCCGTGCCTTGGAGATCCTTCGCCCCGTCTTCTAGGAGCCGCTGCCGGATGTACGATGACCTGATGACGGACACAAGGGCGTCGCGGATATGTAAGTTCCTGTGTTCTTCAGCCGTCACTGCTTTGTGGTCGCAGTTCCTCGCGAGCGCGGTGAGTCTTTCCACGAACTCGTCCAGCGTTTCCCCGGAACACTGGCTGCAGGTTGAGAGAAAATGTCTGGCGTGTACCTCATTAGTAGTTTTTATGAAGCGTTTCTTCAATATTTCGATCGCCGCCTCATAGGTCGTAGCGGTTTTGATCATGGCGGAGAGTCAGTGGCTCACCCGGCCATGTAGTAAGTGCAGCTTGCGAGCGCTGTCGACGCCAGACAGTGAGGAGTCCAGATAGTCCTCGAAGCACCGGAGCCAATGTTTAAAAATTTCCGAGGCTTCCGGCTTCAGGTTGAGTTTCTCTGGTTTAAGACCGCTGTCCATCTTGATGTGTTCTGTTTATTAAATTGAGGCACTCTCAATTACGACGCGAAAGCGAGGTCAGTAATCAAAGGCTTTAATAAACAGAGAACAGTGGCAGCATCCAAGAGAAGTGTGCTCGCAAAATGGAGTCTCATCTTAAATACTGTTTCCAGGGGACGTAGCCAGAGGCGGAGTCCCCCAGGGTTCCAAGCCTCTTAAAGGGGCAAGGTATTCCTATCATCACACCACCCAAATCCAAACCGCCCCAGTACCTCCCACAGATAATCCCATTCCACCCGGTCAAATGCCTTCTCTGCGTCCATTGTGACCACTACTTCTATGTCCCTACCCTCTGGAGGCATCATAATTACATTCAACAGCCTTCTTATGTTGGCCGCCAACTGCCTCCCCTTTACAAATCCAGTCTGGTCCTCCCCAATCACGTCCGGAACGCAGTCTTCAATCCTTGAGGACAAGATCTTAGCCAACAATTTGGCGTCTACATTTAGTAGGGAGATCGGTCTGTAGGATCCGCATAGCTCCGGGTCCTTATCCAGCTTCAGGATCTTTGAGATAGTGGCCTATGACATCATCGGGGAAGCCCCCATCTCTCAATTGCCTCATTAAATGTCTTAATCAGCAGTGATCCCAATATCCCAGAGAACTTTTTGTAAAACTCCACGGGGTACCCATCCAGTCCCGGGGCTTTACCCGACTGCATGGCCTTCAGCCTTTCTGCTATCTTTTCCAGCCCAATTGGGGCTCCCAGCCCCTCTATCAACTCTTCATCAAACTTCGGGAACTTCAACCTCATTCCTTCCAGTCCAGCCTGCTGTAGAATTCCTGGAACGCCTTATTGACCCAACTGCATCTCCGACCAGGTTCCCATCCCTGTCCCTTACTTTTCTAATCTCCCTGGCCGCCTCCCACTTTCTAAGCTGCTACGCAAGCATTCTACTGGCCTTCTCCCCATATAATCATAGATTGCCCCCCTCGCCTTCCTCAGCTGCTCCACTGCCTTCCCTGTAATTAACAAGCCAAACTTCGCCTGTAGCCTCCGTCGTTTCCTTAGAGGGGCTGTTTAGCACAGGGCTAAATCGCTGGCTTTGAAGGCGGACCAAGCAGGCCAGCAGCACGGTTCGATTCCCATAACAGCCTCCCCGAACAGGCGCTGGAATGTGGCGACTCGGGGCTTTTCACAGTAAATTCATTTGAAGCCTACTCGTGACAATAAGCGATTTTCATTTCCAGAAGCCCTGCCTCTGGGGTCTCCGCATAACTCCTGTCGACCTGGAGTATTTTGTTTATCAGTTGGTCTGTCTCTGCTCTGTCTGCCTTCTCCCTGTGGACCTGTATCGAGATCAGCTCCCCTCTAACCATCGTCTTCAGCGCCTCCCAGACCACTGCAGCCGAAACCGGGCGCTGGCTACTCCTTGCTCACCTGTAGGTTAACCCAGTGCAGGGGATGATCCGGGATCGTGATCGCTAAATACTCGGTGTCCACTACCACCGTCAGTAAAGCCCTATTCAGGATAAAAAAGTCAATCCGGGAGTACACTTTATGCACATGCGGGTAGAAGGAAAACTCCTTCACTCTAGGCCGCCCAAAACTCCATGGGTCCACCCAACCCATCTGCTCCATAAACCCCTTTAGTTCCTTTGCCATTGCCGTCACCCTGCCTGTCCTTGAGGTTGACTGGTCTAGCCCTGGGTTAATGACTGTGTTGAAGATCACCCCCCACCATGACCAGTTTGTGCGAATCCAGGTCCGGGATCTTCCCCAGCATCCTCCTTATGAACTCCACATCATCCCAATTCGGCACGTACACATTCATGAGTACCCCCGGCAGCCCCTCCAGCTTCCCACTGACTATAATGTACCGACCCCCCCATCTGCAACTATTCTTCCTGACTCAAATGACACTCGCTTATTAATCAGCATCGTGACCCCTCTAGTCTTAGAGTCCAACCCCAAGTGGGAAACCTTCCTGAGCCTGACCTGGTCAGTTACTCTAAGGTGCGTCTCCTGCAACATTGCCATGTCCGCCTTCAGTCCCCTAAAATGCACGAACACGCGTGCCCTCTTAACTGGCCCATTTACCCCTCTTACATTCTATGTGATCAGCCTGGTTAGGGGGCTTCCCAACCCAATTTCCCAAAGAAACGCAAAGAAAATCAAAAAGAAGATCCAACATCCACCATTCACACCTCCATTCCCCATCAGTGCAAATGCAAATTTTAACTCACACAGCTCGTCCGTCGCACCCAAATCAATGCGGAAGGCATTACAAGTAACGTCCAAAAAACGAAAACTTTTCTTTAAAAAAACTTGAACTCTGCAGCAAAGTTCAGTCCATACTCCTCAGTCCGCTACCAGCCCTTTCCTTTGAGTGAAGTCCATCGCTTCCTCGTATGACTCGAAGTAGAAACGCTACTCTTCATGACAGGCTGGATACAGCAGTCCAAACTTAACCTTCTTCTTGAAAAGGGTCGATTTTATCTGATTGAACCCCGCTCTTCTCCTAGCCACGTCCGCGCTCAGATCCTGATATATATGTAGGACGCTGTTCTCCCATTTATAGCTCCGTGTCTGCCTGGCCCACCGTAGAATGTAAGCCTTATTCAGGTATTTGTGGAATCTCACCACCATTGCTCTCGGGGGGTCACCTACACACGGCTTCCTCACTAGCGCTATGTGCACCCTGTCCACCTCCAAGGGTTGGTGAACGTCCCCTCCCCCAGTAGCTTGTCAAACATACCCACTATGTATGCCCCTGCGTCCGTTCCTTCGGATCCCTCCGGGAGACCCACGGTTCTCAGGTTCTGCCGGCAGGACCTGTTCTCTAGATCCTCCACCTGTTATTGAAAATATGGAAAGATGTGTCATTTGAAACATGGAAGTCTGGCAATATCTGGTCTGAGAGAAACATGAGAGAAACCGGGGCCTCACGGTAGCATGGTGGTTAGCATCAAGGCTTCACAGCTCCAGGGTCCCAGGTTCGATTCCCGGCTGGGTCACTGTCTGTGTGGAGTCTGCACGTCCTCCCCGTGTGCGCGTGGGTTTCCTCCGGGTGCTCCGGTTTCCTCCCACAGTCCAAAGATGTGCAGGTTAGGTGGATTGGCCATGCTAAATTGCCCGTAGTGTAACGTTAATGGGGGGATTGTTGGGTTACGTGGGTTTAAGTGGGGTGATCATTGTTCGGCACAACATCGAGGGCCGAAGGGCCTGTTCTGTGCTGTACTGTTCTATGTTCTCTATGTTCTAATGTAGGGCAAGATCGCACAAAGGGTTAACAGCAGCTGCAAAGAGCAGGATTGTAAAATGCAGATTCCTTCTCCCAAACAAACACACAGGATTTTTGTATGAGGCTAAAAACAATGGTTCACACCTTCATTGAAAATGACCATCTCAGTAAGCATCTGGAAAAGCATGGATGAGGGTTTCAGTTGAGTTAGTGATAAATGTAAACCTTTCAAGTTATAACCAAGTGGATTTTTAGCATTACACTAAAAGCAATGATTCACGGAACTTCCGGTTGTGGCTATGCCCAGCTAAGCCGCACGTTCGGCAGCTCCCGCCAGGACCGGACTTTTGGGCTCTTTTAAGGGCCCCCAGCGGTACTTGCTCGACGGTTCCCGACGTGGGAAGGTGTCTGCAGCGGATCCCCAGTGGTCTATGGTCTGGACCAGGAGTGGGGCCAGCAGAATAGCGGTGGCAGCGCATAAGAAAAAGCGGGGGAAGAAAATCAAGATGGCGGCCGGCGGAGGCCTCGAGGAATGGAGGCAGTGGGCGCAGGAGCAGCAGGAGACTCTCCAGCGCTGTTTTCGGGAGCTAAAAGTGGAGCTGCTAGACTCGCTGAAGGCTAATACGGACAAGCTGCTGGCGACGCAGACAGCCCAGGAGGTGGAGATCCGGGAGTTCCGACAACAAGCCTCCGAAAGAGAGGATGAGGCCGTGGCCCTCGCAGTAAAGGTGGAGACGCACGAGGCGCTCCACAAGAAGTGGCAGGAGCGGTTCGAGGAGATGGAGAACCGGTCGAGGCGGAAAATTTTGCGGATCCTGGGCCTCAAGGAGGGGCTGGAGGGGTCAGACTTGGGGGCCTATGTGGTCGTTTTGCTGAACTCGCTGATGGGAGCTGGGTCCTTCCAGGGGCCCCTGGAGCTGGAGGGGGCTCACAGAATACTGGCCGGGAGGCCCAAACCGAATGAGCCGCCGCGGGCGGTGCTGGTGTGGTTCCACCGGTTCGTTGACCGAGAGTTTGTGCTTAGGTGGGCCAAGAAGGAGCGGAGTAGCAAGTGGGAGAACACGGAGGTGCGGATCTACCAGGACTGGAGTGCGGAGGTTGCCAAGCGGAGGGCCGGGTACAATCGGACGAAGGCGATGCTCCACAGAAAGAGCGTGAAGTTTGGCATGTCACAGCCGGCACGTCTGTGGGTCACCTACAAGGACCGGCACTTTGATTTTGAGTCCCCGGAGGAGGCGTGGGCCTTTGTGCAGGCCGAGAAGTTGGACTCTAACTGAGGGTCGGGTGTTTGTAAATAACTGTGTTAACTTTTGGTGGGAAGGTCTCTGTTTTATTCTGTTTCATGCTGTTTTAAGCTGGTTGTGTGTTGTTTCTAGGGCGGGTGGGGCGTTGTCTTCTTTGCGTGGATTCAGTGGATGGGCTCGAGTTGGGGGGTAGACTTGGAGTGTGGGGAGCTGGTGGTGGGGGCCGACATGGGGGGCTACCCTCCAGGAGGCGGGGTCGGGCAGGGTGAAAGCGCGGGCTTTTCTTTGGTTTCCCACGCTGAGGGTGGATTGGGGCGGGGTCGGAACTGAGAAGCGCGGGTTTTTTTCCCGCACGCGGGCGAGAAGGGGAGGAGGAGGGTCTGCTGATGGGTATGGGGGTGGAGAAGTAGCCCCACGTTGGGAGGGGTCGGAGGTAGGGCGGGAGCCGCCGGGGTCAGCAGAAGTTAGCTGGCTCACGGGAGTGCTATGGAGGGAGTAACGCTGCTGGGAGGGGTCCTAGCCTGGGGGGGATGGGGCGGGGGGGGGGGGGTACCGGGTTGCTGCTGAAATAGCCAGGAAGGTGCTGGAGTATGCAGGGGGTGCCGGGGAGGGGGTTTGCCGCCGTGGGGAACGGGCCGAGTGGGGGGCGCTGGCCAGGGCGGGCAGGGGACGGGTTATGGCTAGTCGGCAGGGGAGGGGGGCAGGGAGCCCTCTGATCCGGCTGATAACTTGGAATGTGAGGGGGCTGAATGGGCTAGTCAAACGGGCCCAGGTGTTTACGCACCTGAAGGGGCTGAAGGCGGACGTGGCTATGCTCCAGGAGACGCACCTGAAGGTGGCGGACCAGGTTAGACTGAGGAAGGGCTGGGTAGGCCAAGTGTTTCACTCGGGGCTTGATGCAAAAAATCGGGGTGTGGCGATTCTGGTGGGAAAAAGCGTGTCGTTTGAGGCGTCAAAGGTGGTGGCTGACAGTGGAGGGAGGTATGTGATGGTGAGCGGCAAGTTGCAAGGGGAGCGGGTGGTGCTGGTGAATGTCTATGCCCCAAACTGGGACGATGCAGGTTTTATGCGGCGCATGTTGGGCCGCAGTCCGGATCTAGAGACGGGGGCCTGATACTGGGGGGGGGACTTCAATACAGTGCTGGATCCCCCATTGGATCGATCCATGTCCAGGGGGGGCAGGAGACCCGCGGCGGCTAAGGTGTTGAGGGGGTTTATGGATCAGATGGGAGGGGTGGATCCTTGGAGGTTCGCGAGGCCGAGGGCCAGGGAGTATTCATTTTTCTCCCACGTGCATAAAGCCTATTCCCAGATTGATTTTTTTGTTCTGAGCAGGGGGCTGATTTCGAGGGTGAAGGATGTCGAGTATTCGGCCATAGTCATTTCGGACCATGCCCCGCAGTGGGTAGACCTTGAGCTGGGGGAGGAGAGGGACCAGCGCCCGCTCTGGCGCCTGGAGGTGGGACTGCTGGCGGATGAGAAGATGGGCGGGCGGGTTCGGGGGTGTATCAAGAGGTACTTAGAGGCCAATGATAATGGGGAGGTCCGAGTGGGGACGGTTTGGGAGGCATTGAAGGCGGTGATTAGAGGGGAGTTGATTTCCATCCGAGCCCATAGGGAGAGGGGACAGCAAAGAGAGAGGGAGAGGTTGGTGGGGGAGATGGTGAGGGTGGACAGGAGATACGCGGAGGCTCCGGAGGAAGGATTGCTGAGGGAGCGGCGTAACCTTCAGGCCACGTTTGGCTTGCTGACCACCAGAAAGGCGGAAGCTCAGTGGAGGAAGGCACAGGGAGCGGTGTACGAATATGGGGAGAAGGCCAGCAGGTGTAGGGGACTGGGTAGCTTTTTGGACAGGCTGAGATTTCCGAAGGTGGAGGAGGGGCAAGTGAGAGGGGCTGGGGGCGCCGATTGAGCTGGAGTTGCTGGTCAAAGGGATAGGCAGCATGCAGTCGGGGAAGGCGCCGGGGCTGGATGGGTTCACGGTCGAATTTTACAAAATGTACGCAGACCTGCTGGGCCCCCTGTTGGTTAGGACCTTTAACGAGGCAAGTGAGGGGGGGGCTTTGCCCCCGACTGTGTCACGGGCACTGATTTCCTTGATCCTTAAACGGGACAAGTACCCCTTGCAGTGTGGATCATATAGGCCGATCTCGTTGTTAAATGTGGATGCCAAGCTGTTGGCGAAGATCTTGGCCACAAGGATAGAGGACTGTGTGCCGGGGGTCATTCATGAAGGGAAGGCAGCTGAACACCAATATACGTAGGCTTCTGAATGTTACAATACCGGCGGTAGAAGGGAAGGCGGAGATAGTGGTAGCATTAGACGCGGAGAAGGCCTTTGATAGGGTTGAGTGGGGGTATCTGTGGGAGGTGCTGGAAAGGTTTGGGTTCGGGGAGGGGTTTGTCAGTTGGGTGAGGCTGCTATATGAGGCCCCGATGGCGAGCGTAGCCATGAATAGGAGGAGGTCGGAGTACTTTCGGCAGCACCGGGGGACGAGACAGGGGTGTCCCCTGTCCCCCTTGCTCTTTGCGTTGGCAATTGAGCCCCTGGCCATGGCGTTGAGGGAGTCAGGGAATTGGAGGGGTCTGGTGCGGGGTGGGGAGGAGCACCGAGTGTCACTTTACGCAGATGGATTGTTGCTATATGTGGCGGACCCAGTGGGGGGAATGCCGGAGGTGATGAAGATTTTTAGGGAATTTGGGGGCTTTTCAGGGTACCAGCTCAACCTGGGTACGAGTGAGCTGTTCGTCGTGCACCCGGGGGATCAGGAGGAGGGGATTGGTAGGCTCCCGCTGAAAAGGGCAGGGAGGAGCTTTAGATACCTGGGAGTCCAGGTGGCTAGGAGCTGGGGGGCCCTACACAAACTTAACCTCACAAGGCTGGTGGAGCAAATGGAGGAGGAGTTTAAAAGATGGGACATGTTGCCGCTGTCACTGGCGGGCAGGGTGCAGTCCGTCAAAATGACGGTGCTCCCGAGGTTTTCGTTCCTGTTTCAGTGCCTCCCCATCCTTATCCCGAAGGCCTTTTTTAGGAGGGTCAACAGGAGTATTACGGGATTTGTATGGGTGCATGGGACTCCGAGGGTGAGAAGGGTGTTTTTGGAACGGGGCAGGGATAGAGTGGGGGGCTAGCACTGTCCAACCTTTGTGGGTATTATTGGGCTGCCAACGCAGCGATGGTGCGTAAGTGGGTAATGGACGGGGAAGGAGCAGCATGGAAGAGGATGGAGATGGCGTCCTGTGTGGACACGAGCCTGGAGGCGCTGGTAACGGCGCCGTTGCTGCTCCCTCCAACGAGGTATACCACAAGCCCAGTGGTGGCGGCTACCCTCAAAATCTGGGGGCAATGGAGACGGCATGGGGGGAGGTGGGGGGCTCGATGGAGTCCCCGATATGGGGGAACAACCGGTTTGTACCAGGGAGCATCGATGGCGGGTTTCTTGGCTGGCACAGGGTAGGTATCAGGAGGTTGAGGGATCTGTTTGTGGATGGGAGGTTTGCGAGCCTGGGTGAGTTAGAGGGGAAGTTTGGGCTCACCCCGGGGAACATGTTTAGGTACATGCAGATTAGGGCGTTTGCCAGGCGGCAGGTGGCGGGGTTCCCTCTGCTGCCCCCACGTGGGGTACGGGACAGGGTGCTCTCGGGGGTGTGGGTTGGACGGGGGAGGATTTCGGAAGTGTACCACGTCATGCAGGAGGTGGATGAGGCCTCGGTGGAGGAGCTGAAGGGTAAATGGGAAGAGGAGCTGGGTGAGGAGATTGAGGAGGGGACGTGGGCAGATGCCCTGGAAAGAGTGAATTCCTCCTCTTCCTGTGCGAGGCTTAGCCTCATACAGTTCAAGGTGCTACATAGGGCCCAGCGGGACGAGGATGAGTAGGTTTTTCGGGGGCAAAGACAGGTGTGCTAGGTGCTTGGGGAGCCCAGCGAACCATACCCATATGTTCTGGGCATGCCCAGCGCTGGAATTTTGGAAGGGGGTAGCAAGGACGGTGTTGAGGTTGGTAGGATCCGGGGTCAAGCCAGGCTGAGGACTCGCAATTTTTGGGGTTGCAGTGGAGTCGGGAGTGCAGAAGGCGAAAGAGGCCGGTGTTCTGGCCTTTGCGTCCCTAGTAGCCCGACGGAGGGTTTTGCTTCAATGGAAGGATACGAGGCCCCCAAGCGTGGAGGCCTGGATCAATGATATGGCGGGGTTCATCAAATTGGAGAGGGTGAAATTTGCCCTGAAGGGATCAGTACAGGGGTTTTTTAGGCGGTGGCAGCCTTTCATTGACTTCCTGGCAGAACGGTAGGAAAAGTGTATATGTGTTTATTGAATATGCCGGGTGCTTACCTATTTCTTCTTTTTGTAGTTGCTGGGGGGGCGGGGGGGGGGGGGGGGGGGGGGGGGTTGGTTTTGGGGGTTATTGCGTTTTTTCTCTTTTTTGTTGTTGTTAATATTGTGGTTATTTTCTGTTTTGATATCTTTTGAAAATCTCAACAAAAATTATTTTTTTAAAAAAGCAATGATTCACACCTTCATTGAAATTAACTATCTTAGTAAACAGCTGGGAAGGAAAGGATGAGGTACAATTGAATTTGGTGACAATTCTAGGTGTGAAATTCTGCTAACGCCAAGTAAATTAAAGAAAATTGGAGACTATCAGTCTACAAGATATATAATTTAGAGCCAAAATCAAAGTCAAAATTATGAGCTGAGGACAATATTGGAAAATAAAACTATAGAAATGACAGGAACCAAACCAAAATTCACACCTCTATTGAAATCAAAGCATTTTTGAATATCACAAAGGAACTTTGAACATCACAAAGGAAACAATGTAATCAGAGACCTGAGAGGTGAAGTCATGTCAAAATGAATACTTAGTTGTATTAGAATGTTTAGATCAAAGATATGTTTTACAATCAAAGTGAAATAATAGTTACTTTACAATAAAGTCATAAAAACCTAATAACTGTTAGAAAGAGAATATAAACCCAGAGACCAGAGCAGGAACTACCAGAACTCAGAGAGAAGTAGAGAAGGAACAAGAGAAGCAAGCAGAGTCAGCTTACAGCCAGCTCGGTCATGGAAAAGATAAGATATAGCAGCCGAGCTAAAACAGCTAATACATCTAAGGAAGACTAGAATTTAAAGAGGAGGCAGAGTCAGCTCAGAGTCAGCTCAGAGATAGCCAGCAGAGCCAGCTCTCACAGCTACCCGGTACATGGGAAAGATAGGACATAGCAACCAAGCTCACCAGCAAATACATCTAAAAAAGACCAAATTTTAAAAAGAGGATTGATTGTCAAGTTGGGCCTGAAGGTCCCTTCAACCAACCAGAAGGATCCAGAAGCAAGATCTTTTTACCTTTCTGTAAAGAAAGTGTTTGCAGCTTTTAAAAGAAAAAATATAACAATAAAATAACTTAATTTAACCTGAAACAGTTGTTATTCCTAAGTCTACTTTACTTACTTAGCAATGCGGGACCCAGGATCGATGCTACTAAGTAGTAAGTAGATGAAATTTTCAGTGAAGGTATGGGTTATACCAGGGGATAACTTGAAAATATAGTTTGACCTGAATAGCACCCACCGAAGCCTGCATCGGAGTCAGGGAGTGAGAATCCCTGTTCGCCATTTAGAATGTCGGCCCGTTTTGGTATAGTGGGAATTCTAAGAATAGTGGTGAGTTTTCAACAACACACCTTCTCCTGAGGCTTTTTCTGCTAGTCCCTCAACATCTCCACCTCCAACTCCACTGCAACTTGGTGTTCCTCCTGCTCAGTCAATGCCTTCTCCACTTTCTGGATCGCCCAATCTTGTGCATCCAGTCTGACTTTCAGCCGTGCAATCGATTCCTTAATCGGGTCCAAGCATTTTTGTTTATGCTTGGCAAAGCCCTCCTGTATGAACTGCATCAGCTGCTCCGTCGACCCTGGGTCGTCGAGCCAGACCTCCAGTCGTCCGCCATGCTTTCTCCTGCTGCAGCCTCAGCCCAAGCCTTCTCCGTTCGCCTATTTCTTCCTTTGTGAGCACTCCTGGTCCATTTCTCCATGCACTGATGTAGGATTCCTCGCCACAGTTGCATCCAACATAAATTTTCCACTTCAGATCCAACAAAAAATTGGGGAAAAAGGTCCAAAGTTCCGACCCGAGTGGGAGCCACCAAATGTGCGACCTACTCCTTTATAGCCGCCACCGGAAGTCCGGACTCTGTTTTATTGGTCTCGGTGAAGTGCACCTCGCCGAGACCTCACTTACCTCACTTCCTGACGAGTGGGTCTCCCACTGCTGCCTCGAGACCCGCCAATGCCACAACTTACCTCTTAGGAGGTCCTCGAGCCTCCCCCCTCAGTCCACCTGGCAGGGGCAACCTGGCACCCGGGCATCTTGGCACTGCCAGCCTGGAACCCTGGCAGTATCCCGCCAGTCTGGCAGTGCCACCCATGCAACTTGGCAGTGGTTACTACCCTGTGGCTACTACCCTGTTCAGAGCCCAACCACCAGGGGCCTCCATTGGCCTGGGAGACCTCCCACCCCCAAGTGCCATGTTTGTTTGTACCAGTGCTAAAGCACCATGGGGTCTCCCAGGCGCAGGCGTTTGTTCCTGGGCCTCAGGAGAATTGGATGCTGACATATTTAAACAAACCTAATGGCTCACTTAAATATATAAACCTTCATCACGACGACTCGCAAGGCATTCTGAGCATCGTAAATGTCGTAAGAGATCTATCGCGAGATTTAATGGCCTTGTTGCATTTCCAAATCGGGCACAACAAGGCCGTTTATTGTGCCCAATGTGTACTTTTCCCAGGTGGATATTGTACCTATTACTGCATCTCAAGTGCAAAGACACATGAGGTCAGATCTGGTGATGGGGAAGGTCATGGACATGATCTTGAAAGGTATACCACTGGATAAACAGAGGAGGAATTCAGAATTCAAGCTGTACTGCACAAGTGAACTTGAATTAACAGTCCAAAATCAAGTACTTCTATGGGGATCAGAGTGATCATTCCTCTATGCTTGCAGAGTCCTATATTGGATCAACTACATGAAGGACAGGAATCATATGGATGAAAGAACTCGCAAGGAGCTTTTTTTGGTGGTTGGCGCTAGACTCACAAATTGAAGAAAGAATAGGTCAGTGTCAGATTGTCAGTGTCAGTGTGTGAAGATTTGAAATATTCCACCCCTTCAACCACTTCATCCTTGGGATTAGCCAACTATTATGATCCCAGATCAGACTCCAACAGTGTCTCGGATACTGGACAGATACCCAATATTTTATTTTAATTTTGTAAACTGTGAGGACAGAAGACTTTGTCCCAGGAGTAATTGTGTAAAGAAATAGTGTTATGGTGTATTAAAACAAACTTTATTACTAACACAGTATTAAAATCTTTAACATCACACCAGAAAATAGTTTACAATTGCCCCTTAAACAATGCTAATCAATACAGTGAATACAATACCTCAATTGCTATCTTTACTCCCACTTGAACAACAAGAAAATAAACCACCTTAAATACCAATGGCACATAAGAATATTTGCTTTGCAGAGTTATTCTTTGAGAAAGAGATCTTTTGACACTGCTTTACAGAAAAGATCTGACTCCTGTCAGAAACTCTGGCTGTATGTCTTCAAAAGCTGTTTCAACAGGTTTGTTTCAGCTCCCGCTTGTCCTCGCACAAGTCTGCGCTGCTTTAAATATTGCTAATTTTTTTTAACTGAACTGCAGAAAGCAAAACCTGACTTGTGATCCCAGCTTCATCCAGAACGGTAGCACAGTGGTTAGCACCGTGCTTCACAGCGCCAGGGTCCTAGGTTCGATTACTGGCTGGGTCACTGTCTGTGCGGTGACCGCACATTCTCCCCCTGTCTGCGTGGATTTCCTCCGGGTGCCTGTGTTTCCTCTCACAAGTCCTGAAAGACGCGCTGTTAGGTAGTTTGGACATTCTGAATTCTCCCTCTGTGTACCCGAATAGGTCCCGGAATGTGGCGACCAGGGGCTTTTCACAGTAACTTCATTGCAGTGTTAATGTAAGCCTACTTGTGACAATAAAGATTATTATATTATGTAACTGAACTGAAAATGGATTCTGAAAAAGTCTGATGCCTTAGTTCCACTCAGCAATTACACATTTTTCACCAAGCTGAAAGCTAGTTTACTCCCCTTAATCAAAACAAAATTGCATTAGCACCTCTGGCTCCCAAAAACTTTGTTGTCTTTCAACCTAAGAATCTTTTAAAACATGATTTCAACAGCCAAACACACTCTAACCCAGGCTTTCAACCTTTACTTCATCAAATACTTATCGTACAATAGAACATAGAACAGTACAGCACAGAACAGGCCCTTCGGCCCTCGATGTTGTGCCGAGCAATGATCACCCTACTCAAACCCAGGTATCCACCCTATACCCGTAACCCAACAACGCCCCCCCCCTTAACCCTACTTTTTAGGACACTACTGGCAATTTAGCATGGCCAATCCACCTAACCCGCACATCTTTGGACTGTGGGAGGAAACCAGAGCACTCGGAGGAAACCCACGCACACATGGGGAGGACGTGCAGACTCCGCACAGACAGTGACCCAGCCGGGAACCGAACCTGGGACCCTGGAGCTGTGAAGCATTTATGCTAACCACCATGCTACCGTGCTGCCGTCAATGTATATGAAATTCCTACATTAATCACACAAAGCAGTCTTGGCAAAGAGTTTTTGAGGGACCAGCTGAAGTGGCCTGAAATAATGATAATGAAATCTACGACTACTGAAAAGGCAATCAAACAATTGGACAAAGTATTTGCATGGTTTGGCAAACTGGAACAATTAGTTAACGATAACGGGGCTCAATTCACGTCAAAGGAATTTGTGGACTATCTTAGGAACAATACCGCACAGAAAAATTGCGCCTTATCATGTCTCCACAAACGGATTGGCGGAGAGGTCAGTACGGTCATTGAAGTAGGACATCAACGCATCAAAGGATAAAGGACAGATAGCTGAAAAGGTAAACAATTTCCTCTTTTCCATAGAAACACTGCTATTGCGACAACCCTAAACTCAACAGCAATATTGTTTTTAAAAAGGAAGTTGAGAACCAAATTTGAGTTGTTCTTACCTGACACCACTAACATTGTAGAGATGTCATGTGAAAGTGCTTTTAAGAAATGGGTGTTTATAAATGGGTGTGCATATAAATATCTGTAGTGAGAGTACCTTTAAGAAATGGGTGTTTATTACTGCAGTGATGTCAGAGAGCTGGTGGAGCTGGGCTGTCTGTCAGCTTTTTCTTTCATTTTAGGCTGTTTGCTGTAGAGTGTGTTTTACTTTAGTTTTCAGAGCTGGATAGCTGCAGCCACAGCCAGAAGGGGTATTAGTCTCTCTCTGTGTAATCTAAAAACTGTAAATCAATCCTTTGGTGATTTAAAACTAATAACTGCTCTCAGTAGTGACTTTAACCTGATGTGCTTCTGTTAAGGGTTTTGTTTTTAAGTCTTATGGATGTTAAAAGGAAAGCTTAAATTATTACTTAGTGTTGTATTCTTTGGGGGTTGTATTTGAGTTAAGATGTTCACTGTATGTTTTAAAAAGGTTAACTTGAGTTCACAGAATAAACATTGTTTTGCTTTTAAAAATACTTTTCCATTTCTGCTGTACCACACCTGTAGAGTGGGCCGTGTGCTCCCCATACCACAATCTCGTAAAAGTTGTGGGTCAGGTGAACTCCATGATACACTTTGGGGTTCTCTAAACACTGGTCCATAACAGGTGACAATAACAAAACCTAGTTACTCACTGTGAACAGACATTCACACCAAGAAGTTTTGATCATAAAGAGTTTTAGCGAAAAACTACTCTTCAAGTGAGAAGTGGGTACCTGCCACAATAATTGCAATGATGGGGCCTATTTCTTATACAGTACAAATCAATGATGGCGATTGAATTTTGAGGAGAGACACAGATCAAATCCTTGCTTTAAAAAGAGAATGTGCAGAGTTGGTATTTGAATGGCCAACATAGGACCACAAGACCATAAGATATAGGAGCAGAATAAGACCATTCGGCCCATCAAATCTGTTCCTCCATTCAATCACGGCTAATATGTTCCTCATCCCCATTCTCCTGCCTTCTCTCCATAAACCCTGATCTGATCATCTTATTAATCAAGAACCTATCTATCTCACTCAGTGACTTGGCCTCAACAGCCTTCTGTGGCAATGAGTACCACTGATACGCCACCCTCTGGCTGAAGAAATCCCTTCGCATCTTAGCTTTAAAGGAACGTCCCTTCATTTTGCGTCTGTGCCCTCAGCTTCTAATCTCTTCTACTAGTGGAAACATCTTCTCCACGTCCATTGTATCTAGGCCTCTCAGTATTCTGTAAGTTTCAGGAACATCCCCCTCACCCTTCTAAATTTAATCGAATACAGACCCAGAGTCCTCAAATGCTCCTCATGTGGGAAGTCCATTATTCCAGGAATCGGGAACTTCCGGTGACGGCTATGATGTGAGTGGTCACACACAGGGCAGCTCCTGCTTGAAGGCATAGAAAAGGCTCTTTTTACCCGAAAACAGGGGTAATTTTGACGGAAAAGTGTAGCTGAACAGTGGAAGAGAAGTCCCCCCCCCCACCCCCAGGTGTGGTACGTATGCTGGTTACCACACCCAGCAGAAGAAGCTGAAGGACCTGGCCAAGGTGTTGGAAGAGACCTGTGGCGCAGCAGTTATTGGAAAGATGGTGGAGGAGAAAGGGTCAGTACAAGTTGGAAGGCCCCAGATGGAACAGTTGAAGGCCTTCATCATGGAAGTGCTCCCTCAGCAAAGGAAGCAGATGCAAGAGGACAGATCGAAGGCCATTGAAGGGGCTGTGGAACCCCTGAAGGGCTCGAGGTAGAGGGTCGAGAAGTGTTTGGAGGCACAGGGGTGGCAGATCAAAGAGATGGAGAGAGTGTATCAAATCACAGCGATCGGGTGGTGGTATTGGAGACAGAGGTGGGGCTCTTAGTAGACCTTTGCAAGATGCTGAGAGAAAAGGTGGAAGAGCAGGAGAACAGGTCAAGAAGGCAGCACCTGCATATTGTCAGTTTGCCTGAAGGAGTGGAAGGCACGAGTACCACGAGGTACGTCTCGAGGATGCTGGCAGGGCTAGTAGCGGAGAGGGTGCTGGACAAGGCCCTGAGGTGGACAGAGCACATAGGTCTCTGAGGCAGAAACCAAGAGCTGGGGAGGCACCACGGGCAGTGATCGTAAGTTTGTGGAAAAAGAGATCTTGTCGTGGGCCAGAGAGAAGCGGAACTGTGAATGGGAGGGGATCAAGGTCTGAATATACCAGGACATTGGAGCTGAACTGGCAAAGCGGCGGAGGGGGAGGAGAGGGAGTGTGGGGGAGTGAGGGAGATGTGACGTGGCAGGGTTGGAGAAGAAGGCATGGTCAGGGGTAGTGAAGGGGGGCCATCTTGGATGGGCCTGATACAGGGCAAAATTAGAAGGGGCAGAGCCAAAAGGAGAGGATGGCGGATGGTAGTGGGCAATGGAGGCGTAAGCCCTCAGTAAGGCTTCTAACATGGAACGTGCAATGGTTCGATGGACCGGTAAAAAGATCTTGGGTTTTCACACACCTCAGGAATTTAACGGCGAGCGGCTCTTTCTGCAGGAGACGCAAATCCGCTTGAAGGAGCAGGCTAGGTTGAGAAAGGGATGGGTGGGTCAGGTATTTCACTCAGGGTTTGACTCAAAGTCACGGTGGGTGGCCAACCTGATGAGCAAGGAAAAGGGGTTTGTGATTGCGAGGGAAGTGAGGGATCCGGGTGGGAGATATGGGATGGTGAGCGGGGTACTGGAGGGGACGCCGGTGGTGTTGTCAGTATATGCACCGAATTGTGATGGTGTAGGGTTGATGAGGCGGTTGCTGGCAGTGATCCCGGATTTGACTACACACCAGTTGATCTTGGTTGGAGATTTTAATTGTTTTCTGGAGGAGGGTAGATAGATCGAGCCCCCGGTCAATGGGAAGGATACGGATGGAAAAGGAGCTGGGTGTGTTCATGGAAACAATGGGCATGGTGGACCCGTGGCACTTTAAGAACCCAGAGGGGAGGGAGTACCCCATTTTGTCACATGTTTACAGGGTGTACTCCAGAATCAACTTTTTTGTGGTGAGCTGTGAGATGTTGGTACGGATGGAGGGAGCAGGGATAGTAATTGTTTCAGACCGTGTGCCCCACTGGCTGGAGAGTTGGATTAGATTGGGATGGGAGCAGAGGCCGGGATGGAGGCTTGATTTGGTGTTGTTGGCAGATAAAGCGTTCTGTGATAAGGTGCGGTCGGTGATTAAAGATTATGTGGAGTTGAACCAAAACGGGGAGGTGTCGGAGGCCACATTTTGAGAGACACTGAAGGCACAAGGGGAGATTATCTTGTTCAAGGCACATGAGGATAGGAAAAGGAGGGAGGAGTATGGGCGTTTAATGAACGAGATAGTCGAAGTAGACAGTGAGTATTCAAGGGTGCCCTCCACAGAGAGATTGTCGAGATGGAAAACGTTGCTGGGTCAATTTGCTAGGTTGACGACGGGAAGGGCAATGGGGCAGCTACGCAGTGCAAGGGGGGTGCAGTACGAGTACAGGGAGAAAGCAATTAGAATGTTAGTAAATCAACTATGGAGGCAGACCACATCCAGGGAAATAGTGAGGATACGGACTGAGAAAGGGGAGGTGGTATCGGAGCCAGGGAGGATAAATGAGACGTTTAGGGAATACTATAAGGAGCTGTGTAGGGCAGACCTGGAAGGGGGGGGGGGGGGGGGGGGGGGGAAGAAGGGGACATGGGGCGATTTTTGGATGCGCTGGCATTTCCGCAGTTGGAGGAAGAGAAGAGGCAGGTACTAGAGGAGCCTTTGGGGCTCAGGAAGGTATTGGACAGTATAAGGAGTAGGCCCCTGGGCCCAATGGTTACCCGGCAGGATATTATAAGTAGTTTGCAGGGGAACAGGCACTGCAGCGGTTGGGGGCATTCAGTGAGGCATTGGAAAAGGGGGAGCTACCGGAGACAATGATGCAGGCAACAATCACAATTATACCAAAGAAGGGGGAAGGAGCCATTAAAATGTGGGGTGTACAGGCCCATATCGCTGTTAAGCACGGATGTGAAAGTGCTGGCTAAGTTGGCGGCGGGAAGGATGGAATGTTATGTCCCAGAGGTGGTCACGGAGGCCCAGACAGGCTTCATAAAGGGCAGGCAGCTTTCTAGTCATATAATGAGGCTGTTAAAATGTGATTATGACTCCGTTGAGAGCCCAGGTACCGGAGGTAGTGGTGTCCGTGGATGTGGAGAAGGCATTGGACCGGGTGGAGTGGCGGTATTTGTTTGCGGTCCTGAGAAGGTTTGGATTTGGGCTGAAGTTTGTGATGTGGATGTGAGAATGTGAAGCAAGGGTTAATAGCTAGAACAAGCCAGAATTAATGGGACACATTAGTGGAAAATTACAAATAGGGGAGTTGTTATTGAATTCGTGAGCCGACTCATGACTGTAAGCTGAATAGCCTTGAGAAACAAGGAAGATGGCTGGATGACGGAATATGAAATGTGGGAGCCGCTTCTACTGTGGCTAAACACCTGCTGTTTTTGCTAAGACTGCTACATACTCATGTGCCAATAGATAACCTCAAAGTCTGTCAAATCATGTATCGAAATTATGGCAATAACAAGTTAATCATGTATTGGATCTATGGCAAAAACAAGTTATGCTTTGTAATGGGGGCAAGCTCAAGTGAATGTAAGGGACAGCCCCTTAAAAAAACATATAAAGAAAGGATGTTTTGAGCAATACTTTGGCACTCTCTGAGGTGGTTCTTTGGAATACCTAGAGGGCTGCCCCAATCGCAATAAAGAATATTCTAAAGTACGAACGTGTTCGAGACTGTTTCCTCCGGACTGATAGAGAATTCAGAATGTCCAAATGATCACGTCTTTCGGGACTTGTGGGAGAAAACCAGAGCACCCGGAGGAAATCCACGCAAACACAGAGAGAACGTGTAGACTCCACACAGACAGTGACCCAAGCCAGGAATTGAACATGGGACCCTGGTGCTGTGAAGCAACAGCGCTAACCACTGAGCTACCATGCTGATGTGCATGGGGAGGAAGTTAGGCTGGACAATTTAGTGGCGATATGTGGGATATCGGAGAAGCTGGAGCTGATGGAGGGGAGGGAGGCCAATGTTGTGGCCTTTGCCTCTCTGGTTGACTGGCAAAGGATTTTAGTGGAATGGCGGTCGACAAGGCCACCGGGGGTGGCGGCCTGACTGGGAACCTATATGACTTACTCTGCGAAAGATTAAATACAAATTGGAGGGTTTTGAGGCAAGGTGGGGGATGTTCGTGGCCATGTTTGAGGAGTTGATTGTCACAGGGGCCAGGGGTGGGGGGAGAGGGGAGGGAGGGGGTGAAAATGGGAAAATGTTTTGTACAAACTATAGTTGTGTGTTGAGGAGTACGTTCCCCAGCCTGTTTATGTTTTGTAACCGTTTGAATAAGTTTGGAATAAAATACATTTAAAAAGAATCATTCCAGGGATCATTCTTGTGAACTCCCTCTGGACCCCCTCCAAGGCCAGCACATCCTTCCTTAGATATGGGGCCCAAAACTGCTCGTAATATTCCAAATGGGGTTTGACCAGAGCCTTATACAGCCTCAGCAGTACATCCTAGCTCTTGTATTCTCGCCCACACAAAACTAATGATAGCATTGCATTTGCCTTCCTAACTGCCGACTGAACCTGCACGTTAACCTTAAGAGAATCTTGAACTTGGTTTCCTATGTCCTTTTCTGCTTCAAGATTTCCAAAGCGTTTCCCGATTTCGAAAATAGTCCATGCCTCTGTTCTTCCTTCAAAGTGAATAACCTCACACTTTTCCACGTTATATTCCATCTGCCACTTCTTTGCCCTCTCTCCTAGCCTGTCCAGGTCATTCTGCAGCCCCCTCTGCTTCGTCAACACTACCTGTCGCTCTACATATCTTTGTACCATCTGCAAACTTCGCAAAAATGCCCTCAGTTCCTTCTTCTAGATCATTAATATATATTGTGACAAGTTGTGGTCCCAACACCGACCCTGAGGAACACCACGAGCCAACGGCTGCCATCCTGAAAAATACCCCATTATCCCCACTCTCTACCTTCTGCCAGTCAGCCAATTCTCTAACCATGCCAGTACCTTGCCCCTAACACCATTGGTTCTGATCTTATTTTGCAGCCTCCTGTATGGCACCTTGTCAAAGGCCTTCTGGAAATCCAAATAGATCACGTCGACTGGTTCTCCTTGGCCTAACTTCCTCATTTCCTCCTCAAAGTATTTGAACAGATTTGTCTGACTCAGCCCAATTTTACCATGCGCTTCCAAGTAGTCCGCAATTATCCTTAATAATGGACTCTAAAACCTGACCAACGACCCAAGTCAGGCTAACCAGCCTATAATTTCCTGTCTTCTGCCTCCCTCCCTGCTTAAAGAGGGGTGTTACATTAACCATTTTCCAGTTCTTTGGGACTCTCCCTGAGTCCAGTTTATCCTGAAAGATCACCACCAATGCCTCCACAATCTCCTCGGTCATCCCTTTTAGAACCCTGGGGTGTACTCCAGGTGATTTCTCTACCTTCGACCTCTCAGCTTTCCCGGCACCTTCTTCTTAGTGATGGCCACTACACTCACCCCTGCTCCCTGACTCGCTTGAAGTTCTTCCACCATGAGGACTGATGCATGGCACCTATTCAGTTCCTCTGCCATTTCTTTGTTTTTCATTACTCCTTCTCCAGCCTTGTATTCCAGTGGTCCAATGTCTATTCTTGCCTCTCTCTCTTACATTTTACAGGTCAAAAAAACTCTTACAATCTTATTTTATATACCAGCTAGATTACACTTATATTTCATCTTCTCCCTCCTTATTGCTTTTTCAGTTGTTATCTGCTTGCTTTTAAAGGCTTCCAAATCCTCTGGCTTCCCGCTAATCCTCGTCACTTTCTATGCTTTTTCTTTTGCTTTTATGCTGTCCCTAACTTCCCTTGTCAGCCATGGTGCCTCGTCCTCCCCTTAGAGTGTTTCCTCTGCCTTGGGATTAATTTCTCTTGTGCCTTCCGAATAACCCCCAAGACCCCTGCCATTGCTGTTCCACTGTCTTCCCTGCTAGACTCCTTTTCCAATCAGCTCTGGCCACCTCCTCCCTTGTGTCTTTGTAGTTACCCTTATTTAATTGTAATACCGTTGTGGTAGTCATCACTGATGTATATATTGTATATAGAGGATGTCGGTGTAGGTGTTTTGTGGTAAGGCCCTGTACTACAGCTAGGGGGGTAGTTTCCTGCCTGCTGGCTCTGCCCAGTAGGCGGAGTATAAATATGTGTGCTCCCCGTACAGCAGCCACTTCGCCAGCTGCTGTAGGAGGCCACACATCTTAGTGTAATAAAGCCTCGAATGCATCCAACTCTTTGTGTAATTGATCGTGCATCAATTTATTACACTAAGTTTTCAGAAGATGGACCTCCTCATCAAGCCGGACCGCCTGCAGCTGGATCCGCAATCAGGCAACGGCAAAAAGGACTTTCAACATTGGCTACCCTGTTTCAGGTATACATCGGGTCTGCGCCAGACCCATTTCCTGAACCACAGAAGATTCAGATCCTCTACACACGGCTGAGCTCCAACGTCTTTCCGCTTATCCAGAACTCGCCAACCTACGCAGAAGCCATGGCGCTACTGAAAGAAAACTACGCTCAGCGGACTAACACGTCTACGCCAGGCACATCCTCTCCACTTGTTGTCAACTTCCCGGTTTGTCAGTGGAAGATTTCTGCCGTGCCCTGATTCCCCTAGTTAGAGACTGTGACTGTCAGGCTGTCGCGGCCACGGAACATCCAAACTTGCTCATGAGAGACGCTTTTGTCACAGGGATAGGGTCCGATTACATCCGACAGCACCTGTTAGAAGGGGCCACGCCCGACCTCGCGGAGACTAAAAAGCTAGCGCTCTCGCTTACGGTCGCTTCGCGCAACATTCAGGCCTACACCCCCGGCCACGCGGCCCCCCCCTCCTGCGCATCGTGGACTCCGCAGACGGCCGCCCCATCGTGGACCTCACCAGCAACCCCCCTCAGCCAACCCCACGCCTGTGCCGCTCGGCAGCCAACCAACCCAGGGGGACCCAAATGATACTTCTGTGGGCAGCCTAAGCACCCCCGACAGCGCTGCCCGGCCCGGAACGCCCTTTGCAAGGCCTGCGGCAAAAAGGGGCACTTTGGTGCGGTGTGCCAGGCCCGCGCAGTCGCCGCTATTGTTCCGACTCCCCCCCACGTGCGACCATGGGCACCGCTATCTTCCCCTCCTCGGACCATGTGCGACCAGTGGGCGCCGCCATCTTCCCCTCCTCGGATGGTGCGGCCCGTGAGCACCGCCACCCTGTTCAACACCCACCACGTGCGGCCCGTTGGCGCCGCCATCTTGTTCTCCCCAGGATCATTGGGCGCCGCCATCTTGTCTTCTTCATGACACGTGATGCCTGTGGGCGCCGCCATCTTACCAGGATCCATGCCCCCCCGGGCACCTCATCGCCTGCCACCATCGACAACCAGCCGCGTCTCGCCTCGGTCATGATTGACCAGTCTCGCCCACACAACCTGTCAACTGCTTCCACCAACATGAAAATCGATGGGCACGAGATCTCCTGTCTGCTGAACTCCGGGAGCACCGAGAGCTTCATTCATCCCGAAACGGTAAGGTGCTGCTCCCTCGCGGTACACCCCGCCAACCAGAGAATCTCCCTGGCCTCCGGGTCCCACTCCGTGGCGATCCGGGGGTACTGCATAGCCACTCTCACCATCCAGGGCGTGAGTTCAGCGGCTTCCGCCTCTGTGTCCTTCCCAACCTCTGCGCTGTCTTGCTACTTGGCCTGAACTTCGAATGCAACCTCCAGAGCCTGACACTGAAATTCGGCGGGCTCCTACCACCCCTTAGCGTTTGCGGCTTCGCGACCCTTAAGGCTGACCCACCTTTCCTATTTGCAAACTTAACTCCGGATTGCAAACCAGTCGCCACTAGGAGCAGACAGTACAACGCCCAGGACAGGACCTTCATCAGGTCCGAAGTCCAGCAACTGCTTCGGGAAGACATTATCAAGGCCAGCAACAGCACCTGGAGAGCCCAAGTGGTAGTGGTGAAGACTGGGGAGAAACACAGGATGGTCGTGGACTACAGCCAGACCATCAATCGGTACACGCAGCTCGACGTGTACCTCCTCCCATGCATATCTGATATGGCCAATCAGATTGCACAGGACCGGGTTTTCTCAACTGTGGATCTGAAATCCGCCTACCACCAGCTCCCCACCCGTAAGGCGGACAGCCCATACCCTGCCTTTGAGGCAGATGGCCGCCTTTACCACGTTCTCAGGGTTCCCTTTGGCGTCACCAACGGGGTCTCGGTTTTCCAACGGGAAATGGACTGAATGGTTGACCGGTACGGACTGCGGGCCACCTTCCCGTACCTGGGCAATGCCACCATCTGCGGCCACGATCAGCAGGACCATGACCCCAACCTTGGCAAGTTTCTCCCACCGCCACTCTCCTCAACCTAACTTATAACAAGGAGAAGTGCGTATTCAGCATGAACCGCTTAGCCATCCTCGGCTATGTGGTCCAGAACGGAGTTCTGGGGCCCGATCCCGACCACATGCGCCCCCTCATGGAACTCCCCCTCCCCCACTGCCTCAAGGCCCTCAAACGATGCCTGGGGTTCTTCTCTTATTACGCCCAGTGGCTCCCAAACTATGCGGACAAGGCTCGTCCACTTATTCAATCTACTCTGTTTCCCCTGACGGCCGAGGCTCACCAGGCCTTCAACCGTATTAAGGCTGACATCGCCAAGGCTGCGATGCATGCGGTCGACGAGACGTTACCATTTCAAATCGAGAGCGACGCATCAGACGTCGATCTTGCCGCCACCCTCAACCAGGCAGGCAGGCCCATGGCATTTTTCTCACGAATCCTACACGCCTCCGAAATTCGGCATTCCTCCGTCGAAAAAAAGACCCAAACCATCGTTGAAGCTGTGCTCTCACTCTCCTCACTGACCAACGGTCGGTAGCCTTCATGTTCAACAACACACAACGGGGCAAGATCAAAAACGATAAAATCTTGAGGTGGAGGATCGAGATCTCCACCTACAACTACGAGATTTTGTACCGCCCCGGTAAGCTCAACGAGCCCCCCCCCCCCGATGCCCTATCCCGAGGTACATGTGCCAGTGCACAAGTGGACTGACTCTGCACGACAACCTCTGTGACCCCGGGGGTCACACATTTTTACCATTTCATCAAGGCCCGCAACCTGCCCTACTCCATCGATGAAATCAGGGCTATCACCAGGGACTGTCAGGTCTTCGCGGAGTGCAAACCGCACTTCTGCTGGCCCACCGTGCGCACCTAGTGAAGGCCTCCCGCCCCTTTGAACGCCTCAGCGTGGACTCCAAAGGGCCGCTCTCCTCCATCAACCGTAACACGTATATTCTCAGTGTGGTCGATGACTACTCCAGATTCCCCTTCGCCATCCCATGCCCCGACATGACGTCTGCCACCGTCATCAAAGCCCTCAACACAATCTTCGCTCTGTTCGGCTTCCCTGCCTACGTCCACAGTGACAGGGGATCCTGATTCATGAGCGATGAGCTGCGTCAGTTCCTGCTCAACAGGGGCATTGCCTCGAGAAGGACGACCAGCTACAACCCCCGGGGAAACGGGCAGATGGAGTGGGAGAATGGGACGGTCTGAAGGGCAGTCCAGCTGGCCCTACAGTCCAGAAATCACCCGGTCTCCCGCTGGCAGGAGGTCCTTCCCGACGCCCTGCACTCCATTCGGTCACTCCTGTGAACCGCGACTAATGAAACACCCCATGAATGTCTCTTTGCCTTCCCCAGGAAGTCCACATCCGGGGTGTCGCTCCCGACTTGGCTCACAGCTCCAGGACCCGTACTCCTCCGTAAGCACGTACGACTCCACAAGGCGGACCCGTTGGTTGTGAGGGTACAGCTACTTCACGCCAACCCACAGTACGCCTACGTAGCGTACCCCGACAGTCGCCAAGATACTGTCTGCCTCAGGGACCTGGCACCAGCTGGTTCCCCACACACCCCCGCCTCCGACCCGGCACCAACCTCCCCTCCCCCGACGCACCCCACCGCAGCCCCCGTCCGAGACAATGCATCATCCCCTTGCCCACACCCGAGGATGAAGAGGATTGTGACACGCTCCTGGAATCACCGAAGACCAAACCGACACCGGAATCACAGCCAGCACTGCGGCGCTCCCAACGGCAGATCAAGGTTCCGGAACAACTGAATCTGTAACATGACCTGGACTTTTAAAAAACCATCCCTCTGTACATAATTTTCCCCTCCACCCCACTGGACTCAATTTTTTTTGCTCTCTGTGTTTTGAAAAGTCTACCTGTATATAGTTCTCCACCACCCCCGCCGGACTCAATCTTAACAGGGGGTGAATGTGGTAGTCACCACTGATGTATATATTGTATATAGAGGATGTCGGTGTAGGTCTTTTGTGGTAAGGCCCTGTACTACAGGTACGGGGGTAGTTCCCTGCCTGCTGGCTCCGCCCAGTAGGCGAAGTATAAATATGTGTGCTCCCAGTACAGCAGCCACTTCGCCAGCTGCTGTAGGAGGCCACACATCTTAGTGTAAAAAAGCCTCGATTGCATCCAACTCTCGTCTTTGTGTAATTGATTGTGCATCAACCGTTACACCTGATTCCAGCTTCTCCCTCTCAAACTGCAGGGTAAATTCTAACATATTGTGGTCGCTGCTCCCTATGAGTTCCTTCACCTTAAACTCCCTCATCAGGTCTGTCTCATTACACATCACCAAATCCAGAATTGTCTGTTCCCTAGTGGGCTCTGTCACAAGCTGCTCCAAAAAAAACATCTTAGACATTCCACAAATTCCTTTTCTTGGGATCCATTACCAACCTGATTTTCCCAGTCCACCTGCATATTGAAGTCCCCCATGGTTATTGTAGTATTGTCCTTCTCATATACCTTCTCTATCTCCTGATTTATTTTCTGCCCCACATCCTGACTACTGCTAGGGGGCCTGTACATAACTCCCATCCAGGTCTTTTTACCTTTGTGATTCCTCAACCCTACCCACAGAGATTCTATACTTTCTGATTCTATATCGCTCCTTGCTATCGATTTAACTTAATTCCTTACTAACAATGCAACCCCACCCCCTTTGCCCATCTGCCTGTGGCGGCTAGAGGCTTTTCATAGTAACTTCATTGAAGCCTACTTGTGACAATAGGCGATTATTATTATTTCTTACCCAAAGTCGGTCCTTCTCCCTCAACTGGGTCTCCTGGAGGATGACCTTTCATACTCTGGGTCTTTTCACCGGGCCGTTAAGTTTCCTGACGTTTCAGGTGACTATTCTGATGAGGGGTTTCTGACCCTCCTTTCCTGCGGGATCAACTATACTTACCTTGTGGATGCACACCTGCTATCTGGGGTTTCCTTTGTTAGGGGGCCATCTAAGATGGCTGTGGTCACTGTACTCACCATGAGGTTGAGCCCCTGTGCTCTGGAGTTTTCCTTTGACCCTGGGCTTTTTAAAAAAAATTATTTTTTTAAGGTTAATGGGGGGGTTGCTGTTGGGTTACGGGTATAGGGTGGATACGTTGACTTGAGTAGGGTGATCATTGCTCGGCCCAACATCGAGGGCCAAAGGGCCTGTTCTGTGCTGTACTGTTCTATGTTCTATATGAGGCGCCCAGAATCATAACCGGGTGAAGTAATTATTTTACTTAATATACTATGCGGCCCTTTAAAATTGTGAATTTCTGAATGTGGCCCTTGCACGGAAAAGTTTGCCCACCCCTGTTCTAACGGGCCACTTCGGCTTTGTTAACTTCCACCCGGTGCTTGGCCAGGCCAGTTCCAATGTCTTGGTTCACCTGGATCGAGTGATCCTCCCAATTACAGGACCCTGTGTGTCTTGCCTAGTTTTGGATCTTTTCCCTGTCATGGTACCGGTGCAGTTTCACAATGATAGTCCATGGCTGATTCCCAGCCTTGGTCTTTGGCTGGAGTGACCTTTTGACTGTCCATATCTGGGGGTTTGAGGAAGCTTTCCCCTCCAACCAGTTTGCCTAGCATCTGGTCTACGTACCCGGTAGGGTTCCTCCCCTCAGTTCCCTCTGGTAGGCCCACAATGTGGAGATTCTGGCAGTGCTATCGATTTTCTTGGTCCTTGACCTTCCTCCTAGTGTCCCATGTATCGCCACCAACCTTGCCATCTCTGTCTCCAGTGAGGCGATCTGATCGCTCTGGTCAGTCAAAGCCTTCTCCAGCTCTCTGATCGTTGCCTCCTGCGTCTCTAATCGCTGTTCCGTCTTTTCTAATGATGCTTGCAGAATGACCACCGCCTCCACTGCGGCAACTTTCACCATTGCCATCATTTCCTGTTTGATGGCATCCTTGAGCTCTTGGAGTTCCTGCATTGGGAAGTCTCTCCATTCGTTCACTCGGAAGTAGCGTGGCATATGATCCGGTGGTCGTTCCCACTCAGGTGTGACTGAGGGCTTGTCTCTCCCCGTATTTTCCATCACCTTGGTCTTTCTCTCCTGGCTCTTACTGCCTTTGCTGTCTCTTCGGCTCCTCAGGTTGCTGCTGCTTGGCATGTCCCTTTCGTCGTGGTGGTGTTGGAGGAGGGTGAGTGCTTTTTCCCGGATTTAGTGGGCTATTTTGGGATAAAAGTGCCTAAATTTGAGTTTTCAGGGGGAGAGCCATCTTTTGTGTGTCCGCTCAGCACATCACCATCACCAGAAAGCCTTTTTCATATATTTAATGTCCAGGACTTGGATAAACAGGGTATAACTTCAAAGTTTGCAAATTTCACAAAAATCAGAAAATAGTAAACAATGAAAAGAACAATAATAGACTTTCGAAGGACGTTGACAGACTGGTAAAATGGGCAGACACATGCAGATGCAATTTAATGCAGACAAATGTGTCATTAAACCTTTTGGGAGGAAGGATAGGGAGAGGCGATATAAATTTGTTGGTACAGTTTAAAAGTGGGTACAGGAGGAACAGGGAGCTCCGAAGGTATGTGTTCAAATTTTTGACGGTGGAAGAACAAGTTGATAATGTGGTGAAAGGTGACAAACCTAAAACGTTAACCCTGTTACTGTCTCTGCAAATGCTACCAGACCTGCTGAGTATTTCCAGCACTTTCTGTTTCTAGTGCTGGAGATGCTAGTGTTGTTCTCTTTAGATCCTAAAAGATTAAGAGGAGATTTAATAGAGGTGTCCAAATTCATGAATGATTTGGTCTAAGTAAATAACCATAAACTGCTTCCAGTGGCATAAGGGGCTTCCTGTACCAGCCACCCCCAAACAGGTGTCGGAATGTGGCGACTAGGAGCTTTTCACAGTAACTTCATTTGAAGCCTACTTGTCACAATAAGCAATTTATGGAGCTGTTTAGCACAGGGCTAAATCGCTGGCTTTGAAAGCAGGCTAGCAGCACGGTTCGATTCCCGTAATAACCTCCCCGAACAGGTGCCGGAATGTGGTGACTAGGGGCTTTTCACAGTAACTTCATTTGAAGCCTACTTGTGACAATAAGTGATTTTCATTTCATTTCATTAAAGGAGACAGATTTAAAGCGATTAGCAAAAGAAGCAGAGATGAGATGAAGATTTCAATCACACAGAAGTTGTTGTAATTTTGAATTTGCTGGCTGAAAGCACAGTGGAAGGTGATTGAAATAGAACTTTCAAAATGGAATTGGATAAATGCTTGAAGGGCCATACGGAAAGAGCAGGTGACTGTGACTAATTGGCTAACTGTACGAGAAAGCTGAAGGACCTCCTTCTGTGCGTATCATGCACGGAGGTTAGGTGGATTGGCCATGATAAATTGCCCTCAGTGACCAAAAAGGTTAGGAGGGGTTATAGGGTTACTAGTATAGGGTGGAAGTGAGGGCTTAAGTGGGTCAGTGCAGACTCAATGGGCCAAGTGGCCTCCTTCCGTAATGTATGTTCTATGTTCTATGTTCCCAGCAGCTATTATTTAATGTTAGGATTCAGCGAGTGGTTCCATCTAATTTTCATACTATCAATAAGTGCAATACTAAGGTGTGAAGTGCACAAAAGATTCAACAGAGCGGCATGTATTTTAAGCCAGTCTGGGATCATACTGCATGTGATACTAAGTTCATGAGTTGTAAGACAATTTTCTGGAGTATCTTACATTAATTACTTGGTTGCAAATATTCTGGAATTATATTATCAATTTGCACTGACATGCTTCAGAAATTTATACATATCAATAAAAAAACTGGGATGATAAAGTGCAGCAAAATCTTTAAAATCTCAGTCACTTAATCAGTTGAGGCTTTACTTGTACTGTTTTTGATTTATCATATTAGAAGTCCAGTCTTATTACATCAATGGAGAATATATTTCATAATTTCACAATGGGATTAGAGCAGATATACACCAATGAGATACATGAGATTCAGAGGGGAAGAAGAAAGATGTGAAATTGATACTGAGGAATCAAATGACTTAATATGATACAAAAAAGTGGTGGCATGTTTGCAGCACAGTAGCACAGTAGTTAGCACAGTTGCTTCACAGCTCCAGGGTCCCAGGTTCGATTCCTGACTTGGGTCACTGTCTGTGCTGAGCCTGCACGTTCTCCCCGTGTCTGCGTGGGTTTTCTCCGGGTGCTCCGGTTTCCTCCCACCGTCCAAAGATGTGCAGGTTAGGTGGATTGGCCATTCTAAATTGCCCTTAGTGACCATAAAAATGGTAGGTGGGGTTACTGGGTTACAGGGACAGGGTGGAGCCAGTGCAGACACAATGGGCTGAATGGCCTCATTCTGCACTGTAAATTCTATGATTCTATGTCAGAGAGTAGAAACAAGAGGTAGCTTGAAGTGAACAATTGAAATCAACAAAACAGGCAGAGGATGCACTGGGAAACTCTGAAAATGAGCTTCATTTGTTGAACACTGCTGAATGATACAAATCAGGTGCAGTTCTTTATAGTAAGAAAAAAGATTCCGTGCTTGATGCTGATATGGAATTACAGCAAAAAATGTTGTTGATGAAATAAGGTTAAATGGTTTGAGCCAGGGAAGCTGGACGGGAGGTTTCAGAGATGGGAGGAGAGGGGTGGGGGTCAGGGTATTAAAAGACCTGTTCCTGGGGGGATGTTTTCCGAGGTTGGAAGAGTTGGGGAAGAAATATGTATGGGCAGGGTGAAGGGTTTATGTACCTGCAGTTCCAAGACTTTCCAAGGAAGGAGGTTTAGAGCTTCCCGATAGCGCCTGCCCCCTCATTGTTGGAAGAGGTATTGACAGCCAGGAGAGTGGGGAAGAGGTTGGTGTTGGCGATTTATGGGAGGATTCTGAGGGAGGATGGGGAGTCCATTGAGGGGATCAAAACCAAATGAGAGGAAGAGTTGGGGGAGGCTATGGAAGATGGTTTGTGGTGTGAGGTGCTCCGGAGGGTGAACGCCTCAATCTCCTGCGCGAGGTTGGGGCTGATACAGCTGAAGGTTGTGTATGGGGCGCACCTCACAAGGGCAAGGATAAGCTGACTCTTTGAGGGAGTGGAGGATGTATTTGGGCATCATGCAGGAGACCCGTAAACCATGGTACATATGTTTTGGTCCTGTCCGAAGCTGGAGAAGTATTGGAGGGAGGTTTTCAGGGTCATCTCAGGGGTATTGACGTGAACTTGGAACCAGGGCCCCATGAAGCTATTTTCGGGGTGTCAAACCCGACCGGGCTGCAGGCGGGTGCTGGGGCAGATGTTTTAGCCTTGAAGCGGGTCCTGTTGGGGGTGAAGGTCAGCTTCTCCGCCCTGTGCCAGGGCACGCCAGAGGGCCTACTGGAATTTCTGACTCTCGAGGTGAAGGTTAAGCTGAGGGGGATGAAGAAAGGGTTTATGGGTGGCACAGTAGTTAGCATTGGTGCTTCACAGCACCGGCCATCCCAGGTTCGATTCCCAGCTTGGGTCACTGTTTGTGTGGAGTCTGCACGTTCTCCCTGTGTCAGCGTGGGTTTCGTACGGGTGCTCTGGTTTCCTCCGAGTCCCAAAAGACTGTGGGCGCAATTCTCCGCCCCCCACGCCGGGTGGGAGAATCGCGGGAGGGCCGGGCGAATCACGCCACGCCGCCCTGGCACCCCCCGCGATTCTCTCCACCCCCCCCCCCAAAATGGCGTGTCGCGTTTTGCGACAGGCCACTCGGAGAATCACCGCTCGCCGTTCCTCACGACGACCAGCGATTCTCCGGCCCGGATGGGCCGAGCGGCCTGCCAAACCTGACCGGTTCACGCCGGCGCCAACCACACCTGGTCGCTGCCGGCGTGAACAGCACGTGACCTCTGTGTGTGGGGCCTGTGGGGGGGCGGAGGGAGGATCGAGCACCACGGGCGTGCTCAGGAGGTGTCTGGCCCTCGATCGGTGCCCACCGATCATCGGGCCAGCGTCTCTAAAAGACGCACTCTTTTCCCTCCGCCGCCCCGCAAGATCAAGCCGCCATGTCTTGCGGGGCAGAGGAGGGCAAGACGACAGCCGCGCATGCGCGGGTTGGAGACGGCCAACCTGCGCATGCGCGGCTGACATCACTTAGGCGCCGCCGGCCGCGTCATTCCCGGCACGGCGCTTTGATGCAAGCGTCAAGGCCGGGTGCGCAACATTCACGCGCCGCCGCTCCTAGCCCCCTGGGGGGGGGGGGAGAATAGGGGACGAGGAGCGGCCTCCGACGCCGGAGTGAAACACTCCGGGTTTCACTCCGGCGTCGGCTGTTTGTCTGCCTTTGGGGGAATTGCGCCCTGTGTACCCGAACAGGCGACTAGGGAATTTTCACAGTAACTTCATTGCAGTGTTAATGTAAGCCTACTTTTGCCAATAATAAAGATTATTATTATTATTCTACAATTCATGGGGATTGTTTGATGTGCACTTTCAAGACTTGGTTGCCACTGAACAATGTTGGTGGGGGGAATGTTGGGGTTATTGTTGTTCTTGGTTGCACTATTGACTGATGTCGGTTAATTTTCTTTTTTACTTGGAATGTATAGGTGACATTTTGGTTTGTATTCTGAATTGGGTGCTGTTTGCGCGCAGTAATAGTATGGGTTTCAAAACTTTGTTTTAAAAATGTGTTATCTGAAATTCATAGTTGTGGATGGCCCCCCCATCTCTGCAGGGAAACAACAAAGACGACACGGAGAAGAAACATTTTTTCAAAATATTTTATTCCAGGCATTTCATGTAAACAAACAAAAGCAGAACAACCAAGCAACATTATAAACAACCAACACCCACTCCTGCCCTGCTCTCCTAATACCGCCCCCTTCTCCCATCCCTCCTTCCCCACTTTAACCCACTTACCCCAACATTCCCCTCAAACCTCCTTAAATAAATCAATAAACGGCTTCCACCTCCGAGTGAACCCATCCTTAGACCCCCTCAAGATGAACGTGACCTTCTCCAGCCTCAGGAATTCCGCTAGCTCATTCACCCACATGTCCGCTTTCGGCGGCTCCGCGTCCCACCGCCCGAGCAAGATCCATCTCCCGGCTATCAGGGAGGCAAAGGCTAAAACATCGGTCTCTCTCACCCCCTGAACCCCTGCATCTTCCGACACCCCAAATATCGCCACCTCTGGACTCAGGACCATCCCACACCCAGCATATCTGGCAGCACATCTGCAAACCCCTGCCAGAACCCCTTCAACCTTGGACATACCGAGAACTTGTGTACGTGAATAGTGGGCCCCCCCGCACATCCCATCCTCTACTCCCTTTTGGACCTTTTTCCTGTTTGTAGGGCGACTGTTTTGAGGAAAAAAAGGTGCAGGGGTGACTGGAGAAAAGTTAATTTCCACTGGTGGGGCTGGTGGATGGATCCACGGACCAGAAATGGGTTGAGAAGAAGGGAGCAGTTTCAGCAAGAGAATTTTTGTGCGACACAGGTTAAGATGGCGGAGGATATCACAGCTCCAGGGTCCCAGGTTCGATTCCCGGCTTGGGACACTGTTTGTGCGGAGTCTGCACATTCTCCCCATGCCTGTGTGGGTTTCCTCCGGGTGCTCCGGTTTCCTCCCACAGTCCAAGGATGTGCAGGTTAGGTGGATTGGCTGTGCTAAATTGCCCCTTAGTATCCAAAGAATATGGTTGGGTGTGATAACTGGGTTACGGGATAGGGTGGAGGTGTTGGCTTAAGTGGGGTGGAGCTGGAGTGGGGTGGGCTGGAGCGGGGACATGGGGGGGGCTGACATAAGAACATAAGAACTAGGAGCAGGAGTAGGCCATCTGGCCCGTCGAGCCTGCTCCACCATTCAATGAGATCATGGCTGATCTTTTGTGGACTCAGCTCCGCTTTCCGGCCCGAACACCATAACCCTTAATCCCTTTATTCTTCAAAAAACTATCTATCTTTACCTTAAAAACATGTAATGAAGGAGCCTCAACTGCTTCACTGGGCAAGGAATTCCATAGATTCACAACCCTTTGGGTGAAGAAGTTCCTCCTAAACTCAGTCCTAAATCTACTTCCCCTTATTTTGAGGCTATGCCCCCTAGTTCTGCTGTCACCCGCCAGTGGAAACAACCTGCCCGCATCTATCCTATCTATTCCCTTCATAATTTTAAATGTTTCTATAAGATCCCCCCTCATCCTTCTAAATTCCAACGAGTGCAGTCCCAGTCTACTCAACCTCTCCTCATAATCCAACCCCTTCAGCTCTGGGATTAACCTAGTGAATCTCCTCTGCACACCCTCCAGTGCCAGTATGTCCTTTCTCAGGTAAGGAGACCAAAACTGAACACAATACTCCAGGTGTGGTCTCACTAACACCTTATACAATTGTAGCATAAGCTCCCTAGTCTTAAATTCCATCCCTCTAGCAATGAGGCCAAAATTCCATTTGCCTTCTTAATCACCTGTTGCACCTGTAAACCAACTTTCTGTGACTCATGCACGAGCACACCCAGTTCTCTCTGCACAGCAGCATGCTTTAATATTTTATCATTTAAATAATAATCCCTTTTGCTGTTATTCCTATCAAAATGGATAACCTCACATTTGTCAACATTGTATCCATCTGCCAGACCCTAGCCCATTCACTTAATCTATCCAAATCCCTCTGCAGACTTCCGGTATCCTCTGCACTTTTTGCTTTAACACTCATCTTAGTGATGTCTGCAAACTTGGACACATTGCCCTTGGTCCCCAACTCCAAATCATCTATGTAAATTGTGAACAATTGTGGGCCCAACACTGATCCCTGAGGGACACCACTAGCTACTGATTGCCAACCAGAGAAACACCCATTAATCCCCACTCTTTGCTTTCTATTAATTAACCAATCCTCTATCCATGCTACTACTTTACCCTTAATGCCATGCATCTTTATCTTATGCAGCAACCTTTTGTGTGGCACCTTGTCAAAGGTTTTCTGGAAATCCCGATATACCACATCCATTGGCTCCCCATTATCTACCGCACTGGTAATGTCCTCAAAATGTTCCACTAAATTAGTTAGGCATGACCTGCCCATAATGAACCCATGCTGCGTCTGCCCAATGGCACAATTTCCATCCAGATGCCTCTTTATTTCTTCCTTGATGATAGATTCCAGCATCTTCCCTACTACCGAAGTTAAGCTCACTGGCCTATAATTTCCTGCTCTCTGCCTACCTCCTTTTTTAAACAGTGGTGTCACATTTGCCAATTTCCAATCCACCCGGACCACCCCAGAGTCTAGTGAATTTTGGTAAATTATCACTTGTGCATTTGCAATTTCCCTAGCCATCTCTTTTAGCACTCTGGGATGCATTCCATCAAGGCCAGGAGACTTGTCTACCTTTAGCCCCATTAACTTGCCCGTCACTACCTCCTTAGTGATTTCTTGTCAACAGTGCCTCTCATCTCAATCATCTCAAGGCCCTCACCTGTCATAGCCTCATTTCTATCAGTCACTGGCATGTCATTTGTGTCTTCCACTGTGAAGACCGACCCAAAAAACCTGTTCAGTTCCTCAGCCATTTCCTCATCTCCCATTATTAAATTTCTCTTCTCATCCTCTAAAGGACCAATATTTACCTTAGCTACTCTTTTTTGTTTTAAATATTTAAAACACTGTGAAAAATCGCTTGGAAGGTTCTCCACTGTTCCTCAACTGTTTCACCATAAAGTCTTTGCTCCCAGTCTACCAGAGCTAGCTCTTCTCTCATCCCATTGTAATCTCCTTTGTTTAAGCACAAAACACTAGTGTTTTATTTTACCTTCTCACCCTCCATCTGCATTTTAAATTCCACCATATTGTGATCGCTCCTTCCGAGAGGATCCCTAACTATGAGATCATTAATCAATCCTGTCTCATTACACAGGACCAGATCCAGGACCGCTTGTCCCCTTGTAGGTTCCATTACATACTGAAAATTGCCAAATTTGATGAACTACTACTGGGAAGCAAATATAGGCATGGTCAGGAAGTGGGTAGTGGGTGAAGGGTCGGTATGGGAGCGGATGGAGGCAGCCTCGTGTAAGGGCATTACCTAAGGGGCATTATTGATGTTTATTTTTCAATGCCTACCGATTTTCCTGCCAAAGGCTTTTTTCAGAGAGATTGAGGGAAGGATTACTTCATTCATATGGGGAGGGTAGGTGGCCAGAGTTAGAAAGGTGCTGCTACAGAGGGGAAGGCAGGCAGGGGGTTTGGGTCTTCCGAACCTGATGTATTACTACTGGGCGGCGAATGGGGAGAAGGTGCGGAGCTGGGTCAGAGGGGTTGATTCCCAGTGGGTCAGAATGGAGGAGAGTTTGTGCAGGGGGTCAGGATTGAAAGCACTAGCAACAGCGCCCGATAGCCCCGGGGAAATATTCAGGAAGTTCGGTAATGATAGCTTCATTGAGAATTTGGAGGCAGTGTTGCCAACACTAACACAAGACTTTGGGGCAGGGTCAAGGGAAATGCCGATTTGGGTGAACCACAGATTTGAACCAGGGAAGTGGGATGGAAATTTTCGGAAATGGGAGGAGAAGGGGATTAAGACACTTAAAAATTTGTTTCTTAGGGCTCAGTTTGCAGGATTGAAGGAGCTGGAAGCGAAGTTTGGGTTGGAGCAGGGGAAAATGTTTGTTTCATGCAGGTTCGAGATTTTGCCAGAAAGGAGATATAGAGCTTCCCGGAGGGACCGGCCTCCACATTGCTGGAGGAGGTGCTGACAACAGGGGGACTGGACAAGGGGGTAGTGTCAGCGGTTTACGGAGCTATTTTGGAAGAGGAGAAGGCACCACTGGAAGGGATCAATGCAAAATAGGAGGAAGAGTTGGGGGCGGATATTGAGGAGGGGTTCTGGTGTGAGGTGCTCCGGAGAGTGAACGCCTCCACCTCGTGCGTGAGGTTGGGGCTGATATAGCTGAAGATGGTATACAGAGCACAACTCATGAGGGCGAGGATGAGCTGATCCTTTGAAGGAGTAGAACATGTGTGTGAATGATGATGGGGGGTTGGGGGGGGGGGGAAACGCTAATCACGTTTATATGTTTTGGTCCTGTCCAAAGCTAGAGGATTACTGGAAGGAGGTTTTTAGGGTGATTTGCAAGGTGGTGCACGTGAAACTGGACCCGGGCCCCCGGGTGGCCATATTCGGGGTGTCGGACCAGCCGGGGTTGGAAATGGGTGCGGAGGCAGATGTTGTAGCCTTTGCCTCGTTGATCGCCCGAAGGCGGATCCTGATGGGTTGGAGAGCAGCCTCTCCACCCTGTGCCCTGGCGCGGCGGGGGGGGGGGGGGGGGGGGGGTCCTTTTGGAATTCTTGACTCTTGAGAAGGTTACGTTTGAACTGAGGGAAAGGATGGAGGGGTTCTATAATTCATGGGCATTATTCATCGTGCACTTTCAAGAACTGGATAACATCGAACATTAGTTGGGGTGGGTGGGTGGGAGGGTTGGGGGGAGGGGTCTGTGTGTTTTAATGGCGACTATGGGTGATTCCTGATTCCTTTTTGTCATTTGTTTGTGTGAACATGCGGGCTAATATTTGGGGTTTGGTGGGAGGATGGGATCGTTGTCATTGATATGGGGATTGACGTATTTGTTACTGATTATTGTTTATTGTTGGTGGGTGTAAATTTGGGAGAAAATGTGAAAAAGGAGGAGAACAAAAAGGGGCATTATTGACGGTGCCTCTGCCATTCCCGCCGACCAGGTACTCCACACGTCTGGTAGCGATGGCGACCCTGAGGGTGTGGGGACACTGGCGCCAGCACCCGAGGCTGGAGGGGGCCTCGGTTTGGGCTCTGATCTGGGGAATCACAGGTTTGTTCTGGGGGGGCTTGACGCGGGGTTCCAAGGGTGGCAGCAGGCGGGGATTGCGAGGTTTGGGGATCTATTCGTGGGGGGCAGCTTCCCAAGCCTGGAGGGACTGATAGAGGAATATGAGCTGCCCAGCGGGAATGGGTTCCGGTACTTACAGGTGCGAAATTATGTGAGGAAACAGGTGCTGTCCTTGCTTGACCTGCCGCCCCCTGGATTGCAGGACAAAGTGGTGTCGAAAACAGGGGTTGGTGAGGGCAGGGTGTCGGAGATTTACAAAGAGTTAATGGACTGGGCGGGCGCCCCGATAAGAGAAGTTATGCGGAAGTGGGAGGAAGAGCTGGGGAGGGTGTTGGAGGCTGTGTTATGGAAGGAGGCTCTGAGGAGGGTGAATGCATCCTCTTTGTGTGCTTGGCTTAGCATCATTCACTTAAAAGTAGTCCATAGGGCCCTGGTGACCCTGGAGAACTATTGCTCCCTGGATCTGGAGTATCTGACTGTGAAGTGTCGCCCATACTACCTTCCATGGGAGTTAACTTCTTCCACCATCATAGCGGTCTACATCACCCCAGGCGTACGTGAAGAAGGCACTTGATGAATTGAATACTGCTATAAACAACCTGGTAACGGAATACCTGGAGGCCTTGTTCATCATGGCCGGGGACTTCAACAAGGCCAGCCTGAAAGAGTGTCCTGCCAAAATTCCACCAACACATCTCTTTTCCCAGCAGGGGCCCTAACCTGACCACTGCTACACAACCATCAAGGGCACCTACTGCTCCATCCCCCCACCACAATTTGGAAAATCAGACCACAAGACAGTGCTCCCTTTCCTGACATACAAGCAGAAACTTAAGCGGGACGATCTGGTTAAGAATGCTGATCCGATGCAACAGAAGTACTCCTATGTGACTGCTTGGAGTCAGTGAACATATTCAAGAACTCGGTGGCCAACCGAGACGAGTATGCCACTACCATCACAGACTTCATCAGTAAGTGGGTCGAGGACTGCATGCCAAAGAAGGTAGTACGTGTATTCCCCAACCGCAAACCATGGCTTAACCGGGAGATTCACACCCTACTAAATGCCAGGTCTGAGGCATTCAAGACGGGTAACCCTGACCTGTGCAAGAAATCCAGGTACGCCCTCCAGAAAACCATCAGAAACGCCAGAGACAATACCAGACTAAGTTAGAGTCACAGACTAACGACACGGACTCGGTTATGGCAAAGATTAAACAATATAATGGGCTACAAAACAAAGCCGAATAGAATCTCTGGCCGCATAGCACCACTCCCTGATGAACTCAATGGATTCAATGCTCGTTTTGAGCAGGAAGCTAACAAATCACTGTCACCTGCCCCAACAGCCTCCGACACACCCATACCTACATCCACTGTCTCAGACGTTAGATCGGCCTTCTCAAAAGTGAACTCATGGAAAGCAAGGGTCCTGACAGAGTGCCTAGTTGAGCACTCGGATGCTGCGTGGTGTGTTCGCAGACATCGTTAACCTTTCTTTGCTCTGTTCTGAGGTCCCCACCTGCTTCAAGATGACCACTATCATACCAGTGCCAAAGAAGAACCAGGCAATGTGCCTCAACAACTACTGACCGGTGGTCCTGACATCTATTACTATCTAAAACTAGAGGGCATAGGTTTAACCGAGAGGGGGGAGATACAAAAGGGTCCAGAGGGGCGTTTTTTTTCACACAGAGGGTGGTGAGTGTCTGGAACAAGCTGCCAGAGACAGTAGTAGAGGTGGGTCTTTTAAAAAGCATTTGGACAGTTATATGGGTATAATGGGTCGAGAGGGTTCAGGGCCAAATGTGGGCAATTGAGACTGGCTTAGTGGTAAAAACTGGGCGGCATAGACAAGTTGGTCTGAAGGGCCTGTTTTCATGCTGTAAACATCTCAGACTCTATGACTAAGTGCTTTGAGAGGTTGGTCATGAGACACTGGATAAAAGAAAATTACTGCAGATGCTGGAATCTGAAACCAAAGAGAAAATGCTGGAAAATCTCAGCAGGTGTGGCAGCATCTGTAGGGAGAGAAAAGAGCTGACGTTTCGGGTCCAGATGACCCTTTGTCAAAGCTATAAGACAGAGAAAGTGCGAAATATTTATACTGTGGAGTGAGAATGAAAGATCAGTCATAGCCACAGAAACCCAGAGAAACGGGGTGGGGATAGCCACAGAAACAAAGGGGAAAGAGTGTTAATGGCAGTCCCCATAGAGAACAAAAGATGTGAACGGCCAAACAACAGAGAAACTAACACCAGAGGGTGAACTGTGACAGACGTGGATGTGGGGGGAGGGGAAGGGGAAGCAAAGGGGAGAAAGGGTAAGGAAAAGTGGATAAGATGGGGGGGGGGGGGGGGGGTTAAATATATATAAAGAAAGACAAGAAATAAATAAATGGTAAAAGACAGTTGAAATTAAATGGGATGAAAACAAATGGGTCGAGGTGGGGAGAGCTGATCATCTGAAGTTGTTGAATTTGATGTTGAGACCGGAAGACTAGAAGGCTGTAGCGTCTCAACATCGGCCCCCAATCTACATTCTTCAGTTCCTGCCTAACATTGTTGTAATTAGCCTTGCCCCAATTTAACACCTTCATCTGAGGACTGCACTTATCTTTATCCATCAGTACATTAAAACTTACTGAATTGTGGTCACCGAACTGCACCCCTACTGAAATGTTAACCACCTGGCCCGGCTCATTCCCCAATGCCAGGTCCAGGCCGTATCCCTAGTTGGACTATCTACATACTCTTTCAAGAAGCCCTCCTGGATGCTCCTTACAAACTCTACCCATCCTCGCTCCGAGCACTAAGTGAGACGCTCGGGCTCCAAACAGAAGTAGTTCGATGAGAATGATCAGGGCATCTTGACCGCAAATGCAAGGCATTCCTGAACAGGCAGCTCCACCAAAACTCGAGTAAGAGGAAACAAGTCTACAGGCAACTGAAGGCCGAGCTGCAACAAAGAACCCGGGACCTAAAGAACTGATGGTGGGTGGAAAGAGCTCAGGAGACTCAGCAACTCGCCGATGACCACAATGTGCGCGGCTTCTTTAGCGTAATTAAAAGCATCTACGGTCCAGCTACCCAGGGACCCACCCCACTGAGAGCCTAAAACGGAGAGGTGCTCATCAAAGACAGAGAGGCAGCCAACGCCCACTGGAGAGAGCACTTTTGAGGACCACCTCAACCAAGACACAGCCTTTGACACAGGTGCCCTCAATACCATCCCATAATACGCTACTCGCCACCAACTTAGCGCAACCCCAACATGCCATGAGGTCGAAAAGTCATCTGACAGCTGAAAAATAACAAGGCCTCTGGTGCAGATGGAAACCTCACAGAAGTATTCAACTGTGGCAGAGAGGCACTGTTGACAAGAAACCATAACCTCATCACCCTTGTCTGGAAGGAAGAAAGCATGCCAGGTGATCTCAGAGGCACCTTAATTGTGAGCATTTTCAAGAAAGGACACAGGTCTGACTGCAGAAATTACAGAGGGATTTCCCTACTTTCTGTCATGGGAAATGCCTCTCCTAGTGGCAGAAGAATTCCTCCCTGAGTCTCAGTGTGGCTTCCGCCCATCAAGAGGCTCAATGGACATGATCTTCAGTGCATTACAAATCCAGGAAAAATGCATGGAGCAGTATCAATCTCTGTACATGGCTGTCTTTGATCTCACAAAGGCCTCCGATTTTGTCAACTGTGAGGGATTGTGGAACAACTTTCTCAAATTCGGTTGCTCATGGAAACTCATCAACGTTCTCCACCTGCTCCATGATGAGATGCAAGCTGAGATCTTCACCAACGGAACCACCACAGACCCAATATAATAACGTAAGAACTAGGGGCAGGAGTAGACCATCTGGCCCCTCGAGCTTGCTCCGCCATTCAATAAGATCGTGGCTGATCTATTTGTGGACTTGGCCCGTTCACCGTAACTCTTAATTCTTTTACTGTTCAAAAAACTATCTATCTTTGCCTTAAAAACATTTAATGAGGTAGCCTCAATATCTTCACTGGGCAGGGAATTCCACAGATTCACAACCCTTTGGGTGAAGAAGTTCCTCCTCAAATCAGTCCTAAATCTGACCTGCTTTTTTTGTGGCTTATTTATCATCGAACCAACACTCTTCGCCATCTTCCTCGCAGCAACACTCCACCCCATCACCCTGAAGCTCCTGCTGGAAAGGAGCTGACCTACCAAAAAAGTGGGAAACTGTTCCATATCTGATGCCTCCAGGCCAGAACCAAGACCACCCCAACGTCTGTCATCGAGCTGCAGTACGCAGATGATGCCTGTGTGCGTGCACTCTCAGAGGCTAAGTTACAAACCATCGTTGATCAATTCATCGAGGCATATGAGAGAATGGGCCTCAGAATAAACATCTGGAAAACATGGTCCAACCACACAAACTACCCCCTGACCATCAAGATCCATGGTGAGCCCCTGGATAATGTGGATCATTTCCCATACCTCAGGAGCCTCCTTTCAGCGCGAGCAGTCATTGGTAATGAAATCCAGCATCAATTCCAATGCACCAGTGCAGTTTTGGGATGCCTGAGGAACAGAGTGTTCGAAGACTGAGACCTCAAATCTGGCACCAAGCTCATGGTCTACAGAGCAGCCCTGGTCTCCGCCCTCCTGCATGCATCAGAAACATGGACAATGTACAGCAGACACCTCAAACCCCTGGAGAGATATCACCGATGTTGCCTTTGCAAAATCCTGCAAATCCACTAGCAGGATATGTGTACCAACATGACCAGCCTCTCCCAGGCCAATATCCCCAGCACTGAGACACTGAACATGTTCGACCAGCTGCAATGGGCCGACCAAATTACCCGCATCCCTGACACAAGACTGCTGACAGAAGTGTTCTACTCTGAGCTCCGCAATGGTAAGTCTGAAAGCTTCCCTAAATAAATGCAATATCCCCATCGACACATGGGAATTCATGCCATAGAACACACAAACTGGAGAAGAAGCATCGACGAAGGCGCCAATCACTTTGAGTGTCGCAGGATGGAGCACATGGAGGTCAAGTGTAATCAGTGGAAGGAGAGTGCAGGATCCAGAACGTCCCACCCACCTACCTCATTAAATACCACCTGCCAAACCTGTGGCAGTTTGCGGATCCAGGTTTGGACTATTCAGCCACCACAGAACCCACCTACCAGGAGTGGAAGCAAATCATCCTCGACCCTGAGCGACTGCCCAAGAAAAAAGGGACGGCCGTCGATTCATGATCCTCACAGAGCACAAGCTGCTGTTGGGACTTTTTAAAGAGGGCAAAGCAATCCCGCCCATCATCTCTGCTAGAATTCAGAGATGGGCCCTTCAACCGGCAGCTCACCAGTGCTCGTTTCAGCATTGGCCAGGTACCCAAACTGCACAAACTAAAACAAAGAGTAACTAAAGCTTAAGAATCTTCAAATCAATATGTGTTTAAGAGGGTCGATAAAGCACCCCAGACCCTGTGGTTAAATTTCACAAACTGCCGAGCTAGGATTCAAACCCATGTCCCCAGAGCATTAGCTTTTGGATTACTCGTCCAATGACATCACCACTATGCCACCATCTCCCCTTATTTTTCTCTCTCCACAAATGCTACCAGACTTGCTGAGTATTTTCAGCGCTGTTTTTATTTTAGATTTTCTGTGTTTGCAGTATTTCACTGTTACTAACCAAGTAAGTACCTTTTTAAGGTCTTATAATTGTGCAATGCCATTCAACCTCTGCAGCTCAGAAAAGGAATAACCAAACCAGTGAAGTCTAATTTTCTATTCATTCATGGGATGTGGCAGGTAGTAAATTGTTGTGAGCATCCTTCTCCCAACTCCCCATGCGACCCCTGACCCTCACTCCACCGCCCCTCCCCACTCAACCCCCCCAACCCCTCCTTCACACCTCCTCTCACACACGTGTGGCTAACCATGTCCTCTCTGTGTCTCCTCAGGAAAAGCTGTCCCATAATCGTCGGGGGAGGGCCTTGACTGGCAGAGGGGTGCCAGACATATGTGTCAGACATAAGAATCCTCACTTCTCTCGAGGAGCATGCCATGGAGGTATCCGGCGTGGCCAAGGGTAGATCGATCAGCCACGCTGAGGCTGGCGAACGCTGCAGAAATGAGGAACCAGTGGGCTCCACCCGGAGGACCTGTCAAATGTGAGTTGTTATCGCCTTAATGACTGACCACATGTTCATTCTCCCACAGGTCCTCCGGCTAATGGCGCCAGCCCATCCCAGGCGGCCCCAACTCCTGACTCCAAGGTGAACATCTCGGAGGAGAGCTCTGAGAATGCAACCATAGTTGCGGCACAGCTGTCATCCCACCCTACACCAGTGCATATACACACACCCCGGTGGGACATGTTAGTGGGCAGGCTTCGGGGGCACTATCTGGTGAGCACTACACTGCTGATGATGTTGAGGAACCCCCGGGTGAGACAGCAGTTGGAGGTCTGGTGGATCACAGGACCAGCTGGGTCCTAACCAAATGTTAAGCCTGTGGAACAGTTACCCGCAGGGCCGGCTCAAGGCACCGGCAACTCAGGCAGTCGCCCGGGGCGCCATGTGCTAGGGGGCGCCAGAGACTCGGGTCCCGCGCATGCGCAGTTGGGCCGGTGCCAACCAGCGCATGCGCGGTGGCCGCCCTCCCCCAGGGCTGGCCGCCCTCGGTCCGCCCCCTCCCCGTCCGCCCCCTCGGTCCACCCCCCCCCCCTATCCGCCCCCTCGGTCCGCCCCCCCCATCTCTCCCCCCCCGGCTCGGTCCGCCCCCCCCGCGGGTCCGCCCCCCCCCGCCCCCCCCCTCGGGTCCGCCCCCCCCCCAAGGGCGCCGAAGTTCAGCTTGCCCGGGGCGCCAGCAACCCTAGGGCCGGCGCTGGTTACCCGGAGCTGATAGAAACAATAGGGTCCAACCTGGGCAATCAGAGACGAATGTCAGCATCACTCCAGCAGATCCATAGCTGATTGGAGGAATCCCAGTGGCTACAGGCCATGGGGATGGCGCCGGCAATGAGTGGCACCGAGGCCAACACTGCGAGGGTGGTGACTGCAATGGAAAGTCTGGTGCACCATGAGTGAAGGTATCCAAGGCGTCACACAGTCGGTGACGGCCATGGCTGAGGGTCTTGGCAGAATATCAGACTTGCTGGGGAATGTCACCCAGAACTAGACCTTCCGTGATGAAGTTCTGCGGGAAATGTCCCGCTCTCAGATGGGAATGGCCGAGGAACTCTGGAGTTTGTCCCAGTTGCAGGTGGGCATGGCTGAGGCGCTGCAGAGCATGTCCCAGTCACTGAGGAGCATCGCTGAGGGTGTCAACACTATAGTGAGACCATGGGGAACCATCAGGGCTGGCAGGGACAGATGATGCAGGGGCAACTGGGGCTCGAACCACCTGCCACTCCGACCCAAGATGAACCCCAGGGCCCTATGGGCACCGATAGGGAGGAGAGGTTTGTGGTGTTGCCTCCCGCAGTGTTCAAGCACAACGTCCAGATATGAAGGTCGGATTGGGGTGCTAGGCAATGACTCCTACCTGCTATATGGCCCGCCCATCCACAGGAATCCACTGGGTTGTGTGAAGTGCTCACCTAACCACAATTGCCAATTCCCTATTAGCAATAGCCTTCAGCCGCACAGCCAGAGGCTTCGGCAGCCGGTGGGGGTTATGGATGGTCGTTGGGGCAGATGGCCTGGGACAGGGTTTACCCCCGGAACGGGTAAATGATCCAGTGGTTTGCATGGTCGTCCCCCACCCAGCGCAACCCCCCCCCCATGGCGGCCCACCCCTGCGGAGGGTCCCCCGCCGTCACCGAGCATTGGGGTGGCAAGGCCAGTATCTGCGGGCTTTTTGCCCGTGTGCAAAGATGGCTACTCACCTCTTGGGCTCTGCAAAAGGAGTACTAATCGGCGCCAGCGTGAGCACCTGCTGGGGAAGCCGATGAATAGCGGGAGGCCGTTGGATATGGGGTGGCTCGCATTAATTGTATGGAAATGGGGCAAGTGTGATAATTGTTTTTTTGCCACCTTACGGCAAGATCCTGATTTCACCAATTAGAGCGGGCCGGTTGCATCGCAAACTGTTTGGCGCCTGGCGCAGATCTTGTTTTTGACCTCTCCTGCTATTCTCCTGCATTGTTATGCTTGAGCGAGAGCGCAACGAGGCCGAAGAATCACACCCTTAGTCTTTATACTTAACAGATCTTCTGCTATTTGTAAAATGCAGCTTTTTAAAGTTGAAATCTGCCATTGTGGAAATTACAGTCAGTAATGATTCAAGCTAAAGGTGGTCTAAAGAGAAGCTGCTGAGTGGTGAAATGTTTCAAGAATAGGAAAATTGTGGAAACTTTGTGGAGCGGATTCTGGATTCCCTGTGGTATTGTGTCCAAAATTGTACGTGGAAGAGGAAGTATTTGTCAGTGTGGGGTACGATGGGGATGCTTTTTGCAGTAACTTTTCACTATAATGAGATACTGGGAGCTGCCTCCTTGCTCAGCATCTGCTGAGCCGCATGCTTATTTTGGTCACGTGAGCTGCGGAGCCAGCCTCAATGAAATGAAGGCGGTTTTTTTGGCAGCTCCTGCGGCCGGCTCAGCCGCTCTGATGTTCGGACACTGAGAACATGAAGGTGTCGGAGTGAGGAGAGAGGCCGGGGGTGAGGGCCGGCTCGGCGGCCGGTGGGAGTGAGTGAAGGAGCCCAGCCCAGGCGCGGTTTTACCATGACAGCGTTAGCCGCCGCCTCCTTCTTCTCCAACATTTGCAATTTCGGCGGATGCGGCCTCACCTTTAACACCCTGGCTGAACTTATCGAGCACATCGAGGACACCCACATAGGTAGGTGCCGGCCGGCCGGCCCTGCTCACCGCTGCAGCCTGCACAGGATGAGCTGTCAGAGCCGGGCTGGACTGGAGTGGCCCAGGCCTGGCCCACGGGGGCCGGCCAGCCGGCCGGAGCCCAGCACATCGGCCTCCTCCTCCTCTCCACACACCGACTGACAGTTCATTCAGGGGTAAAGGTGCAGCTGGGAGCGCCTCCCGCCCGCCCTCCGGGTTAGGGCATTGACCCTGGCTGCACATCAGCCTCTGCCGTCCTTTCTGCACCTCACCTGGTGCTGGGTAAGGACAGCAGAGGGAACCTTCAGTCAGTCGGGGTGAAGGCACACATTCTCTTTTCAGCCCGAAATTGTTGCGCCTCGCTTTCCGCCCACCAAGTACCAATGCGCCGGCAGTATAACAATTCATGGTTAGCTTTCCTCCTTTAAATGATTGCATTCACCCGCGACAGCAGGTTGGATTTGGCCGGCTAGGGGTTTCTCCCCCCCCCCCCCCCCCCCATTCTACAAACTTAATTTTACCTTCCTTTTGATGTTGGCCGATAAAATAAGACGCGATTTAGATAGAATATGTTAATGAAATATAGAAATGTTTATCACCTTTTTGACTTAAATCAAATGTGTATACACATGAGCATCATATTTCCAGTCTACTGGTGACAAAGTAGACTGTCCTGTCCTACACTATTGCTTTTTGGGGGTCATACATTACTTATATGCTGTCTAGTAACTTACATCCTTGCAATCGTGAATTTGGTGATGGCAATACTTGAACAGATACTTATGCAATTTTATTTTTAAAGTTTGATGCTTCTACAGTCTCGAGTGGTGACTGATTTAGTTGTATAAGGTGAAACATTAAGAGATTTGATAGGTTTATTTCAGAACCTCTTTAAACATTCATGTGAGATGACACCTGTGTGATGGTACAAGAGTGTTTTTCTTGTGGGTAAACATTTACTTACAGTTTGTTAATTAGTCTCTGGGTTTCTTGAGCTCTGCTTGTACACTACTTCACTGTAAATTGTTCTCCCAAGTCTGAAGATTTTGCATGGAGCACATATCATTTTTTTGAAGTTGCATGAAGTAAGTGCTTCACTTGTTCTGGATAAAATATTGCCTGGTTTTGAATTCACACACTTTAGATAGATAAATAAAAATGCACTTGGCTATTGAGTTGTGGTGTGCAATAAGTTTGTGTGATTTCAATTCACTTTGAGCTTTGTCCAGGCTGAGAGTACAACCTTTTGATATAATAAGGTACAAATTAGTTTGTAAGGGTCATCGGAGAAGGTGACACCGCATTCGTAGGGGGTCTTTGCTAAGGCTAGAATTAAAAGTAAAGTCACTTGGTTAAAGAGTAAAGGGTACTTTGCTCCTGTGCATGATCAATACTGCCTTTTTCTTGGGGCATTTGATGACCAATGGATGTTTAAACTGCCGAAATGCTCTGTTCACCTCTTCCGTGCAGAATAATTTGTTCTCCTTTCATAAGATGAAAAAAGTAACTTTATATTTCAATATCGTTTGAAAACATTGTCCTCCCCACATGATTTTTCACTTGTGTGCTGAGGCAATGGTTAATTCCAGCATAGTTGCATAACTGTGTGAAAAGGCATTAGAGGTGAGTGGGTCAGTACTGCTCACAGAGGAGCACTCTAGATATAACTGTTGTGCATCTAGTAATCACAAGTGAGAACATATAATTTTCTCTACCCAGCCATTAACAATGATGGAGTGGGGTATTCATCTTAGACGTTGCTAGTTATTTACCGTTTGAAAAAAAATGGTGGCATTGTATGTGGTATGAATGTTTCTATTTATGATCCTGCTGTTCCTTTAGTTTTTTAAAGTATATTTGGGGACTTGTTTATGGTGTACAAAAGGATATCTGACAAGTGGTGGTGAGTTATAATTTTTCTTTTGTATCTAAGAAAGATACCTTACTCTCTGTAGATTTTCATTATACTCACTTCCACTACTGAATCCTAAAAATTGGGTAAAGGTGTACATTGTGAAGAAACCTGTGAATGTTTATATGACTGGGAAATTGTTTTATTGGTCAAAAAGTGAGAAGTTTCCAATAGAAATGTTTATTTCAGAGCTGTTTCCAGTTATAACATACATTAGTGACTGGATTTGAAATTAAATTAACAAATGTTGCCTTCAAGCCCAACATTTTGTTCGTCCCAGTTGCCGTTGAGATTACTTTCCTGCATTAATATTCATTTATGATGTCTGAAAAAAATCCTAACTTCCTGTTAACTTTTTCTTGTATTTCTGAGTTTGCATTTATAATGCATCAGGCTATGGATCAGGCTATGTAAAAGTATCACTGTAATTATATACTTGGGCCAATGATGGCACTTTAGTATCTCAGCTGATATCAGAGAAACACTTATGTTGCAACCAACTCTGCTCCTTAAATTTTCCATGTTTTGCTGGTTTGCAATGAATGATCATAAATCAAAATATTGTAAAAATAATATTGTGAAAATAAGGACAGAATGTATGACTTGAAAGTGAGGATTGCATAACATCTGTGTGCCTTGGTCCAATTATCCCTGTTTTTACCCTACCATCCTTCACCTGAAGATTGCACTTGAGCCTTGAGTAGTATATTGGAGAGATAGTTTACACTGCCTTTAATTCATTTTCTCCTTTATTAATACTGGCAAAAGCTCTATCTAAACGTTGCTAAATATTTCACTTGTTGTTTAGTGATGGACCAATTGAATCACCCAATGTTATTGGAAAAAGCTTTGACTGACCTTTTCACTATTGGAAATCCAATGTTGGACCAGAATTTACTGTCAGGCCAATGGTGTCTACTATTATATATGCATACGTTTTGTGCAGCAATTTTGGGTGAGGGCAGATATGTGCATAAATGCAAAAATCTGGAAGTTACTATCCAAAATGTGCTGCTTTGCAAAAACTGCATCTTACTATCCGACTCACCTTTTTTGAAATGTTTTAAATGGCATAAAGTTCTGGTACGGGAGAGACACACAAAAAATTAGGACTTGTCCATTTTCATATAATTCTTTTTAATGACACAAGTCTTAAATTCCTCTGGCATTGAAAGATAACTGTTACATGTGTAATCTCATTTATTCAATTTTTTGCTGTTGCTGGTTCAGACTGTGCTGTAAATTTCACAATACTTCAATCTGGTTGGATAAGGTGGTACTTAGTTGCTTTTCCTGTTCACATGGACCACGATTGCCCTGTAGAGAATGTGCTGTTTTGATTTCCCGATCATAGCAACTGTCAGTGCAATATCTCATGGAAATTACAAAGGCTAGTCTAACAAATGATGGATGCCATGTGTTCATTGGGGCTAAAATTTACGTGTGAGAATAAAAATTTTCAACAAAATAGTTTGAACAGTATTGATTGTTGTGGAGACCATTCCTGTTCAGAATTCCAATTGGAATGTTCAGACCATTCCTGTTCAGGAGCGGCACAGTGATTAGCACTACTGCCTCACAGTTCCAGGGGCCCGGGTTCGATTTGGATCTTGGGTGCCTGTGTGAAGTTTGTACGTTCACCTCATGTCTGTGTGGGTTTCCTCCGGGTACTCTGGTTTCCTCTCACAGTCAAAGGTAAGTGGATTGGCCATGCTAATTTGCCCCTTAGTGTCCAAAAGGTGAGGTGGGGTTACGGGGATAGGGTGGGGGTATGGGCCGAGGTACTCTTTTGGACGGTCGGTCATTTATGTCAATAAGGAAAGTACCGCACGCACTTGTCTGCATCAATGGTTCCGACGCGGAGATAGTGGACCGCTTCAAATTCCTCGGTGTGAACATGTGTCCTGGTCCACCCACATTGACGATACGACCAAGAAAGACTCTTCCCAACTTTTACAGATGCACCATAGAAAGCACCCTGGCCGGGATTCCCAATATTGAGGCAGGGTGTCCACGCCGTCGTGAACGCAGCCGCATTTCACGACGGTGCGAAACGGCCGCGGGCACGATCGATTCAGGCCCCGGAAAAGGGGCCAGCAGTGGGGAAGCGCGGTGGGCGTGGCGCCAGAGCATCGCGTAATGACCGGCTGATGCCGGTCTGCGTAATTTAAAGTGCGCTATCCGCGCAACAGGACCCGATGGATAGAGATGGCTGAGCTCCGCCGTGCCGCTCCCAGGTTCCGGAACAGTGATCGAGAGACTCTAGACGCAGTAGAAGAGCGCAGAGACATCCTGTGCCCAAGACGTGGGCACTGGCACTTGTCCAGCACTGTGAAGCGCGGCTGGCATGAATTGGGCACCACGATTAGCGCTGTGGGGCACAAACCCCCCGCTCTGGAGACCAGTGCCGGAAGAAGCTCCAGGACCACACGAGGGCTACCAGGGTAAGTACCCCGAGAGTCCCCCCCCACAGCCCACGCATGAGGGGGGGGGGGTGCACCACATGGGCAACACATCCCTCTTGGGCAACACTTCCATCTTGAGAGCTGCCATGGCATGGTGCCCAGTGTCCCCCACCCAGTCATAATGTTGCAAACATCTGCGGTCTTAATGCTGACTGTGATGCCCCCCCACAGGACAAGAGAGCTCACAACCACTGTGAGCATACAAGAACCGGAGGGGGATCACCTGAGCTGCATCCCCTCACCGTCCATGAGCAGGGGGCTCTGGACCTCGCTGGGGGAGTCGCTACCTGGGAGGTAGCGCCATGACAGATCGGAGGCGCAGGACCAAGTGAGACTCCCCTGCCTGGCTACACTCCCACAGCACGTCATCTCCCTCCACACCCTCCCCTCTTAACCCACCCCTCACACTCCACTCCCTCATACCCAACTCCGCTTGTCCAACGATACATGCCTTATTGTGTTCTCCAGGGCCAGGAGCCGATAGTCCAGGGACGTCTCGGAGAAGCCCCCGCCAGCCAGCTCCAAGCTCATCCGCCCAAAGGGACGCATGTCAGAGAGGGGAAGGAACATGGACAGGAGGGCCCTCTTCTGAGGCCGGGGCACTGGAGGGGGAGGCACAGAGGACAGACAGAGATGACACTGAGAAACACAGGATGGACAGTCAGGACACTGATGGCCGTGAGACGGCCGAGGCGAGGGCTGCAGGACAATGACGGATAGAGGATGGGGATTCTGGACAGTGACGTACAGAGGACGGCCAGACAGATGATGGACAGACCGGACACGGAACCTAACATGGGTCGCGGACTACGTGCATGATCTAAGGATCGACCCAGGAGACCCCAGACCTGGGGACAGATGAGGACCTCTAGTTTGCGTCACTGCAGTCACCCACAACATCCACCATCGCAGACACACTCCCCTCTGTTGGCCATTTTAGTGATGAGGCTTCCAGGTCACTGACTGGTGTACACCACACAGCCGAACTGGTACAGCAGGTGGAGGTATCAGCAGCCGAGGGGCTGGACAGTCGGAGGGCAGGCCAGGCCCAGCACCCAGCTGCCGCCCAGACGGTTCCCGGGATCCTGGACTTACCAGACCCACCCAGAGACCCGGTGCCTTTGGAAACCCAGGGAGTTGACAATGGGATGACGGCCGTCTTCCAGCAGGTGCAGTGGGAAGAGTCCATCCGCGTCCAGGAGCAGGGAATGGTGCCGGTCATGGCTGCCACCCAGGACGACACCACACGTGTGGCGTCCGCGGTGGTGGCAATGGGGGCAACGGTTTCGGCCATGGGTCAGGTTCTGCAAGGCGTGGGGCTTCATGTGCAGGCATCATCCGTGGCCCAGGAGAGGACTGCTGTCTCGCAGGCAGCCATGTGCCAGAGCCAACTGGACATTGGCGCCGTGCTCCGGGATCTGGTCCAGTCTCAGCAAGCCATCGCTGAGAGCATTGGCTGCCTTGTGCACATTGCTGGATGGCGTCGTACAATCACAACGGGAGGTTGCATAGTACCTGACCGGGATTGTGCACTCCCTGAGCTCCGTTGCTGCGAACGTTCAGACCCTGGTCGATGCCGAAACCGGCCTCCAGGACGGGCAGCACCAGGTGTCGGGGGTGCGACGGTGTATGTCTCCGATCGCACCTCCGTCCCACAGTGAGGCCCGGGGGCCGCCGTCCCGGTAACTCCAGCAAGGGACGTCCTGGAACACTCGGACTCCCCCCTACCGTCCCTGGTGCATCTGGTGGGTAGCAGGCAGAACAGGGTGGCACCACGCCATCCAGCATGCCCGCCAAGCAGCCTGGCCCATCCAAGCCGGGTCGCCCCAGGAAACACGCGCCGAAGTGGACCAACGTCACAGGGCAAGAGTCTCAGCAGTCCGCTTCCACTCCTGCTGTACCGTCTGGGGAAACACCTAGGCGTAGTGATAGGGCCTGTAAGGTAAAGAAGTTAAACACGTAGTAAGTTGGCACGGGTGCAGGGCACAGCTTAGTTCTCGGGGCGAGGGCACTTGTCTGTGAATGTCACGAAAAAGTCACTGCTACACAAAACCTAGATGACTCTGTACTATGTCCGGTGCCTGAGGGGTTGTGAGGGGGACCGAGTGGTGCTGGGTTCGAAGTCCGCCACAACAGTGATGCTGGGTGTGTGTTACTCCCCCCCCCCCCCCCCCCCCAAAAACCCCATCGTCCTCGGCACACCGACGCCAGCTACCCCACATGGGCATGTGATGGAGTATCCGTGACGCATACAGGGACCACCGAGATGGAGGGTTTAGCTGTGGCCATGAGTCAGACATTGTCTAACGATCTGGAGCTCAAAGCTCATCGCAGACTGGGTTGTCATCACTCAACATGGCACTAATCATACCCGCTGACACAAGCAACTGTGTGATACCATCCCGATATGCCGCAGGTGTAAGTTGCTGTGAAAGTGATGGTGTGGGCAATAGGGTTGTCGGATGGTGCGGGAGGTGGGGGGTGGGGGGGGGGGGGGGGTGTTTGCTGGGGAGGGTGGGGGGGGGGTTTGATGGGGAGGGTGGGGGGGGGGGTTTGATGGGGACAGTGTGGGGGGGGGTTTGATGGGGAGGGTGGGGGGGGGGTTTGGTGGGGAGGGTGGGGGGGGGGGGTTTGCTGGGGAGGGTGGGGGGGGGTTTGCTGGGGAGGGTGGGGGGGGGTTTGCTGGGGGGGGGTTTGCTGGGTGGTGCATTTGTGTGGAACAGTGATGCAAGTGCCTTGCCCAGCGGAGCAGAGGGATACAGATCCTTAGAAAATAGGCAACAGTTTTAGATAGAGGATCTGGATCGGCGCAGGCTGGGTGGGCCGAAGGGCCTGTTCCTGTGCTGTCATTTTCTTTGTTCTTTAGTTCATGAAACGTGCTGAGATCAACGCCTTGCGTGCTCGCTCTCCAAGCCGGTGGTGTCATGCAGCCTCCCGGCCATATGCAGCCCCCAGGTAGTGTCTGTGCCACTCCCCTCCCCCCCCCCTCCCCATCCTCCTCCTCTTCCTCATGTGCAAATGGATTGCCGTCATCAGTCTCCCCCTGTGCCTCCTCCTCCTGGAAATCACCCCTCTGCTGGGCAATGCTGTGTAGCACACATCATGCAACAAATATGCGGCCGACCCCCTCGGAATGGTACTGCAGGGCATCTCCAGAGTGGTCCAGGCACCTGAATCGCATCTTCAAGAGGCCGAAGCACCTCTCCATAACACCCCTGGTTGCTGCATGGGCCTCATTGTAGCGGGTCTCCACGTTGGTCTGTGGCCTCCGTATAGGCGTCATCAGCCACAACCGCAACGGGTCACCCCTGTCGCCCAGCAACCAGCCCCTCAGCCGGGGGGGGTGGGGGGTGTGGGTGGATGGGGGTGTCCCTCAAACATGGCGGGGATGTACGATTCCACCAGTGCAAAGGCGTCATGCACACTGCTGGGGTACTGGGGTGTACACATGCATTGTCATCATGCGATGGTCGCAGACCATCTGAATGTTCATAAAAGTAGGTCCCCTTTCTGTTCCTGAAAATTTCCCTGTTCTCCGAGGGTGGGCGCATGGCGACGTGCACGTGAGATCCCAGATAGGTCCCTGCTCGGCGCCTGGAATGAACCATCGCAAAGAAGTTGAGCGTTACCGTTACCTTGACGGTCACCGGGATAGCATATCCTCTTCCCCTGTTCCACATGGTGCCAGGTGGGCCATGAGGTGGCATATATGTGCCACGGACTCCCTACTCAATCGGAGTCTCCTCCTGCATGCCCTGTCCTGCAGGTCCTCAAAGGAAATGCGGTCACGGTAGACTCGAGGCCTTACGGGGCGCCTCCTGTGCCTTGACACCACCACCTGCTCCTCCTCCTCCCCCTGCGCCCCATCAAGATCAGAATCCTCATCCTATGCATCCCCGACGATGTGGTGGTCATTGTCCCCCTCCTGCCTCCTCCTGCACCTGTCGGGCGGGAGGGCCTGCAGCCTCAACGGCTGGCAAGGGGCCCTCTGCAGCCACTCCCTCTGTTGCACCAGCCGCAGCTGCTCTGAGCTGCCTGCGTCGACGCTGCCGGATGAACGATGGTGCTTGGAAACTTCGACAACCAGGTGCCATGGGATACATGTGTGCCCTGGTTGCCTGGTCTTGCTGCAGACACGTAGGCACCCTGACCCCTGCCCACAGTCTCTGTCCACTGGCCAGTTCACCCCGTCCCTGCTCATTGCTGCGCCAGTGGCCTTTGCCCATCAGCATGACCTCGACCTGCGAGCGTGTCTTTGCCACATCCTGCAATGACAGGCCGGCTGGCATGTCGCTCCCATGAATAACCTTCCCCAACCCCCAACCCCCACCACGGGCCTGACTGCATCCTTCCCCTTCCCCCTCCTCCCTCTCTTTACCAACCCCCCCCCCCCCCCCCCCCCCCCCCCCCCCCCCCCATGGGCATGGCGGTATCCTGCCCCCCCGAGCATGGCGGCACCCTTCCCCAAAAACCCTCCTCCCGCCAACATCGGCTGTGGGCACCAAAACTCCGACGGTGTGACCGACTTTGGCCCGTGCGGGCCGCTGAATAGCGGGTGCCCGGAGAATCGCCGTACTTAGTGCCCTGGGCGATTCTCCGACAGGCGCGGCACCGACCTCAATGACTGCGTTCTCGCCGGATGGGAGAATGGCGGAAAGGCGTTGTGCGAAAAATCAGCGCGAACGGCGATTCTCCCAGCCGGTGAGGCATGGGTGAATCCCGCCCTCTATCTGGCTGCATCGTAGCCTGGTATAGCAACTGCTTGGTCCAAGACCATAATAAACTACAGAGAGTCGTGAACACCGCCCAGTCCATCACACTTGACTAATTTCTGGCTCTTCAGTGAAGGAAGAGATCGGGGTGCCACTTTCTTTTTGATTTGATTTATTATTGTCACATGTATTAGTATACAGTGAAAAGTATTGTTTCTTGCATGCTGTCCAAAAATGCATACCGTACATGGGGAAGGAGATACTGCAGAATATAATGTTACAGTTATAGCAAGGTATAGAGTAAAAATCAACTTAATACGAGGTAGGTCCATTCAAAAGTCTGATGGCAGCAGGGAAAAAGCTGTTCTTGAGTCGGTTGGTACATCTCCTCAAACTTTGGTATCTTTTTCCTGACGGAAGAAGGTGGAAGAGAGTGGCTGCCTTTCTGAGGCAGCGAGAATTATCGAGTCAATGGATGGGAGGCTGGTTTCCGTGATGGACTGGGCTACATTCACGACCTTTTGTAGTTTCCTGCGGTCTTGGGCAGAGCAGGCTCCATACCAAGCTGTGATACAACCAGAAAGAATGCTTTCTATGGTGCATCTGTAGAAGTTGGTGAGAGTCGTAGCTGATGTGCCAAAGTTCCTTAGTCTTCTGAGAAAGTAGAGTCGTTGGTGGGCTTTCTTAACTATGGTGTCGGCATGGGGGGGACCAGGACAGATTGTTGGTGATCTGTGCACCTTATACTTCGTTCCCATTGATGTAGACAGGCGCATGTTCTCCACTATGCTTCTTGAAGTCGATGACAACCTCCTTTGTTTTGTTGACATTGAGCGACAGATTATTATCGTCGCACCAGATCATCAGATTCTCTATCTCATTCCTGTACTCTGTCTCGTCACTGTTTGAAATCCAACTCACTACGGAAAATTTGAAAAGATAGAATTAGAGGATATAAGAACATAAGAACTAGGAGCAGAAGTAGACCGTCCGGCCCTTCGAGCCTGCTCCGCCATTTTATAAGATCATGGCTGATCTTTTCGTGGTCTCAGAACCACTTACCCGCATTCTCGCCATATTCCGTAATTCCTTTATTTTTCAAAAAAACATCTACCCTATCTTTAAATATTTTCAATGAAGTAGCGTCTACTACTCCTTTCAGTAGGGAATTCCATACTTTAACCACCCTTGAGTGAAGAAGTTCCTCCTTGATTCAGTCCTAAATCTGCTCCCCCTAATCTTGAGGCTATGCCCTCTTGTCCTACTTTCACCTACCAGTGGAAACATCCTTTCTACTTCTATCTTATCCATTCCCTTCAAAATTTTATATGTTTCTATTAGATCCCCCCTCAACCTTCTGAATTCCAGTGAATATAATCCCAATCTACTCAGCCTCTCCTCATACGATAATCCCCTCAACTCTGGAATCAGCCTAGTGAACCTCCTCTGCACCCCTTCTAGTGCTAGCACATCCTTTCTCAAGTGTGGAGACCAAAACTGCACACAGTACTCCAGGTGTGGCCTCACCAGCACCTTGTACAACTGCAACATTACCTCTCTACTTTTAAACTCAATCCCCTTCGCAATGAAGGACAAAATTCCATTTGCCTTCCTAATTACTTGTTGCACCTGCAGACCAACCTTCTGTGACTCATGCACAAGTACACCCAGGTCCCTCTGCACAGCAGCATGCTGCAGCTTTTTACCATTTAAGTAATAATCCGTTCTATTGTTACTCCTACCAAAATGCACGACTTCACACTTACTGACATTATACTCCATCTGCCAGACCTTTGCCCACTCACTCAATGTGTCAATGTTCCTCTGTAAGGTTTTACAGTCCTCAGTACACTTTGCTCTGCCACATACCTTTGTGTCATCTGCAAACTTAGATACCTTACACGTAGTTCCCAACTCCAAATCGTCTATATAAATTGTAAATAATTGTGGTCCCAACACTGATCCCTGAGGCACACCACTCGTCACTGATTGCCAGCCAGAATAGCACTCATTTATTCCCACTCTTTGTTTCCTGTTAGACAACCAATCCTCTATCCATGCTAGTACTCTACCCGTAACACCATGCATCCTTATCTTATGCAGTAGCCTCTTGTGCGGTACCTTGTCAAAGGCCTTTTGGAAATCTAGGTACACCACATCCACTGGGTCCCCTTTGTCTACCTTGCTCGAAATGTCTTCATAGAATTCCAAGAGATTCTTCAAGCATGACCTGCCCTTCATGAATCCATGCTGCGTCCGTTCAATGGGACAATTTCTATCGAGGTGCCCTCCTATCTTTTTCTTGATAATAGACTTGAGCATCTTCCCCACGACAGAGGTTAAGCTAACCGGTCTATAATTCCCCATCTTTTGTCTACTTCCCTTTATAAACAGTGGCGTCACATTTGCTGTTTTCCAATCCTCTGGGACTGCCCCAGTGTTCAGCGAATTTTGGAAAATTACTGCCAGTGCATCTGCTATTACTCCAGCCATCTCTTTCAGTACCCTGGCATACATTCCATCAGGGCCAGGCGACTTATCTATCCTGAGCTCCATTAGCTTGCCCAACACTTGCTCTTTCGTGATAGTAATGCTTTCCAGGTCCTCGCCTACCTTCTTCTCTCGGTCAATTGCTGGCATGTTATTAGTGTCCTCCATTGTGAAGACCAATACAAAATATTTGTTCAATACCTCTGCTATTTCATCATATCCCATAACTAAATGACCACTCTCGTCCTCTAACGGACCAATATTTACTTTCGCCACTCTTTTTAGTTTTATATAATTATAAAAACTTTTGCTATCTGTCCTTATATTCTGTGCCAGTTTTTTTTCATGTTCTATCTTACTTTTCTTTATGGCTCTTTTCGTGGCTTTCTGCTGACCTTTAAAGTTTCCCCAATCTTCTCGTTTCCCGCTGATCTTGGCCACTTTGTAAGCCTTCTCTTTCAATTTGACAGCCTCATGTATCTCCTTAGACACCCATTGTAGATTACCTCTTTTCTTACAATTCTTCCTTCTCACTGGAATATACTTTTGTTGAGCACTATGAAAGATTTCTTTGGAAACAAATATTTTATGGTAGGACAGTTGAGGAGCAGTGGAGTACTTTCAATCTACTTTAGCGAGGTCCTTCCTCATTCTATCGTAGTCCCCTTTGTTCAAGCATAGAATCCAATACCAGGGTCCTATCATCACACTCTCCATCTGTATACTAAATTCAACCATGCTGTGATCACTCCTCCCAAGAGCATCCCTAACGATGAGGTCATTAATTATTCCTGCCTCATTACACAGGACCAGATCTAGGATAGCTTGCTCTCTCGACGGTTCCATTACATATTGTTCCAGAAAACTATTCCGGATACATTCAATGAACTACCCTGACCGAGCTGATTTGAACAATCTATATGCAGATTAAAATCTCCCATATGCTGGGTATAGCTTGCAAGAAGTCGCCTCGCTCTGACGCCATCTTGGATTTGGGGATTTTTAAATGCCGCCCCAATCTATCGACCCCCTCCCCCAAAACTTTAAGACCCCAACATACCTGTTGGGTCCCCCTCCCAACTCAAAAAGACAGGGCTCCCCGGGCTCAATCCTGGGCACAGGCAACCTGACAGTGGCACTGTGTGGCTGCGGGAGTGCCAGGTGCTTGGTGATGAAATAGGGAGACAATGTTCCTGGCTGGGAACCGAGTTCCTCTTACCCAGGCCTTTGTGCATCCTTTAGTCCCCTTGCCCTACTACTAGCCGTGTCTTGAGGTTTCTTGGCCCTTTCCTTTAGAATTTTCTTCTTGGGCCACTCTTTTAGAAACTCCTTGGGGACAAAACTAATCTTTAGCTTGCTGTCTATGTTTTCCTGCTTGGATTTCTGTAAGGCACTGTGGGATGTTTTTCTTCTTTCGAAGAGAAAAAGGCTGTATTATATAGAGCAAAAGGCTGTATTTATATAGCATATTTTGTTAGCTTCTGGCTGCTGTTCAGTAAAGAGTCAAGAGTTCTGCTCCTTTCCCAAAACACCTTTATTTTCCTTGAACACTCTATACAAAACTGTCACCACACACCCCAAGTGCCACCTGCAACCCCTTTACACATCAGTGTCAATTATTGGATACTTAACATCAATTTGACATGTAATTGGAATCTCTCTTAATCTATTCCTAACAGTCTCCCCTTCCTTGAAGAAAATAAAATTTGGTAAATATTGGTTTCCCCAAAAAAACAAAATTACAAGAAACTCAAAAACACACGCAATCTCCCCACCCTGCTTTTTAAAATTCCTTAAAGTCACAGAAACAGGCACCCTTCATTAATAATATCCAAATGTTTCTGTGAACTATCCCCTCTCATCCTAAAACCATCGGACAATTGATAGCTACTGTCAACCCACTTAATTTTTGCTATCGTCCAACATCTGCTTCAAACTTGCGATGTCTATCCTTAAGCTTTTCTCATTCACATTTTTTTTAGAATGCACATTTTCCCACAGGGATTTGTTGTCAATGTGACATTCAATGGGCATGTTATCCAAATCCCCGAATCCCCAAATATCTGTCAATATCTGGGATATATAAAATACCATATGCACTACCTCTACAAGGCTTAACGTTTCAACTGCCAAAGTGCTTTTACCCACACTCCTTATTTTCTTTGTTTCCCACACAAGGGAGCAACATTTACCATTGTTCCCCAAAAGGAAAATTATAAAACCTCCTGTGCTTGAAACCCCATCACATAAATTTGCATAGGACGTATCACTATAAACTATGAGTTTCAAGTGCCTGAGATCACCTAAAACCGGGAAACTTAAAACACACTCCTATATTTTTAGTTTGCCCAATGCTTTATTTGCTCTCATTGTCTTCCACTATAGAATCATTCATTTTTGTACTCAACTCTAAGACATCAAAACTAACGTCCGCCCTACTCTGTCTACCGAACCTATTCAGTTGGGCAATTAAACTTCACAGTTGCTCTTTTTCCGTCTTTGAAACCATTGTGTCTTTTTGCGAAATCCGACCACGACTAATTGCTATTTGGCTGATGCTCTCCTGTTGACGTAAAGTTGCACCTAACTCAATCTGTCCGATTTCCAGTCCAATATATTTAAATGCACCGTAAACTTGACTTCCAACCCTGAATTCTTTCCTCAACCCAGAGATTACAATAGCTGAGAAATCACTAGTCCCACCCCACAAAGAATCATCGACATGAATCATAAAGATGCCAGAAAGATTTCCTTTATAGTGCCAGTAAAACATTACCGGATTTGCTTTCAACTGGCAAAAGCCTAACTTTAACAAAACTGAACTTACCAAAAAATACCAGACTCTAGACGCATCATTTAATCCATATTCACATATGTTCAACTTCCAGAGTACCCCTTCTGTGTTAGCTGCCTCTTGAGGAGGACGGAGAAAAAGTCTCTCTGAAGCTGATGCCCCAGCAAAACGACAGCTATTGTATCTAAAGATTTGCATTCCCATGCCTTTGTGGCTAATAGAGCCAAGAAGATCTTTAAAATAACCTTTCCTGCTGTCGGTGAATCTACCCTTAAATCCTGATCTTCTAAGTTTTCTTCAAATCCCTTTTCCACAAGCCTGGCCTTTGCCTTATAAGTTCCATCCAGAAGAACCCTTTCCGTGTAAATCCATCTGTGGGATAGAGCTCTTTGTCCCGTATATACCCCAAATTCACCCCAACTATGTAGTTCTTGCTGTTTGGCATCTAACTTTTTCATCTAATTTATTGGAGGCCACCAAAATCTCACGAGCATGTGGGCTTCTACTCCTAGTAGCATTCATAGTCTTACCCATGTTCCGAGAGCTTGACAAACTACGTCACCTATCCTGCCTGGTATCTAGTTCTGTACTGCTGCTGCTTGATCTTCCCCTTTCTGGTTTCTGGGGCTGGTTTAGCTCACTCAGCTAAATCACTGGCTTTTAAAGCAGACCAAGCAGGCCAGCAGCACGGTTCGATTCCCGTGCCAGCCTCCCCGGACAGGCGCCGGAATGTGGCGACTAGGGGCTTTTCACAGTAACTCCATTGAAGCCTACTCGTGACAATAAGCGATTTTCATTTCATTTTCATTTCATTTCTGCTGTGGGATGTCCTTTCAATAGTTCTCGACCTTTTTCCTGTGAACCTGTTCACTATCTGATGTTCTATCGGAACTGGCACTGTGTTTCTGTGCCCTCCATTTTTGAACGTTGTGTTCCCAATCATTGTCTTAACACTCTCCCCTGTATGCTGTAAACCAATGTTTATACTCTCCAGTGGCCTCGCTTTCCAGTGGCCTCCCCTGCTCTACTAATAACAGTTGCATCCTTCCATTGACCCTTCAGGCAAGTATGTCACTTTTGTACCAACTTTTGGCAGTTGTCCTTTTGGAAAAATGGGATGTTCTAATTCATCAGAAGTATTGTGTTCCTCGACAGAAACTCTTGTCTATATCAGTTAACTGGTCCTCATAGTTCTGTAACATGTACGTACCATATGACCCTGGTTCCTCATCATGTTCATCTGCTCTGTCTAATTTTGAAAATTTGTAATCTGTACTCATTACCATTCATATATGTGCCCTAATAGTCTGATTGCCATGTTGCAAAACAATTGTTTTGCCATCTATGCCTATGGTCTTCCCTGGGACTTTCCATTCATTAAAATTGTCTCTCCTATAGTATACCATGTCTCCTTGCTGAAAAACGGTACTTGATGGCTGTACATTATGCCTTAAATCTCTGCGAATTCTTCCAAAAAAGCATTTCTACTGCTATGTAATGCATTTAAATGATCAGCAAAGGCAGAACTAATTGCAGTCCCTTCTCAAGCTGAGGCTGGTCATCCAAAATGGACAGAATTTTAGGATTTCTACCAAACACTAATTGATAGGGATTATAGCCTCCAAGCATCTGCAATGAATTCTTTGCATGTACCGGCCATGCTGAGGCTGAATTTAACTTGCAATTTCGTCGATGTGCCAACATTTTCCAGAGCATGTCATCTATTACAGCATGGTTTCTTTCACACACACCATTTCTGAATAGACTTTCCGCAGCTGTATTCATAACTGTGATATTCACGTTTTCACACACATCCCTAAACTCATCAAATTCTCCCCCGTTGTCTGTAAGGAATTTTGCCGCTGGGCCCATTCCTGTCCCTATCCATTTTTCCATGATCTGATCCAGGATTACACTCTTTTCTTCACAACGTACAATGGTTGATTGACTAAACCTGGTTGCTAAATCTACAAAATGCAAAATAAATATATTGGTAGCTTTATCTCAGATCCTGAAGGTCCATGGCCACAATGTCGTTAAAATCCCTGGCCAAAGGTAGGATTACGATCGGTCATGATGGTGTCCTTCTGTACTTCCTACAAACCTCACAACGATCACTAGCCTGTTCTATAAGCTTAGAATAGCCTTCATCCCTTACTCCTGCATCCTTTAAGAAAAATTTCAGCCTCCAAGGAGATGGATGCGCAAATTGCCTATGCAGTTTCAATAAAACAAGCTTTTTATCAGCTAAAGTCCCATTTCAAGGTGCTAATACCACATCCTTAACAACTTATGTTGACAACTGAAATATTATTTGTTAATAATGGAATACAATAGTGTCCCGACTGTAAATTGTAAGTCCACCATCTTTCCAAAAACTGTTGCCTTATCCTGTTCCATATCCAGTTTCATGTGTGCTTTCTTCATCGACGGTCTGCTCAGAAGCAAAGGTATCTCACTTGATATAACATCTGTGCTAATGAAATGATTCACTCCAGCAAGATTACAAGGGATCATCATTCTTTTCAGCGACTTCAGTGTATTATCATCCCCAAACCTGAAACTTGTGGAACTTTCAAATTCTTTAACCTTGGTACGTTTTTCAGCATTCCAGGAGTCCAGGTAACATTTAAAACCAGTCAAATCCACACACAGTAGATGTGCAGCCACTGTCCAATACAGCACAATTGAAGGATTCTGCAACCAACACCCTCATTACCGGAGTAAAACTGATCGTTAATAGGACAATGCCTTCTTTCTGGTCTCTATCTTTTTACTCTTATGTGTAGCTTCAAACACTCTATGCTTTCAGCTGACTATCATGTTATAATAATGATATTGAGAGTCACACCGAAAACATAGAAACATAGAGTCATCGAATTTACAGTGCAGAAGGAGGCCATTTGGCTCATCGAGTCTGCACTAGCCTTTGGAAAGAGCACCCTACCTAAGCCCATACATCCACCCTATACCCACACCTCCCCCCTATCCCTGGTACCCCACCTAACCTTTCTTGGGACACTTGAGGTGCAATTTAGCACAGTTAATCCACCTAACCTGCACATCTTTGGACTGTGGGAGGAAACTGGAGCAGCCGGAGGAAACCCACACAAACACGGAGAACGTGCAGACTCCGCACAGACAGTGACCCAAGCTGGGAATTGAACCTGGGACCCTGGAGCTGTAAAGCAACTGTGCTAACCAGTGTGCTACCATGCTGCCATCGATTTATCATACACCGGGCATTTCTGGGGTTCATTTTCCTATTACCATTCTCCATGTCCCTCCTCCTGTTGTAGGTTTTAAATGTGTTTCTGTCCTCATAATTTCCGGGTCCCGATCTCCTTCCTTACGCTTGTAACCTATTTGTAACCGTACGATCTCGCCTTCCTGTCAGTAGTGTGCATCTTCCTCAGTCTGCTTTATTGGTGATTGACCCATTTGTGTCATAAGAGCCACAGGAATTGAATGTTTCCCCAGAAACTTTTTTAAGGCCTGTATCATCTGATTGAATAAGGTATCATTATCTGCAACTAAACTCCTGTCAAAACCAGGAGCCTGTCCATATTGGTCACTCTCGTAGTCCAGTAACTTAAATGCCAACACAGACTGTGGAAATTCCAGGCGGTTTTTCTGCAGCCTTCTGTATAGTCTGCTAAATTCCATTATGTAGTCCTGAATAGAGATGTCCTCTGTTTTCCGAAATCTATCAAATTCTGACCAGGCTTCATACGTACTTAACAAGTCATCCTTTTGATACATTTTTTTTTTGAACAGACAAATTAGTGAGGTATTTTTTGGCATTGTAAACAGTAACAATATACACTAGTGTGCAAATACCAATTACAAAACCGTAGTGCAAATAACAGTTCCTCTCTTGCAAATAGACCCGCCTATTATTCTCCCCTACTCTACACTATCCCCCCCCCGACAATTAGTTTCCCGCGAAGTAGTCGATGAATGGTTGCCATCTCCGGGCGAACCCCAATAGTGATCCTCGTAAGGCGAACTTGATTTTTTCCAAGCCGAGAAAGCTTGCCATGTCCGACAGCCATACTTTGGTCTTTGGGGGCTTAGAGTCCCTCCAGGCCAACAGTATTCGTTGCCGGGCTACCAGGGAAACAAGGGCCACAACGTCGGCCTCTATCCCCTCCTGGACTCCCGGGTCCTCCGACACCCCAAAAATCGCCACCTCTGGACTCATCGCCACCCTTGTTTTCCCTTGAAATATGACGTCTGCAAATCCCTGCCAGTATCCCCTGAGTTCTGGACACGCCCAGAACATGTGGACATGGTTCGCTGGTCCTCCCCCACATCTAGCACACTTGTCCTCCAGCCCAAAGAATTTGCTCATCTGGGCCACCGTCATGTGGGCCCGGTGAACTACCTTGAACTGAATCAGGCCAAGCCTGGCACATGTTGCGGTTGCATTTACCCTCCTCAGAGGGTACACCTCTCTCCAACTCCCCACCAAGCTCCTCCTCCCACTTGAGTTTCAATTCCTCGGTCCCTGTGTCCTCCACTCCCATAAGCTCCTTATAAATATCCGAGACTCTCCCCTCTCCTACCTCACCCCTGGAAACTACCCTGTCCTGGATCCCCCTTGGTGAAAGGCGTGGAAAGGACAGGACCTGTCTACGTACGAAATCCCGCACCTGCAAGTACCGAAAGTCATTCCCCCTCGCCAGCCCGAACTTCTCCTCCAGCGCCCTCATGTTCGCGAAGCTCCCCCTTTTGATAAATTTTATCCATAAAACGCAATAGAGTCTCCACACCTTCTTCTGAGCCTACCTGTCCCAATTCCAGTTCCGAAACCATTTTGCTTCGGATTTTACTCTCGTAAGGCAGAGAGAGAGATCCAATGCCATACATTGTTTCCTCTTTCCCATTCGTCCACATAACAACTTCACTTCTCCATTGGTCGTACGATCCCCTTTCAGAAAATAATGGCGGATCGTCATATCCTGGCATCTATCGTCTAGGTTCAACCATATTTGTTTTTTTTTCTTCTCACTCATTCCTTGGTTGATGCAGAACTTTTTTTTCTTCCGGAAAATTTGTATCTTTCAACCCTTTAATTTTGAACAGCAACCATCCTCTGGTACCAAATGTTAGCTTCTGGCTGCTTTTGAGTAAAGAGTCAAGAGTTCTGCTCCTTTCCCAAAACACCTTTATTTTCCTTGAACAACTGTATACAAAACTCTATCACCACACACCCCAAGTGCCACCTGCAACCCCCTTGCATATCAGTGTCAATTTTTGGATACTTAACATCAATTTGACATGTAATTGGAATGTCTCTTAACCCACTCCTAACATATTTAAAGAGCAAAGAAAAGTACAGCACAGGAACAGGCCCTTCGGCCCTCCAAGCCTGAGCCGACCATGCTGCCCGTCTAAACTAAAATCTTCTACACTTCCTGGGTCCATATCCCTCTATTCCCATCCTATTCATGTATTTTCCAAGATGCCCCTTAAACATCACTGTCGTCCCTGCTTCCACCACCTCCTTCGGCAGAGAGTTCCAGGCACTCACTACCCTCTGTGTAAAAAAAAAAAACTTGCCTCGTACATTTCCTCTCAACCTTGACCATCGCACCTTAAACCTATGCCCCCTAGTAATTGACCCTTCTACCCTGGGGAAAAACCTCTGACTATCCACTCTGACTATGCCCCTCATAATATTGTAGACCTCCATCAGGTGGCCCCTCGACCTCTGTCGTTCCAGTGAGAGAACAAACGGAGTTTATTCAACCGGCCCTCATAGCTAATGCCCTCCATACCAGGCAACATCCTGGTAAATCTCTTCTGCACCCTCTCTAAAGCCTCCACATCCTTCTGGTAGTGTGGCAACCAGAATTGAACACGATACTCCAAGTGTGGCCTAACTAAGGTTCTATACAGCTGCAACATGACTTGCCAATTCTTCTACTTAATGCCCCGGCCACTGAAAGCAAGCATGCCGTATACCTTCTTGACTACCTTCTCCACCTGTATTGCCCCTTTCAGTGACCTGTGGACCTGTACACCTAGATCTCTGACTTTCAATACTCTTGAGAGTTCTACCATTCACTGTATATTCCCATCCTGCATTAGACCTTCCAAAGTGCATTACTTCACATTTGTCCAGATTAAACTCCATCTGGCATCTCTCCGTCCAAGTCTCCAAATGATCTAAATCCTGCTTTATCCTCTGACAGTCCTCATCGCTATCTGCAATTCCACCAACCTTTGTATCGTCTGCAAACTTACTGATCAGACCAGTTACATTTTCCTCCAAATCATTTATATATACTATGAACAGCAAAGATCCCAGCACTGATCCCTGCGGAACACCACTAGTCACAGCCCAGCATTGATCCCTGCCGAATACCACTAGTCACACGTGGCTATGTCTGTGGGCATGGCTTGTGTGGGCATGAAATGAAACTAAGATCGCTTTTTGTCACGAGTAGGCTTCAATGAAGTTACTCTGAAAATCCCCTAGTCGCCACATTCCAGCGCCTGTTCAGGGAGGCCGGTACAGGAATTGAACCGTGCTGCTGGCCTGCCTAGGTCTACTTTAAAAGCCAGCGATTTAGCCCAATGTGCTAAACCAGCTACCTCTTGGTGCTGTATCGAGGAGTATGCAAACAGACTGTTTCGTGAACAGTGGAGGAGCAGCAAAGGCGGGGGAGAAGTAACCTGTGATTGGAGGAGAAAGAGCAGTTATTTTGGTTGGTACTGGGGTGTATTAAGGTGGATAGAAAACTGGTTGGCAGAGAGGAAACAAAGAGTAGAAATTAATGAGTCCTTTTTAGATTGGCAGGCAGTAACTAGTGGGGTGCCACAGGGATTGGTGCTGGGACCCCAGCTTTCACAATTTATATAGTTTTTTTGGATGAGGGAACAAAATGTAACAAAGTTTGCAGATGGTACCAGGTTGGGTGGGAGGTTGAAGTGTGACGAGGATTCAGGGAGCCTACAGCACGATCTGGACAGGTTGGGCGAATGGGCAAATCAATGGCCGATGTGATATCATTTGGATAAGTGTGAGGTTATTCACTTTGGAAGCAAAAACAGGAAGGCAGATTACTACCTGAATGCTTGTAAATTGGGAGAGGGGAGTTGTGCAGCGGGACCTTGTGCACCAGTCGCTGTATGTAAGTATGCTGGTGCAGCAGGTGGTAAAGAGGGCTAATGGTATGTTGGCCTTCATTGCGAGAGGTTTTGAGTACAGGATAGGGATGTGTTGTTGCAATTATACAGGGCCTTGGTGAGGCCACACCTAGAATATTGTGAGCAGTTTTGGTCTCCTTTTCTGAGGAAAGATGTTCTTGCTCTCGAGGGAGTGCAGCAAAGGTTTACCAGACTGATTACAGGGATGGCGGGATTGTCATATGAGGAGAGATTGATTAGGTTAGGATTGTTCTCGCTGGAGTTCAGAAGATCTCAGAGAGACTTATAAAATTCTAACAGTACTAGACAGGGTAGATGCAGGGAAGATGTTACCGATGGTGGGTGTGTCCAGAACCAGGGGTCACAGTCTGAGGATTCAGGGTAAACCATTTCGGACAGAGCTGAGGTGTTATTTCTTCACCCAAAGAGTGGTGAGCCTGTGGAATTACCACAGGAAGTAGCTGATGCTAAAACTTTGAATATATTCAAGACGCGGCTAGATATAGCACTTGGATGAATGGGATCAAAGGTTTTGGGGAGAAAGCAAGATTGGGTTATTGAGTTGGATGATCAGCCATGATTGTGATGAATTGCGGAGCAGGCTCGAAGGGCCAACAGGCTTCCTCCTGCTCCTATCTTCTATGTATCTATGTACTGCTGCCGGAATCGTGCTGAGCCCGAACCTGGCAAGGGAGAATAGTATAGCGACAAGAAATGGGAGGTTTTACTTGGTGGCACTCACCCAAAGTCAGCAACCGTGTTACCTGAGCTGGCTGAGGCTCCAGGGATGCCAGCGTGGGAGAGACACAATAGGAGTAGACACAGACTGAGGAGATGGAATGACAGTGGGGCCTCCACCTAAATGAATTCTGCTGTCTGGCCCTCAAATTCTTAAGATACTGACACGTTGGTCTGTAGAGACACACAGGAAAACTATTGATTGTTACTTTCTGCAACTTGGAACAGGAGTATAGATGCACCTAGGAATAGAGAAGGTTTTCTCCATCACATGGATAACAGTGGTGAAGTGATTCAAGCAGGAGACAATCTTGAAGAATTTATGGCTGCCTGCCTGGTGAATCAATGACAATAGTTAGAACCAAGAGCATCAGGGAGAACGCGAGACAGGGAGAACGCGAGACTCCCCACTGACAGTGACCAAAGCCAGGAATTCATCCCGGGACCCTGGCACTGTGAAGCAACAGTGCTAACCATGATGCTACCGTGTTTGCAAAAAAGTGTGAAGCATTAGATGAGGGAAAAAAATTGCAGGGAAAGAGTAGGCAGCAGTGTGGACTAGTTTGATAATTCTCTTTCATAGGGCTGGCACAGGCGTAATCGTCTGAATGGCCTCCTGTATCATCATGTTCTATGATATTGGACAGCCGGCATATCTCTGCCTGTTTCTATATTTGCATGTAGAATGGCAAGAGATGGGGGGGGGGGGGGGGGGGGGGGGTGAAGGTGTGTACTGTTAGTGGGGCAACTACCTCTAAAGTTTTTTAAATTAATTTACAGGATGTGGGCGTAGCTGGCAAGGCCAGCATTTATTGCCCATCCCGAGTTGCCCTTCAGAAGGTGCTGGTGAGCTGCCTTATTGAACCGCTACAGTCCACGACAGAGAGTTTGAGGTTTTGACCCAGCAACAGTGAAGGAATGGCGAAAGTAGGGTATGTGTCCATACCATACCAAGTGGTATGTGTTTTTAATATAAGGGTACTTCTGGGCTAAGGGGTTCCATTTAATTTCTTATTAAGGTATGGTTGATCATGCAAGGAGGTGTATTGTTTGAAAAAAATAACTGAAATGTGAAGGATACGTGATTTAAACCGTTTGTTCTCTGATGATTAGTTTGGTTCTGGAAATGAAATGAAATCAAAATCGCTTATTGTCACAAGTAGGTTCAAGGAAGTTACTGTGAAAAGCCCCTAGTCGCCACATTCCGACGCCTGTTCGGGGAGGCTGGTACTGGAATTGAACCGTGCTGCTGGCCTGCTTAGTCTGCTTTCAAAGCCAGCGATTTAGCCCTGTGCTAAACAGCCCCTGTTTGGGCTGGAATTGATCTGTGTGTATTCTCCTTGTTCTACAGTCAGAACTTTGGGAGTCAGTATCCTCACATGTTTGTCAGCACTCACTTTAAAACGATGTACTGAGGGGAAACAATTTATACAAAACCAAAGAATGCTGGAGTGCTAATTGCTTGTAATTAATTTTTAAAAGGAGCTGCAGATGTGAAAGTAATTCCCAATAAATTGCCCTGTGCCAAGGGATTAAAATTTTTAGTTTGGATATCAAGTATGGGAGATTTATAATAAGTTAACAAAACGTCTTGCTAAATCTTTTAACTTGCAATATATATTGTAATGTTGCCAATCGGCATCGGAGACGCTAATAATGTTGCTCTTTTTAGTGAGTGGAATACTATCCCACTGGCGTCACCAATAAGATTGCCAAATTAACTGGATATGGCCGTTATTAATGATAATACTGTAGTGCTTTTCAGAGTCGCCAGGTATCAAATGATAACCACCACAAGGCTTGATGGGGTATCAATCAAAGACCAAACAACCAGTTAGTCAGTTCAAGTTCAAAGATCGTTTATTTACGCACAAGGATTACTTCGACATGCAACATAAAACATTACAAGTTAAACTGCACCTAACAACTACGATAACCTATACTTAACTTCAGGGCAACCGGCTCTTTGCAGATGAACAAGGCCTTCGTTCGGATCTTGTGTGGCTGGGTAGAAGAAGTGGCTTTGTTTCTGCTGGGCTCATCCATCTGGTAGCGATCATTGGTCTTGAACTTGTCTTCTGGTTGTAATGTTACACTTGGTTTTAGGTGTAGGCCGGGGCCAAGGGAGACCGAACACATGGCTGTATCTCTTTTTATCCCTCTGGAATTTCGCACTTTTTGGGGCAGTCCTTAGCTTTGGACCCAATAATTCGACAGGCTTCGATCACTGCCTTCAATTTTGGCCAATAAAGGGGCGGGTGTCCTGGTGGCTGGGTGTGTCCTGAGCGATCATTGACCTTGGCTGTTTGGGCTTTCTTAGCAAAGGGAGTGGCGCCGGTTAGTCTGCATCTGTATCGGTTACCTGAGTACAGTCCTTTTGTTCTGGGGAAATGGGCCGTTAGAATGCAAACGAGCGATGGTTTCGATCGCGTTTAGCTATCTGTGTTGCAAAGACACACACAAGCTCTGAGTGTGTCTGAGTCCTGAGTTGGCCATAATTACCATGGTTTTAGGCGTAGGCCGGGGCCAAGGGAGACCGAACACATGGCTGTGTCTCTTTTTATCCCTCTGGAATTTCGCACTTTTTGGGGCAGTCCTTAGCTTTGGAGGTGGCCATCTGAGATGGCTACAATATGTATATACATTCTTTATTTTTATCTCTGGGCTCGGAGTCATCCTCCCTTCCAGGACCTCTGACATGACATCTGATATTTTTGCTACCGTATCTATCTAAAGAAGGAAAACTTAAAAAATCAAAATCACAAACAGCTGAATGAGGGTGTCCTTTCCAAGGGCCGTGCAGAGTCGATGGGCCGAATGGCCTCGTTCTGCACGTTAAATTCTATGATTCTGTGAAATGAGAATGGGAAAAGAGCCACTGATGGCCAAAAAGAAATGAAAAAGTAGCCCGATAAAGCTGAAAAACAAATATTTTGTCCCTGCAACAGCACAGAAGCAAAATAGTTTGGATGCTGTCTTCCACCCTGCCACAGACCTTCCCTCTTGTTTTTTTTCTCCATTCTCTCCTGCTTAACTTCTTTTACATTTCACTTTTCCCAGTTCAGATGAAAGGTCACTGTTCAAAGGTGTCGCGATGAGGCCATTAAATCTCATGAGAGGCCTCAACCGAACCTCGTGAGGTGTTGTGATCTGGATCTCACCTGTGCTGGGCAAGATCCAGATCGGCATATTTTGTTGATCCATTAGGATCATTTAAATATGCATCCACCAGATTCTCCTGGCGCTTTGGAATGAACGGTGCTGGGAGAATCTGGTGCATGCATATCTACACGTACATAAAAAGCAAGAGGGTAGCCAGGGAAAGGGTTGGCCCACTGAAGGACAGGGGAGGGAACCTATGTTTGGAGCCAGAGGAAATGGGCAAGGCACTAAATGAATACTTGCATTAGTATTCACCAAAGAGAAGGAAAGAGAAGAGAAGGATGTGTAGATAGCCTGGATCACATTGAGATCCAAAAAGAAGAGGTGTTGGGCGTCTTGAAAAATATTGAGGTGGATAAGTCCCCAGGGCCTGATGGCATCTACCCCAGAATACTGAAGGAGGCAAGAGAGGAAATTGCTGAGGCCTTGACAGAAATCTTTGAATCCTCATTATTTTCAGGTGATGTCCTGGAGGACTGGAGAATAGCCAATGTTGTTCCTTTGTTTAAGAAGGGTCGCAAGGATAATCCAGGGAACTACAGGCCAGCGAGCCTTGCGTCAGTGGTAGGGAAATTACTGGAGAGAATTCTTTGAGACAAGATCTACTCCCATTTGGAAGCAAGTGGACGTATTAGCGAGAGGCAGCACGGTTTTGTGAAGGGGCGTGTTGCCTGTTTTCGATCCCAACAGCGTCGCCAGTATTGTTGCTAATATTAATGATAATGTTGGTGAACCACAAGCCTTCCCTTGTACTGATCAAATGACAAACACAACCAGTTAGTTAGTTCAAAAGATGGTTTATTTACATACATAAGAGTTACCTCGACATGCAAACACAATATCTACTACGAGTTAAACTACACCTGTCAGCTATAATAACCTATACTTAACTTCAGGGCGACCGGCACTGTGCGAATGGATAAGACCTTTATCTGGATTTCACTTGGCTGGTTCAAAGAAAGTGGCTCTGTCTCTGCTGGGCTCATCCATCAGGTAGCGATCGTTGGTCTTGAACTTGGCTGGCTGTTCCTGCTACAATTGGTTTGGCACAGGCCGGATGCAAAAGAGATAGAACACATGGCTGTGTCCTCTTGTATCCCTCTGGGATTTCGCGCTCTTTGGGGAGATGGGGTGGTCCTTAACCTTGGAGCCAATAGTTTGATGGGGCTCTTATCACTGTCTTCGATTTTGGCCAATAAAGGGGCGGGTGCCTTGGTAGCTGGGTGGGTCCTTAGCGGTCATAGACCTTGGCAGTTGGGCTTTCTGAGTAAAGGGAGTGGCGCTGATCAGTCTGTGGCTGTACCGGTTTCTTGATTGGAGTTCTATTGTCCTGGGAAAATGTGCCATTAAAATGCAAACAGGCGGGGGGGGTTTCGATCAGGTCTGGTTACCTGTGTTTCAAATACACATCGGCTCTGTATCTGTCTGAATCCTGGGTTGGCCATAATTCCCATGGTCATTTGCAGATGGCCATCTTAGATGGCTACAGGAGGTCGTGTCTCACTAACTTGATAGAGTGTTTCAAGGATGTCACAAAGATGATTGATGCAGGTAAGGCAGTGGATATCGTCTATATGGACTTCAGTAAGGCCTTTGACAAGGTCCCTCATATCAGACTGGTACAAAAGGTGAAGTCACACGGATCAGAGGTGAACTGGCAAGATGGATACAGAACTGGCTAGGTCATAGAAGGCAGAGTAGCAATGGAAGGGTGCTTTTCTGATTGGAGGGCTGTGACTAGTGGTGTTCCGCAGGGATCAGTTATGGGATTTTTGCTGTTCGCAGTATATATAAATGATTTGGAGGAAAATGTAACTGGTCTGATTAGTAAGTTTGCGGATGCCACAAAGGTTGGTGGAATTACGGATCATGAGGAGGACAGTTGGAGGATACAGCGAGATTTACATCGCTTGGAGACTTGGGCGGAGAGATCGCAAATAGAGTTTAATCCGGACAAACGTGAGGTAATGCATTTTGGGAGGTCTAATACAGGTAGGGAATATACAGTGAATGGTAGAACCCTCAAGAGTATTGACAGTCCGAGAAATCTAGGTGTACAGGTTCACAGGTCACTTAAAGCGGCCACACAGGTGGAGAAGGTAGTCAAGAAGGCAAACAGCATGCTTGCCTTCATTGGCAGGGGCATTGAGTATAAAAATTGGCAAGTCATGTTGCAGCTGTATAGAAACTTAATTCGGCCAGACTTGGAGTATATGTTCAATTCTGGTTGCCAGAAGGATGTGGAGGCTTTAGAGAAAGTGCAGAAGAAATTTACCAGTATGTTGCCTGGTATGGAGGGCATTAGCTATGAGAAGAGGTTGAATAAATCTAGTTTGTTCTCACTGGAATGAAGGAGGTTGAGGGGCGATCTGAAAAAATCTACAAAATTATGAGGAGCATAGACAGAGTGGATAGTCAGAGACTTTTTTCCAGGGTAGAGGGGTCAATTACTAGGGGCATAGGTTTAAGTTGCGAGGAGCAAGGTTCAGAGGAGATGTTCGAGGCAAGTTTTTTACACAAGACGGTAGTGGGTGCCTGGAACTCGCTGCCAGAGGAGTTGGTGGAAGCAGGGACGACAGTGACCTTTAAGGGCCATCTTGACAAATACATGTGTAGGATGGGAATAGAGGGATATGGACCCCGGAAGTGTAGAAAATTTTAGTTTAGATGGGCAGCATGGTCAGCGCAGGCTTGGAAGGCCGAAGGGCCTGTTCCTGTGTTGTACTTTTCTTTGTTCTTTGTTCCTTGTTGTTCTCCCCAGCAAGGCCTCAACTGGGCACCATTTAGTACTAATCCATGCAAACATGGGCCAGGCGTAAAGGCATCTGGATATCTCCCAGGCCATTGGATACCCCCGGGTTGTTGGTGATAGGGCAGGGTGGCCCTGGGCACCTTGGCACTGCCAGCTTGGCACACACTACCACCCTGGCACTGAAGATCATAGAATTTACAGTGCAGAAGGAGGCCATTCATCCCATCAAGTCCGCACCGGCTCTTGGAAAGAGCACCCTACCCAAGCCCACACCCCCACCCTATCCCCATAACCCAGTAATCCTACCCAACACCAAGGGCAATTTCGGACACTAAGGGCAATTTATCATGACCAATCCACCCAACCTGCACATCTTTGGACTGTGGGAGGAAACCGGAGCACCCGGAGGAAACCCACGCACACATGGGGAGAACGTGAAAACTCCGCACAGACAGTGACCCAAGCCGGGAATCGAACCTGGACCCTGGAGCTGTGAAGCAATTGTGCTAACCACTGTGCTACCGTGCTGCCAGGGTATAAGGGTAGCATTGCCAAAGGTTGGGCCTCAGCGAAGCCATGCCCATAAAGGGGGATTTGTGGAAGGGGTATGAAGGATGGGGTGTGGGGAGGGGAGGGGGGGGGGGGGGTTGAAGGGCAGATATGAAGGGGTCTCAAAGGTTGGGGGGGGGGGGATGAAGTGTATGGGCCCTAAAAAGCGGAGGGAACCCAAATGGGGAGATGGGGTTGTCTGAAAAGGTAGGGCCCTCTGTGACCCGCATGGTGAGGTGTCCTCACATGGTGGGGAGAGGAGGGGGGGGGGGGGGGATAATGCCCGTGTGTGTGTGTGTGTGTGTGTGTGTGTGTGTGTGTGTGTGTGTGTGTGTGTGGGGGGAGGGGGGTGACATTGTAAGCACCCTTTCAAAATGGTGGCCTGATCTGAGGAACTGGTCTCATTGGAGAGTTCAACTCCCCGTTGCTGGTCTGGGGAGAAACTCCTCAAGGCCCCAAAAAATTACTTAAATATGGTCTGTACCAGTGTGGATCTCACCAAAAAAGCCAACGGGAAACAATCCATCAAACCCGACCAAAATGATACTTTTTTTGTTGAATTCTGCCTGTTAACTCAGTTTCTCCATCTCGAGACCTGACCTCCTGACTGTTTCCAGTATTTCCTGTTTTCAATTTTCAGCGTCCAGCAGTATTTTGCTTTTGCAGAATTGTACAGGGTTTTGATGGACTACACCTGAAGTACTATGCACAATTTTTGTCTCCATATGGGCAGCATAGTGGTTAACACAGTTGCTTCACAGCTCCAGGATTCCAGGATCAATTCCAGGCTTGGGTCACTGTCTGTGCGGAGTCTGCACGTTCTCCTCGTGTCTGTTTGGGTTTCCTCTGGGTGCTCTGGTTTCCTCCCACAGTCCAAAGACGTGCAGGTTAGGTGGATTGGCCATGATAAATTGCCCTTAGTGTCCAAAAAATGTTAAGTGGGGGTTACTGGGTTACGGGAATAGGATAGATACCTGGGCTTCAGTAGAGTGCTCTTTGTAAGGGCCGGTGCAGATTCGATGGGCCGAATGGCCTCCTGCACTGTAAATTGTATGATTCATATCTAAGCAAGGGTTTGAGATCATAGAATCATAGAATTTACAGTGCGGAAGGAGGCCATTCGGCCCATCGAGTTTGCACCGGCTCTTGGAAAGAGCACCCCACCCAAGCCCACACCTCCACCCCATACCCATAACCCAGTAACCCCACCCAACACTAAGGGCAATTTTGGACACTAAGAGCAATTTATCATGGCCAATCCACCTAATCTGTGCATTTTTGGACGGTGGGAGTAAACCGGAGTACCCGGTGGAAACCCACGCAGACACTGGGAGAACGTGCAGACTCCGCACAGACAGTGACCCAAGCTGAGAATGGCTCAGTGAAGGTACCTGTGGTAAAAATTTGATCTGTGAGGCTGAGTAAATTGGGCCTATACTCTCTCTTAGAGTTTAGAAAAGTGAGAGATGATCTCATTGAAACTTAGAAGATTCTGAAAGGTTCGGCAGGACAGACATTTCAGTGGATTTTCTCCAGATTGGGGAATCTAGAACACGGGGCACAGTCTTATCACTGAATTGAGAAATTTCTTCACTCAGAGTTACGAATCTTTGGAATTGTCTACCCAAGAGAGTTGTGGATGCTCCATTGTTGGATATACCCGAGACTGGTATGGATAGATTATTGACCTCGGGGACTCGAGGAATATGCGGAGGAAGTGGGTGGAATGTAAGGTTGAAGAGTCGTGCTGCGGTTTTTGTTTTAAAAAAATAAAATAATCAGAGGTGTTTAGGGTACAGGACGATCATTTATTGACCAACATTGGGAGCGCACAACTTTAGAAAAGGCGTCTGGAGCTGGCTTTGCCCAACACAAGAAATCAAGTAACATTTATACAGTGCAGGTCACATAAGCATTGCTTACATTTGAGCATTATCTGGTTCAAACTTTTCATGAAACAAGCTGCATGTGTGCTCTCATATAGAGTAAGTCTTATCTATTTTTTAAACCCTTCACCTTTCTATGGATTCCTCCCAACCTCCTTGCTTGGTGTTAGACCAAATAAATGTGTCTGGTCCCTTGGTCAATTTAGGAAAACATGTTGTGAACCTTTATCCTGACTATTTGTGTCTTAAGAGTAAGCTGTTAAAGTCACTAAGAACCAGTTAGACTCGAAACGTGTTGTTTGACCCATATTCAGGTTACTGCAGGTGATGCCATGTCAGCTTTTAGTTGACTTCTTTGTAAAATTATCCTCCACTACTTTAGCATACTATAGTACAATATATAAATTCAAAAATCCCGAAGAATAATTGCTGATTGCCCTAATAGATTGTTGTTAATAAGCCCTAATCACTTGCCTCCCCACCACAAGTCATAATCATATTGAATGGTGGAGCAGGTTCAAGGGGCCGTATGGCCATCTACTATTTCTTGTATAATGGGAAGGAGTTTTTGTTTCCATAATTCCTTGTTGCATGTTTAACGAGGCAGAATGCAATGCTGCATGCACAATTTTTATAAAAACAAATGTCTTGCACACAATAACAGTAAATGTATTTCACAAATATATATCACCATTTTGTGCAAAACTTGTAATCTTTCTCGTCTAAAATTTAGAATTCTGGTATGAGTTTAACAGCTGCAGGACATCTTGATGCATCTTCTAGCTTTTTGTCCTGCAGTTTGAGCAGTGCTTTGACTTTGATCATTAGAGTGCCAAGTTAACATTTTCAGCAATCAATCAATGTGATGTGCCAGACTTGTTATTGCTGTCCATCCAGGGTTATTGATTGAGCTCACTTCCTTTCACTGGCCTGGAGTGATTATTCTGATTGGTCAAGCGGACAACTACCCCTCTTGTGTCGCCCGTACAATACTGGAATTTCCATGGTGCTCAAGTCCAGCATTTTCAACCATGTTAAATACTATTTTAACATATAACAGATAAACTGGAACAAAGGAAGTTAATCACACACCAGGATCACAAAATATTTTTTGTCTTGTAATTTTGCCAGCAAATGCCCGGTACAAATATGGTATTAAGGTCACATGCCCAATGTATTCATTTTTAATTACTAATCAAAAACTTAATTTGCAACATAGATTTACAGTTAGCTACCTGTAGCTAGTGCCTATGTATTGGACAACTCTAATCTAGATAATAAATCAAGCCAAGTAAGCAGCTGGGAGAGTGCGGGAAGGAGTGATTTGAATTGGGTCTATTTTGACAAAAGATGGTGAAAAATGCTCAAGAGGTAAAGTTATTAGTGGGATGAAAAAGGACTTGGATTTAAATGCTTGGAAAAAAAATGCTGATCAAATGGAGGAGAAACAATTTCAGAAATGTAAATGTGTTGGATAAGGTGCACATTACAATATATTTAGGAGGAATCAAGAGTACCATCATCGAGGTCATGATCATCCAAAACCAAATCCCACTGCGCAGGCCAGCTGCTTGGGATGTAAGAGTCCCAACTGTCAAAGCAAATCTTTTTTGCCCAGCTCAACAAAGGCTTGCAAAAAGAGGAGGACAAAGGAAGTACTTCAAAGACATCATGAAGGCTTACCTCAAGAAATCCAACGTTTACGTCAGCGCCTGGGAGACCCTTGCTCAGAAGAGACCTATTTGGAGGGACCTCCTGATTGAAGGGCACAGTTACACCCGGTGGCAAGAGAAGGCCTGGAAAAGGAGCCTGCAATAGGAATACTTGCAATCTAGAATCCAAGGACCGATCCAACTCTCGGAAACATCTGCCAAGTGTGCGATCAAAGATGCGGTTCTAGGATCGGGCTCACAGCCATGCACAAACCCATGACCAGTAACACAGAGTTTCCTAGGTGGACAATCATTCTCGTTAGCAAGTGTAACCTGAAGAAATATATTCTGACCAAGAATGGAGGGTTGTGTGAAACACTGGACGCCATTGATAATTAGAGAGAACCGAGCAAATGTTGGCTTGGATATTATGATAAAATGAATGGTGAACATAAATTGCCAACACCTTCCTGTAACTGCACATGAATATCGGGTTGTTTCCCCTACCTCATAACAAATCTTGACATAGAAATAGATGGCCATGAAGATACAGTACTCAACTAAATTCTAATTGATAGATACCAACTAAGCACATCAGAAAATTGTAAAATTCAAAATTCTAAGTCTGAATTACTGTCGAAAAACCTGTCTAGTACTTAATTAACTTTGACAGGGATGGAGTCTTAATTTCTTCACATTTGACCTTGATTTCAACTAATTAAATTTTCTGTAATTGTACAAATGGAAGCTGACCCCATATATGTGGATGATATCGTCAAGGCACAGCAGGTGGATGGGGAAGAGACCAAGAATATATCATTGGGGGACTCTAGTTACGGGTACATTGGCTGAAAGAGAAACCATTGCTGAAAATGATCTGAATTTAATTGGGTAGGAAAGAGTGGAACTTGGTGTTCCAGGTTTGATTTCCATGTCTTGCATAACTGTACATCCTTAGTCTCTCTGGACGTGTTTATACTGGATGAGGTGAAATATGGCTTTAATTATAAGTTGCTTCCTTCCAAAAGTAAATAAAGCATACAGAACAATCAAAATAATTTCAGCTCGTGCACAGTTACAAAAATAAAGAATATGTAAGCACTTGGTTGCTTTACTGTAAAAGATCAACCTCTCTCCTTGAGCTCTTTTTGTTGATTCAGCTTGAGTTCTTGTGTTGGTCTTTGATTTCTAAAAGGATTGATTTTGAAGTCTGGAAGACATAGTTTATTAGCATCATGTTTCTGGATGTCTTCTAGAATGGTTTGATGTTGCTAATAAATTGGCCATTATTTAGCATTAATGGGGGAAAGGTGACAGATTTTTCACCACTGTGATACTTCACATGGAAAATCAATAATTGGAGGAAGGCAAAAAATGCCCTATAAGCGTCAGTTCTTTTCATTGTTAATTGTTTATTGTCAACCACATTCCTCCATTTTATTTAATCTATTTATCCACATCTTTATGATTACTCCCTTTTTGCCTTTTATAAGGTGAAGAATGAACTTGCATTTATTATGGTACATTCAATGTCCCAAAATACTTCACAGCCAATTAAGTACTTGTGAATTGTAGTCACTGCTTTATGTAGTCATCTATTCACCTCCAATGTGAAGATTCCTCATTTCTTATTAGTTGTCCTGTTTCTTTTCTCTTAATTTGGGCCAGATCCCTCTTATTTTTTGATGCAGAACCCATAACATTTTCATATTGAATTTCACTGTGTTGTGGCTAATATTCAACAGTTGTTCTCTGATTCTCATATCAGTTATTTGTCTTTCTGCATTTCCCAGAACTAAATCAAACTAGTCATCTTTTTTGAGTGTTGGGTAAGAACAGTTCAGGATATGTTCTAAAAAATGTTCCCTACTTGGATACCTAAATTTTATTTCAATCTATCATTAAAATCATTTCAAATTATTGCTCTTGTGTTTTTATTTACGACTTTGAAATGCCTTCAAAGCTGACCTGTACTGTCTGGCCTGTATATTCAATAGGAATTATCTGTGAAACTGGATGATTTACCGCTATCAAGGAAGGAAGCTCAACAACTTTCACCTTCACTATTTGGGCATCTCGTGGAAGGACAAATTAATAAATAGCACAATCTTCTGAAAGGCTGAGCTCCCAAAGTATGTTCGCACTTACCTAGTAGAGGTGACTTCATCGGCTTGGGTATAATTCACAGGAAGGAAGACAGTCATATATCTACGGATTTTCTCTATAGAGAGATAGTCATTACCAAACAATCAGTAGAAACCCCAAAGCTCATCCTTAAGGATGCTTGCAATCCCTAAATATTGATTCTCACACCTGGGAGACACTTACTGATGGCAAAGGAAATGGTTGCATCACCTGTGGGTCAGTGTGCTTCACCATGACAGTCATGGCTACAGTAACTTGGCAAAAGGCACCAGCCAAAACAACAACCCATAAGGACACCTGATAACCATCTCAGAATCTGCTTCTCTGAGATTGGTCTACTCTATCCCCAATAGATTTGACTTGTTTCATGCCCATCATTTTATGCTGATTGAAGGATGCTAAAGGCGACAGTACAAATTGTGCCTTTTCTTTTTGTTTTTATCCATTTGAATTCTGACTTAACCCCTGGACAATTCAAGTGCTACAGCTTAATCCTTAACACAGACTGCCCCCCGCCCCTGCAATCTGTGAAAATATTACAGTTTCCAATCTTGATACTGAGCAACTTTTCTATTTATATTTAATACACACTTCCATGACTTTCGAATATTCCTAAGACCACAGCTTTATGTTCAGTACTTTGTGTATTCATTTCCATGCTACTTTTAGTATCATTGTTTTGAAACTTTGCTTCTTTAATTTCTCCTTTCTTCTCTCAAATTGTGTTTTCTTTTTCTATAATTCATATTCCACTTTTCCTTTGATCATTTGGTTTTCCCTCTCTGACCTACCCATGAAATTTAGTTTAAGACCTTCCCACGTAGATATTTTTGTTCCTCACCCTGTTGAAGTAAAACCCATCAGTAAGAACTGGTCTTAATGTCCCAGGAATCTGAATCCTTCCCTATTATCTAAATCCTTCACTGTTATACCATTTGCTAAATTGTGGATTAATCATCCTTATCTCACTGCTGCTATACAAATTAGCATGTAACACCAGGAGCAATCAGAAGATTACTACGATACAATCCTGCTCATCCTAGTTCCTGAAATCCCATTGTCGTATCTCGTGTGTTTTCCTTATGTACTTGATTCCAACATGAACTAAAAATTTTGGCTGCCTCCCATTCGACCACTTTGTCCTATTTTCATCCCTGGGAAGCAACATCCTATTTACAACTCTCACTTTTGTGTCGAAAAACATCTTGTTTATGCTTCCTGACTATGGAATCCTGTATACCACTGTTTTTTACTTCTCTCCTGTGACAGCCGTTTGCTCCACATTGTTGAATCTGTTAAGTGCTGAATATCTTCCTACCATTCTCTTCATTTAAAAGCAAATTACTGTGGGTACTGGAATCTGAAACAAAGGCAGAAAATACTGGACAAACTCAGCAGGTCTGACAGCAGCTGTGGAGAGAGAAGGGAGCTAATGTTTCGAGTCTGGATATTCTCTTTGGATTCCTGGCTGCTTGTTGTCTCCTCTTCAGATCACCACCTGGCGTGTGCATTCCAATAACCTTATAGCCTCCAATAAATGGGAATGTTAACCAGCTGATCCTCATTCTGAAACCTTGTGCCAGAAACTGTCCACATGTAACCATTCCAGCAGATGCATTAGCCAGGATCTCCCACTGTGCATAGGTGCAGCACATTAAAGAGCTTTTGACTTCCTGTTGCAATCTCCCCCAATAATAAACAAAGCTCATTTTCAAATGAATGAGGACAATTCTTCCAACTTTCTGATTGTGAGCAAATTGTCCTGCATTCCATTCCACTTAAATTAATGATTTGGATTCAGAAACTCTGCTCTCCAGGGATTTTAGTCTTCCAGGCAGTTAGTTACAAATCTCAAGTCTAGGAACATAGGAATTATGAGCAGTAGGCAATTCAGCCCTTTGAGCCTGCTCAATCAGATCATTGCTGAGCAAAAGTAAGGAGAGGAAGATCTGCACCTCTGACATGCGAAGCAGAGCAGAGAATGGTGGACTGAGTGGCATCTCGAATGCTGGCCCGCCCACCGACAGGGCAGTGAGCTCCAAAAACACAGGGACATCAAGGACGGCCTCATGCTGGCCATAGAAATCGCGTTGGCCCCTTTCAAAGAGGTGATGGGAAGAATGGAAGCGAGACTGGAGATCCAGGAGGTGACTGTGTGGGAAATGGAGAAAGCGGCCACCGACCAGAGCGATCGTATTGCCTTGCTCAAGGCAGAAGTTGCAAGGTTGGGAACAATCCAGAGAGCGCTCATGGGGAAAGTGGAAGATCAGGAGAACCGGTCCTGTCACCAGAATCTAAGGATTGTCGAGCTACCTGAGGGCACAAGAGGGCAGAAACCCGACGGAATACGTTGCTCAGATGCTCGGAAAGCCGGTCGTGGGAGGGGGAGGGGGGAAGCTTCCCCAAGCCCGCAGAGGTAGACCGGGCCCACAGGTCGCTCCGGCAAAGATCCAAAGCAGGAGAACCTCCACAGATGATCATTGTTAACCTCCATAAATCCCAAGATAAGGAGCAAATTCTGAACTGGGTGAGGATCAGTTGGTCCTGTCGATGCGAGGGACATACAGTATACATCTATCAGTACATTGGGGCTGACCTGGCCAAGCACTGGGCTGGGTTCAATGGGTCCAAGGCGGTTTATTCAGAAACAAGGTCTGGTTTAGAATGCTGTACCCGACAGGACTCTGGATAACATACGGCAATAAGGAACATTATTTACACGCCGGAGGACGGAGACAAGTTCATCTGCAAAATTGTGCTGGGAAGACAGCAAAAGTGGACATGTAAGGACTATCAACAATGTTTCTTCGTTCTCTGGACTGACACTTACACGACCTAGAAAGGGGATGGGGGGATGGAATGGGTGGAGGGTAGGGCGAGCTGCTCCCTGGGTGGAGCCACCCGTGGAGGTTCAACCACCCGCATTCTCCTCCCAAGTTCACAAAGTATGCTCCTGCATTGACTTCTTTGTAGTGGGTAAATCAGTGATTCCAGGGGTGGTAGGGGCAGAATACTCCACAATAGTAATCTCCGACCACGCATCACACTAAGTAGAAGTGGGGTCGGAGATGGGCCGGGCCCAGTGCGTCCCATAGAGGCTGGACACAACCCTCCTTGCCAACAAGGCATTCTGCGAGAGAATGTCACAAGCCACCGATGACTTTGTGTCCTATAACCAGAACAGGGAGGTCTTGCCCTCCATATTCTGGGAGGCACTGAAGGCGGTGATAAGGGGGAAACAATAGCATTACGTTCGCTCAGGAACAGGAAGGAGAGGGTGGCTAGGCAATAGCTGATCGACTCCATATTGGATATGGATTGGCATACCCTATGCCCCCAACCATGAAACTATTGGCAGAGGGGAAATAGCTACAACTGGAATTTGACTACTGGGAAAGCCGTGCACCAACTCTGCCAGCCAAGGGGATCTTTTATGAACATGGAGCCACAGCCAGCCGCCTGCTGGCTTGCCAACTGAGAAAGAAGGCAGCCATGAGGGACATAGCACAGGTGAAGGACCGGAACAGTAAAGTAGTCACAGCACCAGATCAATGAGATCAGGAGTTGTACACCTCTGAACCCCAGAGGGGGTCCCAAAAATGAGGCTGTTTCTTGATGGGCTGGACATGCCAGCTGTGGGGGTGGTAAAGAAGCCGTGTCCAGAAGCGCCACTAGAACTGGGGGAAGCCATGATGAGCATTTAACTCCATGAAGTCGGGAAAGGCACCAGGTCCAGACGGATTCCCGGTGGACTTCTATAAAACATTTGCAGGAGCATTGGCCCCGCACCTGCAGAGATGTTCAATGACTCGCTATCAAGAGGGGCCCTTCTGTCTACACTGGCACAGTCATGGATATCGCTGATCCCTGAGACCCGACTCGCTCCAAAACGGAAAAGTCCTGGCGAAGGCCCTGGTGAGGCGGCTGGAGAGTTGCGTGCCAAGGTAGTTGTGGAGAATCAGGTGGGCTTTGTCAAGGGCAGACAACTAATGGCGAACATCTAATGGAAGAAGAAGATAGGGGGGGCATGAGAAGGGGAGGGGGGAGACATCAAACACGGTGCAGGCAAGCAAGGTAGTAGAGCCAGAGGGGACAAAGAGCAAGGAAGCACATGGGTGCGACAACATCAACAGCACCAAGGTGCACCCAGGTGGCACCAAACATGCCCTGGTATGTTTTAATACCAGGAGACAGCATGTGTAAAATTAGCACAGCATGATTGTGATAACCGATCACTGGGGGCCCAAAGTTAGGGGCCTCGTATCTGTACACATGTCAACCTTGTGTGCATACCTTTTTTATGTTATTTTTTCTTCTCATATACCCATTCTGTAGATTTATTATTATTATTATTATGTGATGTTCTGGCAATGTTACTTTAAATCAAAACCAATAAAGTTACTTTTAAAAGAAGGCAAGACCATAAATAGGAGCCGAGGTAGGCTATTTGGTCCTCTGGTGCCTGCTCCATCATTCAACATGATATAGTTGATTCATCTCCACTCCACCACCTTCCTGTACTATCCCTATATTGCTTAATTCCATTTGAACTCAAAAAAATTATTGACCTCGATTGACCATTGAATTGGTCAGTAAGATGTTGTTGGCATCACACCAAGCGTATCAGGGCTGGGATCTAAATATCCAAGGATATGTGTCCTATCAAAAGGACAGGCAGTTGGGCAAATGGGGCGGGGTTGCATTTTTATGAAGGATTGAAGTTAAGTCGATAGCAAGGAGCGATATAGGATCAGAAGGCATAGAATCTGTGTGGGTAGAGTTGAGGAATTGCAAAGGTAAAAAGACCATGATCGGAATTATGTACAGTAGTCTGGATCTGGGGCAGAAAATAAATCCAGGAGATAGAAAAGGCAAGTTTAAAAAAAAAGGCAATATTACAATAATCATGGGGGACTTCAATATGCAGGTGGACTGGGAAAATTGGGTTGGTCGTGGATCCCAAGAAAATAAATTTGTGGAATGTTTAAGAGATTTTTTTTGGAGCAGCTTGTGGTAGAGCCCACTAGGGAACAGGCAATTCTGGATTTGATGATGTGTAATGAGGCAGACTTGATTCGGGAACTTGAGGTGAAGGAACCCTGAGGGAGCAGTGACCACAATATGATGGAATTTACCCTGCAGTTTGAGAGGGAGAAGCTTCAATCAGATGTAACAGTATTACAATTATATAAGGGTAACTACAAAGGCATGAGGGAAGAGCTGGCCAGAGTTGATTGGCAAAGGAGCCTAGTAGGGAAGACAGTGGAACAGCAATGGCAGGAAATTTTGGCGGTTATTCGGGGGGGCACAACAGAAATGTATCTGAAGGAGGAGGAAACATGCTAAGGGGAGGACAAGGCATCCATGACTAACATAGGACGCCAAGGACAGCATAGAAGCAAAAGAAATGGCAAACAGGGTGGTGAGAATTAGTGGGAAGCCAGAGGATTGGAAGGCCTTTAAAAGCGAGCAGAGGACAACTAAAAAAACAATAAGGGGAGAGAAGATGACATACGAGTGCAAGCTAGCTAGTAATATAAAAGAAGATAGAAGAGGTTTTTTTTCAACATATGAAAAGAAAGAGAGAGGCGAGGATAGATATTGGACCTTTGGAAAATGAGGCTGGAGAAGTAGTAATAGGAAAATGGCAGAGGAACTGAATAGTTACTTTGCATCAGTCTTCACGGTGGAAGACACCAGTGGGATACCAGAACTCCAGTAGAATCGGGGGCAGAGGTGAGTGTAGTGGCCATCACTAAGCAGAAGGTTCTGGGGAAATTGAAAGGTCTGAAGGTGGATAAGTCACCTGGACCAAATGGACTGCACCCCAGGGTTCTAAAAGGGATAGCTGAGGAGATTGAGGAGGCATTAGTGGTGATCTTTCAGGAATCACTGGAGGCAGGGAGGGTTCCAGAGGACTGGAAAATGTCGAATGTAACACCCCTGAGTGAGAAGGGAGGGAGGCAGTAGATGGGAAATTATAGGCCGGTTAGCTTGACTTTGGTCATTGGTAAGATTTTAGAGTCCATTATTAAAGATGAGATTGTGGAGCACTTGGCAGTGCATGATAAAATAGGACTGAGTCAGCACGGCTTTGTGAAAGGGAGGTCGTGTCTGACAAATTTTCCAGAGGTCTTTGAGGAGGTAACAAGGAAGTTAGACAAAGGAGAATCAGTGGACGTAACCTATTTAGATTTCCATAAGGCCTTTGACAAGGTGCCGCATAGGAGGCTGTTAAATAAGAGCCCATGATGTTAGGAGAACAAAAATAATAGAACATCACCCTCGGGCAGAGCAAAAAAGGTGAAGTGTGAGAATGGAGGTTGTCAATGCAGGACTGAGGGTATTGTACCATAATCCGCGCAGTATGCGGAACAAGGTAAATGAGCTTGTTGCACACATTGAAATTGGCCGGTACGATGTTGTGGGCACCACAGAGATGTGGCTGCAAGGGGATCAGGGCTGGGATCTAAATATACAAGGATATGTGTCCTATCGAAAGGACAGGCAGATGGGGAGAGGGCGTGGGGGTGCATTGTTAGAAAGGAATGAAGTTAAATTGATAGCAAGGAGCGATATAGAATCAGAAAGGCATAGAATCTCTGTGGGTAGAGTTGAGGAATCGCAAAGATAAAAAGACCCGGATGGGAGTTATGTACAGGCCCCCAGCAGTAGTCAGGAGGTGGGGCAGAAAATAAATCAGGAGATAGAGAAAGCATGTTAAAAAAAAACGCAATGTCACAATAACCATGTGCGACTTCAATATGCACGAGGACTCGGAAAATCAGGTTGGTCTTGGATCCAAAGAAAATGAAATCGTGGAATGTTTAAGAGATGGTTTATATGGAGCAGCTTGTGGTAGAGCCCACTAGGGAACAGGCAATTCTGGATTTGATGATGTGTAATGAGGTAGACTTGATTAGGGATCCTAAGGTGAAGGAACCCTTGGGGAACAGTGACCACAATATGATGGAATTTGCCCTGCAGTTTGAGAGGGAGAAGCTGGAGTCAGATGTAACGGTATTACAATTAAATAAGGGTAACTACAAAGATATGAGGGAGGGGCTGGCCAGAGTTGATTGGAAAAGGAGACTAGCAGGGAAGACAGTGGAACAGCAATGGCAGGAGTTTCTGGAGGTTATTTGGGAGGCACAACAGAAATTCATCCCAAGGAGGAGGAAGCATGTTAAGGGGAGGACAAGGCATCCATGGTTGATGAGGGAAATCAAAGACAGCATAAAAGCAAAAGAAAAAACATACAATGTGGCGAGGATTAGTGGGAAGCCAGAAGATTGGGAATCATTTAAAAGCGAGCAGAGGAGAACTAAAAAAGCAATAAGGTGAGAGAAGATGAAATATGAGTGCAAGTTAGCTAGTCATATAACAGCAGATAGGAAGAGTTTCTTTCAATATATAAAAGGTAAGAGAGAGGCAAAAGTAGGCATTCGACCACTGGAAAATGTGGCTGGAGAAGTAATAATAGAAAACAAAGAAATGGCAGACAAATTGAATAGTTACTTCGTATCAGTCTTCACGGTGGAAGACACCAGTGGGATGCTAGAGCTCCAGGAGAATCAGGGGGCAGAGGGAGTGCAGTGGCCATCACTAAGGATAAGGTTCTGGGGGAACTGAAAGGTCTGAAGGTGGATAGGTCACCTGGACCGGGTGGACTACACCCCAGGGTCTCAAAAGATTGCTGAAGAAATTTTGGAGGCATTGGTGGTGATCTTTCAGTCATCTCTGTCGGCAGGAAGGGTCGCAGAGGACTGGAAAGTGGCTAATGTAACACCACTGTTTAAGAAGGGAGGGAGGCAGAAGATGGGAAATTATAGGCCGGTTAGCCCGACTTCAGTCATTGGTAAGAATTTAGAGTCTATTGTTAAAGATGAGATTGCGAAGTACTTGGAAGTGCATGGTAAAATAGGACTGAGTCAGCACGGCTTTGTCAAAGGGAGGTCATGTCTGACAAATCTGTTAGAGTTCTTTGAGGAGGTAACAAGCAAGTTAGACAAAGGAGACCCAGTGGACGTGATTTATTTAGATTTCCAGAAGGCCTTTGAAAAGGTACCGCATACGAGACTGTTAAACTGTTGAATAAGTTAAGAGCCCATGGTGTTAAGGGTAAGATCCTGGCATGGATAGAGGATTGGCTAACTGGCAGAAGGCAGAGAGTGTGGATAAAGGGGTCTTTTTCAGGATGGCAGCCTGTAACTAGTGATGTGCTTTAGGGGTCTGTGCCTCAGGAGTCCTTGTTCAAGATTCTCTTAAGGTTAACTTGCAGGTTCAGTCGGCAGTTAGGAAGGTAAATGCAATGTGAGCATTTATGTTGAGAGGGCTAGAATACAAGAGCAGAGATGTACTTCTGAGGCTGTATAAGGCCCTGGTCAGATCCTATTTGGAGTATTCTGAACAGTTTGGGCCTCGTATCTAAGGAAGGATTTGCTGGTCTTGGTAATAGTCCAGAGGAGGTTCACGAGAATGATCCCTGGAATGAAGAGCTTGTCATATGTGGAGCGGTTGAGGACTCTGGGTCTGTACTCGGAGTTTAGAAGGATGAGGGGGTGATATTAATGAAACTTGCAGGATACTATGAGGCCTGGATGGAGTGGATGTAGAGAGGATGTTTCCACTAGAACCAGAGGGCACAACTTCAGATTGAAGGAACGATCCATCAGAACAGAGATGAGAAGAACTTTCTTCAGCCAGAGGGTGGTGAATCTGTGGAACTCTTTGATGCAGAAGGCTGTGGAGACCAAATCACTGAGTGTCTTTAAGACAGAGATAGATACATTTTTAATTAATAGGGGATGAGGGCTTATGGGGAGAAGTTAGGAGAATGGAGATGAGAAAATATCAGCCATGATTGAATGGCGGAGCAGACTCGATGAGTGGGTGGCCTAAATCTGCTCCTATGTCTTATGGTATTGAATATATATAACAACTGCGCATCAACAACTCTTTGGGGTAGAGCATTATAAAGATTCAAAACCCTTTTAATGAAGACATTTCTCTATCTCAGTCCTAAATGGCCAATTCCTTACATTGTGACCCCAGGGTCTAAATTCTCCAGCTAGGGGAAATGTTTCCTCTGCACATACACTTGAGAGTTTCATTAGATCACCCCTCATTCTTTTAAGCTCCAGAAAATATATGCTTAGCCTACCGAATCTCTTCCCCTAGAACAATCCCATTATCCCAGGGGTAAGTTTGGAGAACCTTCATTGCACTTCCTCAAGGGTACAAAAGTTCTTCCTTGTCCTGTACAAGTGAAGAAAGACTTTTACTCTGCAAATATCTAGTTTTCATAGTTCACGAATATCTAGTTTTCATTGTTCATATGATTTAGAATACAACTTAGTTTTTAGAATTGCAATTTTTTAAAGTAGATAAATAGAAAATCCTGATTAAAGAACCTTGTAAACAATCCTAAATTGAATGCAAATCAAACCAGCCTTGGTGAATTGCAGTTGAAAGATAACCTGTGTTTATCTTACAAGGTCACAGTTGGAAGTGAGAAAACATAAACAATGGATAACCCATCTCTGGACCTCTTGGTAGAGCCAGTATGTCCATTGTTATGTCAATAAAATATTTAAACTATTGATATACTTCTGAGATGAAAGAGGTTAAAAGGAGTTGGTAAAGAAGGCAGTTCCATTTTGGGATGAGCAATTTGGGGTAACGAGGGTCATAAATTCCATTAGATAAATTATTCATATGAGTCGGAGAAGGATGATTTAATTTGCATTTCTGTTTGGAACATCACAAAGCATGCCACATTCCCATGGACATGGACTTTAAGGTTGGCTAGAAGTGTCTTGTTTAATTTATCTTGGTTTCTCTCTCAGGCAGTCGCAAATTTAGTCTTGTGTAGTTTGCAGCTAGCTTGAAGTTTGTGAGGGAGGAAAAAGAGGCTGGAAAATTTTCCAAGCTTAGAGCTAGGGGAAGAAATGTACAGTAGCCCTCACAGTGAAAGCAGATTGCTTTGTTGCGGTTGGGGTTCTGTGAACAGTCAGCTTTGAGAAGGCAGAGGAAGGGACTTGCCAATAGCTGTGGAACAGCTGCAGACTTGGAGAATAAAGCTATTAAAAATCAGGGGTGTTTCTAATTTTTAGTTGGGTCACTGTGCATTAATTGAGTGAGGCTCAGGTTTGATCTGAAAAATGCCAAGTCTTTAAAAGGTAGCTGTGGAAAAAATTGAAATTGGTCAGAAGAAAGTGGATAGCCTTCAAGAACCTGATAAATAGCCAATTTCTTTCTGGGGGGTGGTGAGTCAAAGTAAAAAAAGAGTAAGGTTGAGTTGAGGAATTCAGCTTAAAGCATAATTATCATATTTTATTGTGCTTTTTGATTTTAAAGCAGAACTACTTAAGGCTACAGTGTCAAGTTAATAATGCTGGCCTTGTTTAAAAATCTTTATATACCGTAATGCTTGTTTTAGTTTAAAAACATGCAATCATGTGGTGCGGTTCTTTCAGTGAATTACTGGGTGTTAGAATTTCTCTTTAAACGTTAACTGTCCCTACTGGATTGTAACAGCTCTTATACTCCAGTCTGTTTGTCATAAAAGCTAACCTACTGTTTGGTGCCTGAATTGCTTGCTGTACCTGCATGTTAATTTTGTGATTCTTTCCACGTCCCTCTGAATGCAAACATTCCCACTCTCCAACCGCTGAAAAATATTCTGCTTTTCCTTTCCAACGTGAAGTGGATAAATTCACACTTGCCAAATCATTATGTCCCCATGCCCTCGCCTCCACCCCAAACCTCTATGGGCTCTGTGCTTCCTTGTTGTTGCTTATTTTTCCATCCAACTTTGTTTTGTCACAAACTTGGATATATCACACTCAGTACTTTCATTTAAATCATAATATGACTGTAAATAGCTGAACCCCAAGTCTTGATCCTTGCCAGGCAACCACTAGTTACAGCCTACCAACCTGATGATGTCCCATTTATTCTTGCTGTCTGTTACCTGTCCCTTAACAAGTTCTCAATGCATACTATTATATTAACTCCATCAAATGAACCCTGATTTTGTGTAATAACCTCGTGTGTGTGTGTGTGGTCAAATGTTTTTTTTTTGAAAATCCAAACCCCCTCTGTCTATTGATTTCCCCCTTATCCATCCGACTTCATAATCGAAAAAACACTCTGATTTATCAAACACTATTTCCTTTCCATAAATCTGTTGACTGCTTAATATTATGATTTTCTAAGTACCTTGTTACAACACCCCTAATAATAGGTTCTAACATTTTGCCTGCTACTGATGTAAAGCTAAGTGGCTTATAGTTCCCCATTTTCTCTCTTTCTGCTTTGTTAAATAGTGGAGTTGTTTTTGCTACATTCCAGTCCTTGGGAATTCTTACAGTTCCTAATAAATACTGTAAGATCAAAACCAATGCATCCGCTATCTCTGCAGCTAACTCCTTTAAAACACTAGGACATGTGTTGTTGGGTCCAGGGGATTTGTCACCACTGAGTCCCATTAATTTCTCCAATAGTATTTCATCGTTTCTACACTGATTTCTTCAAGTTTCTCATTTTTGATAGAGCTTTGGTTCCCTATTAATGACAGAATGTTTTTGTGTCTTCCACTATGTGATTACTGAAACAAAGTATTTGTTTGTTGTCTCTGCCATATCCTTACTCCCCATTGTAATTAAAAAAAAATATATAAATTTAGAGTACCCAATGCATTTTTTCCAATTAAGAGGCAATTTAGCATGGCCAATCCTGCACATCTTTGGGTTGTGGGGGTAAAACCCATGCATGAGGAGAATGTCTCCACACGGACAGTGACCCAGAGCTGGGATCGAACCTGGGACCTCGGCACCGTGAGGCAGCAGTGCTAACCACTGCACCACTGTGCTGCCCTCACATTGTAATTTCACCTATCTCTGCTTCTAATGGGTCCAGGTTTACTTTGCCTAATCTATTCTGATTTGCATAATGGATCATTTCAAAGCTCTGCAGTCCTGTTACACCCAATCTTGATTAATGGTGGACAATTCAACAACTATCTAGAGCAGGGGTGGGCAAACTACGGCCCGCGGGCCGCATGCGGCCCGCCAAAGGTATTTCTGCGGCCCACCAAGTCATTAAAAAAAAAAAAAAATTTTTTTTTAAAACATTTTTTTTTTTTTTAAATTTTTTTAAGGTTAATGGGGGGGGGCTGTTGGGTTACTTACTGGTATAGGGTGGATACGTTGACTTGAGTAGGGTGATCATTGCTCAGCACAACGTCGAGGGCCGAAGGGCCTGTTCTGTGCTGTACTGTTCTATGTTCTATATGAGGCGCCCAGAATCATAACCGGGTGAAGTAATTATTTTACTTAATATACTATGCGGCCCTTTGTGAATTGTGAATTTCTGAATGTGGCCCTTGCACGGAAAAGTTTGCCCACCCCTGATCTAGAGGGAAGAGGCGCCACAAATATCCCCATCCCCACTGATGGGGGAGCCCAACCTGTCAGTACAAAAGACAAGTCTGAAGCATTTGCAACCATTTCAGCAAGAAGTGCTAAGTGGATGCTCCATCTCTGCCACCTCCTGAGTTTCCCAACATCACATGCCAGTCTTCAGCCAATTTGATTCACTTCATATGACATCATGACATGGTTGGATATGGTAAAGGTTATGTGCCCTGAAAGAAGTCCAGCAATAGTGCTGAAGTGTGTGTGGCTCCTCATTCTGGAGCAACCCTAGCAGAGCTGCTTGAGTACACCTACAATACTGGGTATATCTAGACTGCAAGATGCAGGAGAAATCCAATCTGGCCAATTTTGGCTGCATCAATCTACTCTCAATCATCAACAAAGTGATGGAAGGTGTTGTCTACATTGTTATTAAGTGGCACTTATTCAGCAATAACCTGCTCACTGATGCTTAGTTTGGGCTCCGCCAGGGACACATGACTCCTGATCTTATAGCCTTGGTTCAAAAATGGATTAAAGAAAGAAATTCAAGAGGTGAGGCAAGAGTGACTGCCCTTGACATCAAGGCAGCCTTTGAACTGAGTGTCCATAAAGGAATCTGGGCAAAACTGGGAATCGGGAAAAACTTCCTACTGGTTGGAGTTGTACCAAGCACAGAGGAGAAGCTGAGTGTGGTTTTTCAAGGCCAATCATCTCAGTCTAGTGATATTGCTGAAGGAGTTCCTCAGGAAGTATCCTAGGCCCAAGAAACTTCACCTGCTTCAATGACTGTTTCTCCATCATATGGTCAGAAGTGGGGATGTTCACTGATGATTGCATGATATCTGAGGAGTTGAAAATAATACTGAAGCAGTCTGTCTGTACATATAAACATGAATTAGGAGCAGGAGTAGACCCCTCAGTCCCTGGAGCCTGCTGCACCATTCAATAAGATCATGATTCCTGAATCATCTCAATTCCAGAACATCACTGCAGGAGTTGCTCAGGGTAGTGTCCTAGACCCAACCATCTTCTGTTTCATCAATGGCCTTCCTTCCATCAGAAGGTCAGAATTGGGGATGTTTGCAGATGACTGCACAATGTTCAGCACCATTCGTGACTCCCCAGATAATGAAGCAGTCCGTGTCCAAATGCAGCAAGACCTGGATAATATCCAAGCTTGGGCTGACCAATGGCAAGTTACATTAGCGCCACACAAGTGCCAGGTAATGACCATCTCCAACAAGAGAGGATCTAACCACTGCCCCATTACATTCAATGGTATTACCAGCACTGAATCCCTCATAATCAACATCCTGGGGGTTACCATTGATCAGAAACTGAATTGGACTAGCCATATTAATACTGTGGCTACCAGGACAGGTCGAAGGTTAGGAATCCTACAGCAAACAACTCGCCTCCTGGCCCCCCAAAGCTTGTCCACCCTCTACAAAACATAATTCAGAAGTGTAATGGAATACTCTCACTTGCCTGGATGAGTGCAGCTCCAACAGCACTCAAGAAGCTCAACAATATCCAGGACAAAGCTGCCTTCTTGATTGCTCCCCCTTCCACAAACATTCAAACCCTCCACCACACCGAACAGTGTCAGCCACTTGTACCATCTACCAGATGTACTGCAGTAACTCACCAAGGTTCCTGAGACAACACCTTCCAAATCCACGACCACTACAATCTAGAAGGACAAGAGCAGCAGATACCTGGGAACCCCAACACGTGAAGGATCACCTCCAAGTCACTCACCATCCTGACTTGGAAATGTATCGCTGCTCCTTCACTGTCTCTGGGGCAACATCCAAGAATTCCCTAACAGCACAGTGGATGTACCTACACCTCAAGAAGGCAGCTCAGCACCATCTTCTGAAGGGCAACTAGGGATGGACAATAAATGCTGGCCTAACCAGCGACGCCCACATCCCGTAAATTAATTAAAAAAAAAGACTGATCTAACTTATGACTGATAACCTTTTGTCCCATTGCTTATGAAGAATCAATCTAGCTTTGCCTTCATTATATTCAAAGACTTTGCTTCGACCACATTTTGAGAAAGAGAATTCCAAAGACACTCAACCCTCAGAATTATTTTCCCCTCATCTCTGTCTTAAATGGCTGACCCCTTATCTTTAAACAGTCTCCCCCCCCCCCCCCCCCCCCACCCACCCACACACACACACACACACACTCCTTGATTCTCCCACGAGAGAGAACATCCTTTCATCATCCACCCTGTCAAGTCTCCTCGGGATCATATATGTTTCAGTATATAGCGAGATCGGGCCTACGTTCAGCCTTGGGCTGAAATGTATCAAGTAATGTTCATGCCACAAAAGTGCTAGACAATGGCCAAATCCCTTGATGTACTATATCTTTATCAATACCTTGCAGATTCCATTGGCCATAAACTGAACTGGTCCAACCATTTAAATTTTATGGCTATAAGGTCAGGTCAAGAGACTACGAATCCTGGAGAGTAACTCACAACCTGATTTCCCCATTATCTGTGCACAATCTGCAAGGCATCAGTTAGGACTGTGGTTGAATATCTTGCCTTTGATTGGATTAGAGCAGCTCCATTAACACTCAACAGATTTGATATCACCCAGGAGAAAGCAGCCTTTTTAATTGACAACACATCCACCCTGAGTGACTAACCCTCCCAGATTTTCTGGGACTGCCCTGTAATTTTTGGCCTTGTTTCTTGTGTTCAGGTCATGTCTTCCTTGGGTGTATTTTGCCGCTGATTCATCTGCATTGACCAATCTTTGTGTTTGCCCATTCACCAGTCCCTGAAGTTCTGTTATCTGTGCTCTCGTTGTCTCACTGTCACACGCTTGCGCGCTCGTGCTTTCTTTTATGCTCGAGCTCTCTGTCGCTCGCTTGCTCTTGCGCGCATTTGCTCTTGCACGTACACCATCACTTTCTCCAGGCTAATTTCGGGAGGAGCAACAAATGCTGTTTTTGCCAGTGATGCTCACAGCCCATTGGAGAATAATGAGAGTATTTACAGATCAATATCTATAAATCTGTTTTGTGGCTCTTGCTAATCTACCGTCGGATTCTCATTTTCTTTCTATAATCTTCCCCAACCCCTGTAACCTCAAGTTCTCAGGCTTATTACTTTTGACAACATTAAAAACTTCGTCCTTTGATCCACTACCATCTTTAACTCTTGACAGGCATGGTTGAACCACTTTTTCGATGGGGCTTTTGTTCCTTCATGGAATGTCCTTAATGGAATGTATATTTTGTTGCAAATGGTGTATTCATCATTTAAAAGATATGGCTAGCATTTAATGTAGCTTCCAAGTTTACCTTGCCCACTTGCCCATCATACCTATGCAGATTGTTTTGTTTAGACGTAACACTCCAGTTTTAGAATCTACTAAATTACTTTCAAACTCAATATAAAATCCTATTATATTATGGTCATTCTTCCCGAGGCCCCTTTAATACAAGGTTATTAATTAACGCTTTCTCATTATACAATACTAGATCTAAAATAGCCTGTCCCCTAATTTTTTCCTGGGCACACTGATCTAGAAAACCAGCTTGTATGCATTCCAGGAACTTGTCCTCCACATTATTGCTGCAAAATTGGTTTGTGCAGTTTATGTGAAGATTGATGTTCACCATGATTGCTGTATTAACCTTATTACATGGACTATAATTTCTTGATTTATACTTCACCCTACACAACACCTACTGCCAGAGAACCTATAAACCATAGAACTCCTACAGTGCGGAAGAAGGCCATTCTGCTCATCGAGTCTACACCGACTTCTGAATGGACACCCTACCCAGGCCAATGCCCCCCACCCTATCCCCATAACACCACTTAATCTACACACCTTGGACATTAAGGGGAAATTTAGCAATGCACCTAACTGGAACCTTTGGACTGTGGGAGGAAACTGGAGCAACCAAAGAAAACCCATGCAGACAAAGGGAGACTGCAAACTCCACACAGTCACCCAAGGCCAGAATTGAACCCGGGTCTGTGGCAGCCGTGCTAACCACTGTGCTACTGTACTGACACCAATATTTTCTGCCCTCTTTCATTTCTTCGGTCCACCCAAACTGATTATCCTACTTGACTAGTCTGAGCTAAGATCCTTTCTGTCAAATGTCTTTTAACAATTTGTTATTCTCCAGCCCATCTCTCCACATTTTCCATTTCGTCTGTCCCTTCTAAAATTTAAGAATCCTGCAATATTTAGTTTGAAATTTTGGTAAATCCTGCAATGTCTCCCTAATGGTGGTCAGCCAATATGATCACGATCACAAAGTGATTGTGTTATACTTCAAATTGTGGCTTGGGCTGAAAGCCCATCTGACAAATGTAGCTAGTTGGCTGGATGATAATCCTAAATAGAGATCCATGAAGTTTTTTTTTTGAATATTGTTGAGAAGAGAGACATGTTGTCGAAGCCTTTCACTTTAAACTCACCAAGGAAAATTTCAAATGATTGCAATTTATAGTACAGGAAAAAAAGGTACTGATTGGTTTGCAAGCTGATTCTGGGCATGGTTTTGCCACGTTCAGCTATGATTGGGCGTTATGTTATGAGCTTGACTGATATCTTAAATTGGTTGTTTATATAGGTATTAGTGCACGGAAAGTTATTCCAGGATACTTTGTGGTAGACCAGGCATTTTTCAGGTCAGAAATGACAGCCCTTGACCCATTTGTGAATTTTTGCAGTACATCGGGAATAATGATCTGATTAGAATTGCCACAGGATAAGTTGGACGCTCTCTGTTTCTGCATCAAGCTTGAAAGTTGACCAAATGGCTAGGCCCCTATTTACAAAATTGCTGACGAGGCCAATTTTACAGCCAGTGGAGCTGGACAAATCCAAATTGTGTATATTGATAGTGAAGGTACGTTTGCGGTAGACATTAACGGAGAACTCATTGGCAGATTTTTCAACTAGCATGTCTGTCACATGAGGGAGATATTTGGAAATTGGGTCCACAAATTAAACTCCAATGTAGCAGGAAATTTAGGGGTTAAACAGACTGAGGGGAAAATACCTGCTAGAACAGAGTCCGAGGGATACGCCCACACCTGACCTAGTTACATTGTCCCATTGAGACTTTAACTCGTTAGCGGGAATACCCAGGATGGCCCGGTTCAGCAAGGGCGATTCACTCGAGATCCGTTGGATGCGATTATCCGGCCGCGTTACACTCTCGCTCAAGGGTTCACTTGGATGGCAGCTGGTTTGAGCCCCGGCTGCCCCTGCATCATCTGGCTCTGCCAGCCCTAGCGGTTCCCATGGTCTGCATCATGTCAACGACCTCAGCGATGCTCCTCAGTGACTGGTACATGCGCTGCAGTGCCTCAGCCACGTGCACCTGCGACTGGGACAAGCTCTGCAGCTCCTCGGCCATTCCCATCTGAGAGCGGGACATGTCCAGCAGAATGTCATCAAGGACAGCCTGGTACTGGGTGAAATCCCTCAGCGAGTCGGACATTGTGCCGAGACATTCAGCCATGGCTGTCACCGACTGCTTGATGACTTGGACACCTTCACTCATCGTGCCGATGTCGTGCACCGGGCTCTCTATTGCGGATGCCATCCCAGCAGTATTGGCCTAGGTGCCACTCATTGCCGGCACAATCTCCTGCACCCATAGCTATGGACCTGCTGGTGTGATACTGACATCTCCCCCTGAATGTTCCAGCGCACCCTATCATCTCTATCAGCTCTGAGTACTCTGTACCACAGTCTCAGCATCAGGCTGGGACCCAGTTGGGTCCTGGGATCCAGCAGCCCTCCAACTGCTGTCTCGCCTGGGGGTTCCTGCCTCCAACTGATGTGGATCATCAGCAGTGTGGTGCTCACCAGATTGTACCCACTAAGCCTGTCCACCAACATTTCCCACCGAGGTGCGTGTATCTGCGCTGATGGAGGGTGTATTGACAGTTGTGCCGCGACTATAACGGTTGCATCCTCGGAGCTCTCCTCCCGAGTGTTCTCCTCCGAGTTAGGAGAGGGGGCTGCCCGGGATGGGCCACCGGCGTTAGGACCTGTGGGAGAATGGGCATGTAGTCAGTGGGAGGGATGGTGCTGTCAGTAATTCAATAACAACTTGCGTTTGACAAGTCCTCTGGGTGGAGCCTGGTGGTTCTTCACCTCTGTGATGCCCGCCAGCCTCCGAGTGTGGACCGATCTGTCCTCGGTCACCCCGGTTACCTCGAGCACGCACCTCGATGGAGATGAGGATTCTTACGACCTGCACCCATTGCCAGTCTTGACCCTCTCCTGATGATTATTGGAGAGCTTTTCCTGAAGAGACACATGGAGGGCATCGTTAGTCATACGCGTGGTTCACAGTGGTGGGAAGATGGGGTGTGAATGGAGGGTTGGGGGGAGTTGCAGGGGGAGGGGGTGGAGGAATGGTTGGGGGTCGCATGAGTTGGGGATGTGTATGCTCCCTTGCGGGGGGGGGGGGGGTGGGAAGTGATGGGGGAGTGTTGGTGTCTACATACTCAAGTTGACTGGTGTAGGTCGTTACTTTCTTACAATGCTGAAGGCCAGTCCTCCTGGTCATACTCCCTGAGCTGGTAGTTGCTGCCACCTCATCCCAGGCAGCACTGGATGCCTTTGACGCTGACTCTCCGGGACCCTGTGGCGAACAGGACATCCCTCCTGGCCTCCACCGCATCTAGGAGACTCCCCGGGTCAGCGTCCCCGAATCTTGGGGCCAGTCTCCTCGTCGCCATTATCGTGAGCTGGCTGGGATTGGCTGAGCAAGTGCAGCTCAAGTGCTGCTCGACCTTGTTAGTGGGGGGCTGGTGAGCGCAGTCCCGGCGAATCAGCTGGCAAGCCTTCATTTGTGACGAGAAGACCGTGGGGCCTCGTTAAGTGGACCAATTTAGATTGAATTGTTTTGCCGGCCTCACTGGGCCGAGCGCCGGGAAGCTTGCAGCAATTCCCGCTCACTACCACGCTTAGAAGTCTTTCTGAAGAATTGTGTTCATTGTCTTTCAGGGCATTCATGTCTGACCAGCTATTAGCCCATTACAGACTCTGATGGCCTCTTTGTCAATGAAAGATTAATTGTGTATCAATAGCATGCTCCGCTTTTTGTATAAACGGGAATGGGGAATCAAATAGCCAAGAAAATGCTGATGGTTCAGGTCTGGGAACCCCAGGAGAGAGAACCTTTGTTTGAGGGGCTGGGCAGAGTTTCGAGGGAGAGAGGGAGGGAATGCTGATTTGAACAGTTACAGGGAGAAGGCTTTGGAAATTGACCAAGAAGGTTATAAAAGTTGCCACCGTGGCAGGTTTTGGAAAAAGGGTTCAGCCCTACCAGAAAAGGCTTTGTGAATGTAAGTATTGCCTTTGTCTGTCTGTGAAAGTGGCATGAGAGCTGCATGTTCTGTCATAGTGTTGTTTACTGGGAACTGGTGTGTTACGTGCATGTAATCTGTTATTGTTAGGATGTTAGGCAGTTTGGACATTCTGAATTCTCCCTCTGTGTACCCGGACAGACGCTGGAATGTGGCGACCAGGGGCTTTTCACAGTAACTTCATTGCAGTGTTAATGTAAGCCTATTTGTGACAATAAAGATTATTATTATTTATTATTATTACCATCTAGAAGGACAAGGTCAGTAGACACATGGGAACATCACTACCTGGAGGATGTCCTCCAAGCCACTCACTATCCTGACTTGGAAATATATTGCCATTCCTTCATTGTCATTGGGTCAAAATCCTGAAACTCCATTCCTAACAGCACTGTGGATGTACCAACACCACATGGACTGCAGTGGTTCAAGAAGGCAGCTCACCACTACCTTCAGGGCAATTAGATATGGACAATAAATGCTGGCCTAGTCAGCGAAGCCCGCATCCCTTGAATTAATTTTTAAAAAAACCTACATCTAAAGATACAGATTCTAACAATGAAAATCTTCTAAACCAAAATATGCACTCCTAAAACATAATTCTATAATCCTAACACTTGTAATAGCACACTTCAGGCATGGCAGAACAGCAAGAATGCTTTCAATTTAAAAAACAATCCAGTCATGACTGAAATGTTAGAAATTTAAATGATTTTGGCTGAATTGAGTTTATCAGCTTGTGGAACATGGACCTGACTAGTCATCAGCCTTCAACACTTGTGGTAAGATTTTATCTTTTTGACAACATTTATTTTTGTGTAGTACAGACCCAGTGTTTGTCATTGTATAGTTTTGTAAAAGTCTTTGTTAGTTGATTGTTTAAGTTCACGACTGTTAAATGTTTGGTTCAAATATCTGTATAGTATGTTTTTTTTCTGTATTAATATTATGCTAAAGTTAAGTTATTGGTAGTCAAGACAAAACTTTTGTTCTTGTGTCTCAGCAGAGGAATTAGTCAAATCTTCGTTCCCTGGTTTTGAAAAAAACAAACCATTGGAGGTAAAATTGTTATGACTGAAGAAAGCTTGAAACACGAGATGTGCAACAAAGTGCTTGCAGGAAACAAATGCCTGAATTTTGGAAGGAAGGGTCCGACGTAGGCGTTAGTCGATCAGGAACATGTATTACACAGGACCTTGCGAATGAAGGGGTTCCATGTGAATGTCTCTTCAATAAAAACAAAATACTATGAATGCTGAAAATCTGAAATACAAACCAAGTGCTCGAAATTCTCAGTAGGTCTGGCAGCATCTCTGGAGAGAAAAAAGTCGAATGTTGCTTTGTGTTATCTGTTTTTCCGGAGTGTTCATGATGCGATGTTATCCCATGTACCAAAGGAAATATATGTTGATGGTCACTATAACTTGGCTCCAGTCAAATTCATAAGAATGTTACAAAATGTTTATTGTTTGTGGAACCAGCTGTGCATAGCTGACTGCACATGGACATTTTGAGATGCTGGCGTGTCACTATTCAAATCTCCAATCAGATGTGAAATGCCAATTTAACATTTGATGGCACCATGGCTGATATTTCACTGCATCTTGAGGCCTGCTCCTTTTGGAATATGTTTTTATTAAGGATTCTTCTTTAAGATTTGCAGCAAATATTGTGGAACATCGATAAATATGTACAAAACTTGTTAGTCAATAGAATTCAAATAAATAGTCTACTTTGGAAGCTTAATGTGTTCATAATTGTCTTCAATTTGTATCAGTTTGAATTACTTCAGTACCTTATTGTATGAATTAATTATTTTCACATTTTCTTTGAGTTTAAAAAATAATAATCCTTATTGTCATAAGTAGGCTTACATTAACACTGCAATGAAGTTACTGTGAAAAGCCCCTAGACGCCACATTCCGGCGCCTTTCGGGAACACTGAGGGAGAATTAAGAATGTCCAAACTACCTAATAGCACGTCTTTCGGGGCTTGTGGGAGGAACCCGGAGCACCCGCAGGAAGCCCACACAGACATGGGGAGAACGTGCAGACTCCACACAGACAGTGACCCAAGTCGGGAATCAAACCTGGGACCCTGGTGCTGTGAAGCCATAGTGTTAACCACTATGCTACCGAATGATCTTTGATCTAAAATCTGGTTTCCAGGCATGGACACTTGGTACAAATCTCCCTCTAATTTGACAATAATTGATGAATTGGTGATTGCGTGAAGATTTACATAGACATAGAACAGTACAGCACAGAACAGGCCCTTCGGCCCTCGATGTTGTGCCGAGCAATGATCACCCTACTCAAAGCATCATTGATCATTCCTGTAAGTAGATCTTATGCCCCTTATTATTGGCAAGAAAGGGAAATTCCCAATCATCTAATATTGTTAGCATTGTATTCGTATGACCTGGTGCTATATCAATAAATGTCTGTGTTACTTGAGGTAACTAATCTAAGACACATGACTGCATGGATTTCGCAAACTTCCAATGCTCTGGTATGATGTATTTAAGAATAAATTAGGAAATTGGTTTATTTGACAGATTATATATTATTCACCAGAGCAGCAATTCCAAATTCCCTCCCGGCACAGGGGTTGGCTAGTGGAGCTGCCAATTATTTGATTACCACCCCTTCACTCTCTCTGACCTGAAGCTTGCAAGAAATGAGATTAAAGGAAGGTTGAAATTGTCTCGGCTTAAATATAGACGTAATTCAATTTTGCATAACTTGAATACAAATTCTCCTTTTACTTTCCAAAACTTCTGCCTGAATTGAGGATTTCAAATCCCTACGATCAAAGCGTAGCATTTCAATATCAAATGACAAATTATAGCAATCCTGAAGTGTAAGGGATTTTATTCTGCAACTAGCTGCCTTCCTTGAGGCTGGCTGATGTGGAAAATAGGGTTATTTTTGTCTTTGCCTATGTGTGCGTGTTCTATTGTGTGTGATGTTGCAGATTGGCAACATCAGAGTACATGAAGCTTAAGGTTACAACATTTATATTACAACATTTATATTCTAGTTAAGATTTTGATCTAACTGAAATCGAAATAGACATAGTATGTGAACATTATGAATCATATTCTGTTACTTAAGGAGTTGAAATGACTGGTATGACCATTCAGTTAAAAATCTATTTTATTGAAAGAATTTGAAAATAAGTAATGTTTGTTTTAAAGTGCAGTGAATGTGCAGTTTCTCTTTAGTAAAGCTACAGGCTGCAGACACTCGGTTGGAAGAACCTTAGTCCAGTGAAGGAAATCTTGTCCAGCTCAAGCCCAGATGTAGTGTATTATATTTGCTGTTCTCTGGCAAGATTTTGTTAGTGAGATCAAGGTGAGAGTTGATTACTGGTGTTCTATAGATTTGTTTGCTGTCTGTATGATAAAAGCAGTTTAACAATTCATTTCTGGCATCGTCTTGGTTGGTGTTTGGCAGTGTGCCTTCAGAAAGATTGGAGGACATATATGAAAGCCTATCCTGTGCTGTTTACAAGGAGGTCCGTCCAGTAAGCCGCTGGATGGCACTAATGTATACAATTGGGTATTACGTTTTACTTCTGGAAGTGAGAATTGCTGGAGACGATACAGAAACTTGTTCTAGCTGCTTAAACTTTCACAACTTAGTTCAAAACTTTTTAAGAAGTCTTTGACAACTGGCTGTACGGGATAGTACTTAACAAAAAAAACTTTGAATAAACTAGTCAGGTACAAAGTGTCTTCAGTGACATACTAGTTGCCTTATGAAGTGTGGTGAAATTATATGTAAAAGAACAGCCACAACAGACATGTACATTGTTCACCCAAAGCATGGTATTCTAAAATGCTTTGTATGTTTGATCACGTTTCAACTTTGGGAGGGAAGTACTTGCCTCTGGAAGTCGATTCTTTATGTTGGGCTTGAGAAAGCATCTAATAAAAGTTGAATTGAGTGCTTGAAATGTCAAATGTTCCATGCGCCAATGCAAACATCCTCTACCATGATCAGAAGTGCACTAAAAGGCCATTAAATTTGAGACTTAATTTATTTGTAAATAAAAATTGTTCCTTTTTAATTAGTTTTCATAGAATCGTTGAAATTTGCAGCAGTCAAGGCAGCTATTTGGCCAACCATGCCTGTGCTGGGTCGTTTAAAGAACAGTTGCTGTCCTACATCTCCACTTTTTGTCCATATATGTTTCTCATCCTAAAGTACCTGTCCAGCTCCCTTTGTAAAATTGTTTATGGAATCCACTTCTGCCACCTTTTCCCAGACAGAATATTCTAGATCCTGAGAACTTAAGTGAAAAATCATTCTCACCTCCCCTTGGAATTTCATCAGTGGTTTTGGGTCCATTATCTTTTATTTTAGATAACTCACTTGCCAGAGGGAATATTTTTTTCTCTCTGTCAAATAACAGTTTTAACTTCTCTTAACTGAAGTCCGCCATCTCTGGTAATATGCTGGTACTTCCCCAGTGCCCTTTCTAATGCCTTTACATATTGTCTGAATTGTGGTACTCAGAATTGCTCACAATATTTCAGTGAGTGCCAAACCAGTAATTTATAAAGTTCTAGCATGATCCCTTTGATTTTATATTATGTTCCTCTATTTATAAACCCAGGTAACCTATTTATTTTTGAATTGCCTTATCAACTTGCTGTGCTACCTTTTATGGATGTGTGTCAACACCAAGATCTCTCTGATCTACCCATTGCAAAGTTTTTAAATGTTTAACATGCTTTCTTTTCATATTACTCCTCCCAAAGTGCATAACTTTTTCCTTCTTTTCACTGGACTCTATCTGCCAGGCTTCTTCCAATTGCATCATCCTGTCTATACATCATCCTGAAGCCAAGAACTAACTTGATCACTATCTACTTTATGATTGCTTTAAAAGGTGATAGATTTTTATGTTGACTGTATTTTAAAAAAATGAAATCTTAATACTGTAAATGTGACTTAAATTCTAAGATGTTGCTGTGACATATTCACAAGTTAGCAATGCAACTTCAAGTATGGTTACAAGAGCTTCTGGAACTGTTCACCTCGGTTCTGGCTTCGACCTCAGCCCAGACTATGCATGATCTTGGTCCAATTCCAAGTGACATAATCTGACTTCTGCAGCCATGAAGATGGCTGGTCTTGAAATTGATAAAGTAGCAGAAAGAGAATTCATTGTTTAGCAATGCCATGGCTCTGAGGGGTTACAATCTGGAGCTGCATGGAAAGAGCTTTGCATCACTCACATGAGTTGTATCTTATGTGTTTGATGTTGATGCTGGTGCAAAACTGGGAAAAAGTATTTCCCAAGCAATGACATCTTTTACATGAAGACATCCCTCATCTTGTGGACAGAAATGTAACAGGTTCTTTTCGCACTGTGTTACATCTCTTTCAGAATTTTGAACGCACTGGAAGTGAAGAGAGAATTTTCATTCTGGATTTGCTTGTATTATATTAAGAATGTGGGAATAGTGAGTTGAATTGGAAGTTGTTATTTTGTTAAATTTTACAAATTTTCAATATATAGGGGCCGAATTGAATTAACAGCCTAAAATAATTGCAACTGTTACATGGCACAGTGTAGCACAGTTGTTAACTGCTGCTTCACAGTATGTACTGTTGCTTCACAGCGCCAGGGTCCTGGGTTCGATTCCCGGCTTGGGTCACTGTCTATACAGAGTCTGCACGTTCTTCCTGTGTTGCGTGGGTTTCCTCTGGGTGTTCCGGTTTTCTCCCACAAGTCCCGAAAGACATGCTTGTTAGGTGGTTTGGACATTCTGAATTCTCCCTCCGTGTACCCGAACAGGCGCTGGAATGTGGTGACTAGGGGATTTTCACAGTAACTTTGTTGCAGTGTTAATGTTTAGCCTACTTGTGACACTAATAAAGATGATGATTATTATTATTATTAAAGTCGCCGTGGTCCCAGTCAATCATAGGCTGCTTTCCCCTTTGAGGGGGAGAGCTGACTGGTAGTGATTTAACCTGCCTGAGGATTGCCACACCTTAGGCAAGGGGTAAGGTTAAGGTAACCTCAAGAAGGTCAGTGATAACACAAACCAAAACAAAAGTCTAAAATTAATTGTGCAACTGAAGGTGCTGGATCAAAAGGCTAGTTAGTAGTCTGGCATAAAATGTTTACACTTGTATTCGTTTCTCTTTGAAAAGGGTGAAAGTTACAGCTGCATTGGCGCTTATAGTTTTTCTAATGACAGCAACAGTTAATATTCCAAGTGGTTTAAATTACAATGATTCATATAAATAATTTTAGTTGCTTGATTTGTCACATTGGTAGCTGCTAGGGCAGGAAACCAAAGACCTGAGAAACTAAGGTATGTTGCATGTAAAGCTGATCTATGTCTTAATGCCTAATAATAATAATTGCTTATTGTCACAAGTAGGCTTCAATGAAGTTACTGTGAAAAAACCCTAGTCACCAAATTCCGGCGCCTGTTTGGGGAGGCTGGCACGGGAATTGAACCTGTGCTGCTGGCATTGTTCTGCATCACAAACCAGCTGTTTAGCCAACTGTGCTAAACCAGCCATTGGAGCTGAAGACAAATATCCCATGTGCCTGGACAAAAAGTGAAAACTCAAAAGTGCGCAAAAACCCTGGGAGAAGTAAGAGAGACAGGGATATGTTTTTAAAAAAAAACAGAAGAGAGGACAGGAAGCTAAGAATGAGTTCCCAATAAGGAAAAAAGTCAAAAGAAAATGAACGGTGTGCCTCAAAATCCTTTGTGCCATGACATATAAAAGGTTGAAAATCACTGGGCGAGATCCAGATCTGAATATTTAAATGAGCTGTTAAATACCCAGACGCCGGATTTACCCGGTGCTCGGTACTCATCAGCCACGCTTAGGAGATCTCACCAGGGTGCTGTTTAGTACTGTCCATACAAATGTGGACCAAGTGTAAGGGCACCTTGGGAGGGGGGGGGGGGGGGGTCTCCAAGGCCATTGGAGACCGTGGGTGGTGAAGGACAGGGCAGGGTGGTACCCTGGCAACCCTCAAAGAAAAATTCTCCTCCTCTCCATCTTAAACGAGCGAACGAGAAAACGAGAAACGACTTATTTTGTGAAGACCCTACATGCCCAGGTGGGTCTAGCTAGAGTTCAGGAACCTTGTGTAATGCTGGACTTCAACTGGTTACAACTGTAAAGCTTACTAGTACAAAATATCAGGAAGTATCCTGTTACTCACTATCAATAGGCCACCCTACAGTTAGGATATATCTGGACCTGATTCCCTCAACACTGTCAAGTCGAATTTAAACTCCTAACACTTTGATTCAGATGAGAGTGCTACCATTGAGTCAAATCTGATACTTTATGAAGGAAGCCCCCACTATATAAATATAAAACAAGTAATTTATAGAAGCCATTCCACTGAACTATCCCTGGAATATTCCTCCCAAAGTGTATTGCTCCTATCAACTTCCAATGATCACTTGGCTTCTAGATCAATGAACAAGCTTGTCTGGTTAGTCATCAGTTGTGCCATGAAGTACGATGGGTTTGTCTATTTCTGGTATTGGATTATTGAATCTGTTACAAAGGATTAACTTGGTTCTTGTATGTTATTGCCAGGTATTGCATCTTGGAATCAATTTACCTCCATGCTTGGATGGTGGTTCGCTCATGGTCAGTTTCTAACGAACAGTAGCTCTTACCGTGTTGACAGTTGGCACTGTGGATGACTTCGGTCCAACTAGCTCATTGTGAAACATGGGTAAATTCACCACATGGGCAAATGCTAGACTGTCTTTGAACAGTGGTTATATCAATTGGAAGTTCATAGTTTCAGCAGCAACTGCTTGCTTTTCTAACATGCAATCAAAGTAGCCATTAAATCGTGGATATATCGGCACACTGTATGTTCACATACTCTCCACAGGATGGCACGAGGATGTTGTGCAAAGTTTTAATTTTGCTGTGGGATGCATGGCTACAATGTGCCTAAAAATAAGAAAGAAAGAATTTGGGTTTGAGTTGTACTTTTCATATCCTCGGGGTGTACCGCAGCCAATTAAGTACTTTTAAGGGGAGTCACTTGTAATTGGCAATTGGTGACCCAATTGACTTGCTATAAGATAAATTACCATCTGTTTTTAATGGGATTAGTTAATGTTCAGACAAGGGAGAACTTCCTTGACCTTTGAATTGTGATTTTGAATCTTTTATGTCCACCTGATGAGGCAAACAGCAACAACTTATATTTGCATAACACCTTGAATGTAATAAAACATCCTAAGGCACTTCACAAAATCTTTATAAAGCAAACTTTGATGCCACATCACAGGAGGTTTATATTCGGGCAGATGACAAAAGGCTTGGCAAAGCATGTTTTAAAGAACATCTTAAAGCAAGAAAAATAGAAGTAGAGTGTGTTTAGGGAAGGGTTCAGGGAGAGCTTAAGACCTTAGTTGCCAAAAGAATAATTAATATTGGGAATGCTCAAGGGGATCAAATTATCTAGAAGTGTTGTATAGATAGATGGAGGACATTAAAAATGAGGAAGAGTGAGACCATGGAGAGATTTGAAAATAAGGAAGAGAATTTTATAATTCAGCGTTATTTAACTGGGACCCATTGTAGGTCACTGAGCACAGGGTGATGACTTACAGCAGCAAAGATTTGGAAGACCTCAAGTTTACGAAGGGCAGAATGTGGGAGAGAAGTCAGGTGTGCATTGGAATAGTCAAGTGTAGAGGTACAAAAGGCAAGAAAATATGTTTTGGAAGGGGATGAGGCGTGGTGGGACAGAACCAGGTGATATTGTAGAAGTAGAAATAGATAGTCTTGCTGATGGGGGAAGTTCATCTCTGGGTCACGTATGAACCGAGTTACAAACACAGTCTGTTGTAGCCTTGGACAGATCAGAGGGAGGATGGGAGTTGGTGGCTACGGAGTTGAGTTTGGGGCAAGGATTGAAGACAGTGGCTATGGGATTATCAATATTAAATTGGAGGAAATTTCTGTCCATCCAATGCTGGATGTCATCTGAGCAGTATGATCATTTGGTGACACCGGTGTGGTCAAGCGAGATGGTGATGAGGTAGAGCTGGTTGTTGTCAGCATACATGTGAAAACTGATCCTGTTTTGAGATGTTGCTAAGGGGTAGCATGTAAATAAGGAATGGACAGGGACTAAAGATAGATCTTTTTGGAAATACCAGGAATGACGTTCTGGGAGTGGGAAGAGAAGCCACTGTAGGTGCTTCTCTGAACTATGAGTGAGAATGGATTCTGGTGAGAGCAGCCCCATAGCTGGATGATGGTAGAGAAGTGTTGGAGGAGGGCCGTGTGGTGAATTGTGTCTAAAACTGCATTCAGGTGAAGAAGGAAATGGAGGGATAGGTACCTTTTGTCACAGTCATATAAAATGTTATTTGTATCTACGATTAGAGCTGTTTTAGAACTGTAGCAGGGGTGGCAACTTGATTGGTGGGATTCAAACATGGAGTTCCAGGAAAGGTGGGCACAGATTTGGGAGGCAACAACATGTTCAAGAACCTTGGCGTCAAAAGTGGGGTTGGAGATGGAGTGGAAGTTTATAGTGGCGGTGGGCTAAAGTACAGTACTTTTATTTTGAGGAGGGTGGACTTGCTGTTTAAGACCTCATCCGAGAGATGGAATCTCATAATCCTGCAGCGTCATAAATATGTGCTCAAATCACTGAATGAAAAATAAATCATTGCATTTATGTAGCTTCTTTCACAACAACAGGGTGTCCTAAGGGTCTTTACAACAAATGGAGTGTTTTTAGAGTTGTGTCACTTATAGTGTGAGAAGCGTGGCAGCCTATTTGTGGAAAGTTACCAGAAACTGCAATGTGACAATTAAATAATCTGTGATGTTGGTTGAGGGATAAATAAGGGAAGAGCTCCCGTGCTGGTCTTTGAATAGTGCAGTATGTCCATAAGAGTTTGCTCCTTTGATGTGAAAATCCAATTCTGCCGGTCAAGTCATCAACTGCCGGGCAGCACGGTAGCATTGTGGATAGCACAATCGCTTCACAGCTCCAGGGTCCCAGGTTCGATTCCGGCTTGCGTCACTGTCTGTGTGGAGTCTGCACATCCTCCCTGTGTGTGCGTGGGTTTCCTCCGGGTGCTCCGGTTTCCTCCCACAGTCCAAAGATGTGCAGGTTAGGTGGATTGGCCATGATAAATTGCCCTTGGTGTCCAAAAATGCCCTTAGTGTTGGGTGGGGTTACTGGGTTATGGGGATAGGGTGGAGGTGTTAACCTTGGGTAGGGCGCTCTTTCCAGGAGCCGGTGCAGACTCGATGGGCCGAATGGTCTCCTTCTGCACTGTAAATTCTATGAAATTCTATAACTCCTCCATGCAGCTTGTTCAATAAGAAAAATTGCCTATAATGCTTATTTTTCCCAGTTTCTCAAGTGTTTTCCCTGTTGGCTACAAATCTGCTCCACTGATGCCAAATCTTTAATGTAGGCGCCACCAAACCCCCCATTGCAAATCTCATAGCTCTGAACTAGACATTGAACTTTGGACCTTCATATTATATGCCACAGACTTAGCTGATAGTGGAACTTTAAGAGAATATTGTAATTGAAGAGACTTGAGAAAGATTGGATTTGTTTATTGTCACGTGTACCGAGGTACAGTGAAAAGTATTGTTCTGCATACAGCTCAGACAGATCATTCCGTACAAGAAAAAAAAGGGCACACATCAATACACAATGTAAACACATAGACGCAGGCATCGGGTGAGCATACAGAGAGCAGTACTACTCGGAGAAAATGTGTGAAGAGATCAGATCAGTCCATAAGATGGTCATTTAGGAGTCTGGTAACAGCAGAGAAGAAGTTATTTTTTAAATGTTTTTCTTTTCCAGGGTACTGTGAGGTACATCGGGTACTTTTCAGGTCCCAAAGTGACAGTATTTAGCCCATTTGTGAGGTTCAGTGATAATGATCAGATTAAGATCGCCATTGTCCTGCAGAAGAGCTTTGATGTGTTCTCTTTCTGTGTCAAACTCTTTCTGTGTCAATCTTGCAAGATGAATAATTGCTGATAAGACCAATCTTATCGTGTGTGGAGCTATATGAATCCTGATGTGTATGTTGACAAGTGCAGGTTGCATGCAGGTTGAAATGAAATGAAAATTGCTTATTGTCACGAGTAGACGTCAATGAAGTTACTGTGAAAAGCCCCTAGTCGCCACATTCCGGCGCCTGTTCGGGGAGGCTGTTACGGGAATCGAACCGTGCTGCTGGCCTGCTTGGTCTGCTTTCAAAGCCAGCGATTTAGCCCAGTGTGCTAAAGTCGACGTAGTGGAAAACCCATTAGTGGTTTTGTTAACTAATACGTTGAGGAAAGGAGACACTTTATATTGCTCCATCTTGAAAATAAGCCAGGAGCATGGGGAGCTGGTATTTCCATTAGCTTTCGCTATGGCAATGTCTTGACCAATCAGAATCGACTTGCCAATCATTCAGCACTCTTTCCTCCTGCGGTATAAATTGTTGAGATTGTTTGAAATTTGGCATTCTTGCATTTATTCTGATGAGTGTTGGATGAAAACCTTGGACAACATGTCTGTTTTCAACAATATTCAAAAATGTAATTGTTTATGTTTCTTCCCATTTAAAAAAACATGCCTGTAGATATTTGGGGGGTAACCTGGTGTAGCTTTATTTTCACACAGCTGAAAATGGCTATCACCAAAAAAAGTAAGCATTTAATAAAGATATCTCGTAACTGATGTAAAACCATTGTAAATGATCTGATTTTAAAACATCCAGATACCAAACCATTTAATAGATTCACTCTTGTATACTCTTCTGTTTCTAGGTTAATTAAATATTTCTTGAGATGAAAAAGCTTTGAAAACATGTCTGCATCTAAGTGATTGAGTGCAATTTGAAAAGCCTTCCCGAACCAGTGGAATCTTGCAATTTTTGGCTTGGGAATGGGTGGTTGCAGTGGGTACCCTAATCCAGGCAAATTGACTCTAGAATCAGTTTAAAAGATTGCAGAAAACATGTATGTACGTAGCATAGACATAACTCACTTGTGTTTAAAATTTACAATCTTTTGTGTTGGCCTGTTGCAATTCTGGCGGAAACACTGATGTTACTTATATTTCTGGTAAATATTTGTACTATTTGCAATTATACAAAAGTAAAACTGTGTTAAGATGTTTCCACAGATTTACTCTTGAGAGTTTTATTTTTCTTTACTGCAAATGTGATTTTTTTTTTAGTCTCAAGTTCTTAAGAATGGATTGAACTTTCAGGAAGGGCGTTTTGTCTTGGCATATCTATGCCAAAGTGGCAATTAGGCTTAAACGGCTGCCTAACTCTTCAGGTTCATTTCTAAAAATGGATTTTGGTAAAGAAGCCAAGTAAATTAAGATAAGAATATCAACCCAAAGGTTGTTCTCTTTTGGATGTTATAAAAAAAGTTCATATGTTGAATTTTAAAAAAAAATTTTGTATTTTTTTTAAATTTAGAGTACCCCAAATCTTTTCCAATTAAGGGGCGATTTAGCGTGGCCAATCCACCTATCCTGCAAATCTTTGGGTTGTGGGTGCCAAACCCATGCAGACACGGGGAGAATGTGCAAACTACATACGGACAGTGACTCAGAGCCAGGATCAAACCTGGGACCTCAGCGCCATGCGGCAGCCGGGCTAACCCACTGCGCCACCGTGCCGCCAAAAAATGTTGAATTTAATGACAACAAACCTACAGCCTACTAGAAGTATTGTTTTGTATCCTGTAGCTGTTCATGGATAATGCTTGATTGTGAATAAATGTTGCATGCTGGATTATGTTAAGTTTCTGACAAATTAATTGGACTTGTGTTGTTGACTCAGTTGGTATGACAGTGTTGTTAAACCAAACATCTTCTATAGAAGACTGTTCTGCTAATGCTTAAATGTGTTTTGAGATTAACATTCATATTTTGGCAGGAAACTAACTATTAAAAGAGAAGACCAAATTGGCTTATTCGCTTCTACCATTTTCTACATCTTGCATATCCATTGCATAAACTGTAGTGCTCAGTGAAACTTATAAATTCTGCCAATTATTTACTTTTAAAATTTAAAGATCGTTTGTGTTTCGTAAAACTTGAGAATTAAAGCAGTTTAAAAAAAAAGTAAATTACATTCACTGTACCAACATCGATTGGCTTGTTTATGATGTTGGAGAGATACAGTTGTAGTTTTGATGGAAAAGATTTTTGTTGCCAGCAGGTGGAGCTGAAAGTTGTCTAGAATGGTTTGAGTACGACTGGTTAGAGCTCACAGTTTTTAAATGCTTTGGGAAACATCAGATTGCTGAAGTTGATGATTTTATTTAGTAATTGGACACATTCTGGGCATTAAACAAAGAAATGTCTGATCTTATTACAACATAGGTACTGACTGGTAAAATGTTAAACTACATCAGGGCCCACATTTTGCGGTCAGCATCAAAGTGACGATGCTCGCTTCTGAACTCTTTTATTAAAAAACAAAGTGGTTGACAAAGATCTATTAAACTCTGTGTGGATTTTACCTTTCCTAACATTAATTTAGTTCAGACCCTGGCTGCAGGGGATCTCTTTGGAATATTGTGAGCAGTTTTGGGCCCCGTATTTAAGGAAGGATGTGCTGGCTTTGGAGAGGGTCCAGAGGAGGTCCACAAGAATGATACCCTTATGAAGGACTTGTCATGTGAGGAGCAATTGAGGACTTTGGGTCTGTACTCGATGGTGTTTAGAAGGATGAGGGGGGAATCTCATTGAAACGTTCAGAATACTGAGAGGCCTAGTTAAAATGAACTTTGAGAGGATGTTTCCACTAGTAGGCGAAACTATAACCCGATGGCACAGCCTCAGAGATGAGGAGGAATTTCTTCAGTCAGAGGGTGGTGAATCTGTGGAACCGCAGAGGCTGTGGAGGCCAAATCACTGAGTGTCTTTAAGACAGAGATAGATAGGTTCTTGATTAATAAGGGGATCAGGGGTAATGGGGAGAAGGCAGGAGAATGGGGATGAAAACAATATCAGCCATGATTGAATGGCGTAGCACACTCGATGGGCCAAATGGCCTAATTCTGCTCCTATGTCTTATGGTCTGGCATCCAGCAACTGGGATGTCATCAGTTAGGTTAAGCAACCAATCCATTGATTAATTCTCTCATATTGTTTACATTAATACAGATAGGACATACATATGGGATGAAAGTAGAACATAAAATATCAAACTTAAACATTTTGTAGATTGTCTCTCCTGTCTTCCACCTTATCGCAGATATTTTTTGTCCTTGTCCATTGTGTCTCTTGCTTAAAACCTATTACATCTCAAATTTTTTCAGTTCTATGGAAGATCACTGCCCTGAAACGTTAATTCTGTTTCTCTCTCCACCTTTGCTGCCTGACCTACTGTGTATTTTGAGCATTTTGGTTTTTATTTCCAATTTCCAGCATCCACGATATTCTGCTTTATGTCCAACATTAATAGTTTCTCAATGTTTTAAAAAAAAATCTGTTTTTCTTTATCCCTGTCAAAGTGAATACCCTCAAATTTCCCCACATTATGCTTTACCTTCTTGCCAACTCACTTCACCCATTCCTTGGATCCCCACAATTTCTTTTGAATTGTCAGTAAATGTGGATATATTGCACTTTGTTCCTTCCTCTGAGTCATTAATAGTTTCTTTTATAAATTTAGAGTACCCAATTCATTTTTTGTTTTCAATTAAGGGGCAATTTAGCGTGGCTAATCTACCTTCGCTGCCCATCTTTGGGTTGTTGGGGCAAAACCCACGCAAGCATGGGGAGAATGTCCGTGTGGAGTTTGTTCAATGACCCAGAGTCGGGATCAAACCTGGGACCTCAGTGCTGTGAGGCAGCAATGTTAACCACTGTGCCACCGTGCTGCCCCATCTAAGACATTAATATAGATTGCAAATAGCTGATGCCCCAGTACTGACCCTTGCAGCATCCCAATAGTAACAACCTGCCAATCTAAAAATTACCTGTTCATTCCTTCCCTGTCTTTTAATCAAACCTCTGCCCATGCTAATTTATTACTCCCAATCCCATGGGCCCTGTGCAACAATATTTCATTGGCAACTTATTGAATGCCTTTTGAAAATCCAGACTGTTATAACCCCAGTTTCCCTTTAAACAGCTAGATACAAACTCAAAAAGTCCAATGGATTTGTCAACCATGCACTTTTAATAATAATAATCTTTATTATTGTCGCAAGTAGGTTTACATTAACACTGCAATTAAGTTACTGTGAAAATCCCCAGTGCCTGTTCGGGTACACTGAGAGAATTCAGAATGTCCAATTCACCTAACAAGCACTGCATTGGGACTTTTATAAAATCATTTTGACTCTGCCTAATCACATTATGGTTTTCTAAGTGCTCTGTCCCCACTTCTTTAATAATGGATTCTAGCTTTTTCCTAATGATGGATGTCATTCTAACTGGTCTGTGGTTCCTTGTTTTCTCTCGTCTCTCCTTTCTTTGCTATCTCCTAATCCACTGGGGCTGTTCACAAACCGAAAGAACGGGCCATCTACGATCTCTCCAGCTACCTCTTTTAAACGCTTAAGTCCCATTAATTTCTCTGTACGTTTTCTTTACTAATATTAATTATTTTAGGCTCCTCATTCTCATTAGACACTTGATTTCCTTTGCGTTTTCTACTGTGAAAATGGACACTACATATTTATTTTAATGCCTGCTCCATTTGTTTGTTCTCTATTATAATTCCTCTTGTCCCAGCCTACTGGGAACAACATTTACTTTTGTTAGTCTCTTCATTTCTGTATGCTAGTAAACTACCTCCTTGTAGAAACTCTTCCAATGTATATTTTTGCATTTCTATATTAGTCATATTTCTTGCTAGTTTACTCTCATTCTATTTTCTCCCTATTTATAAATTTGTGGTCATCCGCTACTAGTTTCTGAAACTCTCCTAGTCCTTAGGCTTACTCTTCTTGGCAATATAATAAGTTTCTTATTTTAATCTAATATCACCATTGTTATGTATAAAGAGTACATTCCTGCTGGTGAAGCATCACGTGATCTGTGACGTCATAAATTAGTGTTTGTGCCGGCTTCAGTTCTTTATCTTAGATTGTATGAGAAGCATCCCAATTAAAACCCCTCATTGTGTTTGTAAGAATCCAGAATATGGGCACCTCAATACCGTTTCTCCTTGTGGCAAACTTAAAGGTATAACAAAAGAGAAAACTATCAATGAGGATTGAGACAAGAAAATGGAATTGCTGAAAATAAAATAAAATTGTCAACAAAATCAGTGGCGATTGTAGTGAAGCTTCTTGGGACAGACTCTTGCACTCTGGGTGAAGCAAACTCAAGGATTGAAAACAAAAATCGACTGCAACCTTGATTAAAGAAGAAAGGTAGTTCAAAAACGTGTTTGATGCTGAAGGGGTAAAGTCTGGGTTGGAGAGACTGCAAAGTGGCGAAGCTATATGGGTTGCAGGATTGGGGATTAGAAGTCTTCCGACTCTGTGCTGGCCACAATTCGGGGAAAAGTCATACCCCAGTCAGGCAAAAAAGGAAAAAAAAATCTAAGCTGCATTGTAGATGAGGGGATTGCTTGTGCCGTACATCTAAAAGAATTGGAAGGGAGGAAGTTGGTTGAAGTATAGACTCCAGGAGCTGGGATCCAGAAGGGTGGGAAAAAATAGACGCCATGGATGCATTTGATGAAGACTGTGAGACTTGGAACTCATGTGAGGAAAGATTCTAATTATATCTCATCGCGAATCAAGCATTGCAGGAACTAAAGGTTGCAACTTTTCGCAGTTCAGTAGGGCATGAAACTTGTATGCTGCTACAAAAATTTGTTCATCCAGTAAAACCAGGAGATGAGTCCTGTGTCGAATTAATGAACATTTTAGAAGGGCATTTCTCACCTAGATCGTTGTTAATTGCAGAAAGGTTGCTGTAGTCTGGAAGAAGGTGAAAGCATTTTATAATGCGTAACAACTTTAAGAAGGCTAGCAAAATATTGCGAGTTTGGTGCAACAATTGATGGTACTCTTTGTGATTGGCTGGATTGTGGACTCAGCAGTGAAACTATTCAGAGGAAGTTTAATTTAACTGTCAAAGCTGCTGTGAAAGTTACACATCTATAGAGCTAGCAATGGAAAAAGCTTCATGGATCGGGGCTGGAGCGAAGACCCACAAAGAACAACGCTGCAAAGCTCATCAATGTACAGAGTGGACATTCAGCGGAGGAATGCTGGAGTAGAGAAAATAAGTGCAAGAACTGTGGTGAAAAGGGCCAGGATGCCAAGGCATGTTGTGCTCCGAAAACTCCACCTACATTAAGAAGGTGCAAGGAAAAAACACATCTAACCAGGCTAGTCATGTCTATAAATTAGTAGACGAAGTTCAAGACCACTGAGAAGACGACGTACCCAAGCAACTGTAGCAACTAGGCATCTTGTTGGTGCGCAGCGATCAACAATGTTGCTCCGTATTTCCAAAACTTGATGGTCATCAAATGAAGATGAAGTTGATATGGGCACAGCTATATCGTTGATCTTAAGGACATACACTGAAGAGGTTATACCATTAAAAGGATGCATTATAGTGGAAGTAGAACTAAATGGACAGACAGCAGAGATGCCTCTTCATATTGTCCGTGGAAGGTTTTGTAGGGCATGGCTGACAAAGCTTAAACTCAACTGGGGAGCAGTAAATCAGCTACTGGTGTCCAGGAATAACCTACAACAAATCCGAAAGAAATACGAGAAGGTGCTTGAAGAGTCACTCGGCATCATGACTGGAGTTGAGGTGTAATTAAAGATCAAGCCAAATAATACACCAAAGTCTCAAAGCTAGAACTGTGCCATACACTATCAGGCCAAAAGTCAAAGAAGAACAAAAAGACTAGTCCAAACACGGTAATTGAACCAGTTGCTATGAGTGATTAGGCAACACCAGTAGTTCCTCTACTGAATGATGATAGTTCAGCAATAATGTGTGGATATTTAAAAGCAACTATTAACCTGGTATTGTGCAGTGATCACTATCCACTGCCACTGATTCAGGACTTGTTTGCAGGACGTCTGAAGGATGGAAATTCAGTAAATTGATTTATCACAGGCATATTTATAAATTAATATGGCTGCAGAATCAAAGCTGCTACTCACTATCATGACACACAAAGGTCTTTTCATTACAGAAGACTTCCTTTTGGATAACACCTGCTTCTGCTTGTTTTCAGAGCTCCCTGGATCAAATTCTGATTGGGCTAAATGTGGTGTAAATTTATTTGGACGATGCTCTCGTCACCGGTTTGAGTGACCAGCAACACTTGAAGAACTTAGAAGCTACGCTGTATTCAACCACAATCTGCAACCTCATACCCCCACTCTACCATTACCACCAAGCCAGGGGATCAACCCTAGTTCAATGAAGACTGCAGGAGAGCATACCAAGAGCAACATCAGGTCTACCGAAAAATGAGGTGTCTACCTGGTGAAGCTAAAACACAGGACTACTTGTGTCCAAACAGCATAAGCAGCAAGTAATAGACAGAGCTAAGTGATTCCATAACCACTCCATAGCACAGGGCTAAAATTGCTGGCTTTGAAAGCGGACCAAGCAGGCTAGCAGCACGGTTCGATTCCCGTAACAGCCTCCCCGAACAGGCGCCGGAATGTGGCGACTAGGGGCTTTTCACAGTAACTTCATTTGAAGCCTACTCGTGACAATAAGCGATTTTCATTTAATTTCATTTCATTCATCAGATCTAAGCTCTGCAGTCCTGCCACATCCAGCCTTGAAAGGTGGTGGACTATTAAACAACTCACTGGAGTAGAAGGCTCCACAAATATCCCCATCCTCAATGATGGAGGAGCCCAGCACATCTGTGCAAAAGATAAGGTTGAGGCATTCGCAACAACCTTCAGCCAGAAGTGCTGAGTGGATGATCCATCTCGGTCTCCTCCAGAGGTCCCCAGCAACACAGATGTCAGTTTTCAGCCAATACAATTCACTCCACATGTTACATGCTATCAAGAAACGGCTGAAGGCACTTGATACGATGATGGCTATGGATCTTGACAATATTCCGGCAAACGTACTGAAGACTTATGCTTCAAAACTTGCCGCACCCCTAGCCAAGCTGTTCCTGTACAATATTGGCATCTACCCGGCAATGTGGAAAATTGCTAAGGATAGATAAGTCCCCTGGGCCTGACAGGATATACTCAAGGTTGCTACGAGAGATTGCTGCGCCGTTGGCGATGATCTTTGCGTCCTCACTCTTCACTGGAGTAGTACCTGAATGCTTGGAGGGAGGCGAATGTTGTTCCCCTGTTCAAGAAAGGGAATAGGGAAACCCTGGGAATTAGACCCATCAGTCTTGAGTCTGTGGTGAGCAAAATATTGGAAAGGATTCTGAGAGATAGGATTATGATTATTTAGAAAAGCAAAGTTTGATTAAAGATAGTCAGCATGGCTTTGTGACGGGTAGGTCAAGCCTCACAAGCCTCATTGAATTCTTTGAGGATGTGACGAGACACATTGATGAAGGTCGGGTAGTGGATGTGGTGTAAATGGATTTCAGTTAGGCATTTGATGAGGCACCCCATGGTAGGCTCATTAAGAAAGTTAGGGGGCATGGGATACAGGGAAATTTGGCTGTCTGGATACAGAATTGGTTGGCTGAAAGAAGACAGCGAGTGGTAGTGGATGGAAAGTATTCCGCCTGGAGGTCGGTGACCAGCAGTGTTCCGCAAGGATCTGTTCTGGGACCTCTGCTCTTTGTGGTTTTAATAAATGACTTAATAAATGAGGAAGTTGAAGGGTTAGTAAGTAAGTTAGTAAGTTTGCCAATGACACGAAGGTTGGGGGAGTTGTAGATAGTGTTGAGGGTTGTTTCAGGTTACAGCAGGACATTGACAGGATGCAGAGCTGGGCTGAGAAGTGGCAGATGGAGTTCAACCTTGATAAATGTGAAGTGATTCATTTTGGAAGGTCGAATTTGAATGCTGAATACAGGGTTAAAGGCAGGATTCTTGGCAATGTAGAGGAACAGCGGGATCTTTGGGTCCACGTACATAGATCCCTCAAAGTTGCCACCCAGGTTGATAGGGTTGTTAAGGTGTATGGTGTGTTGGCTTTCATTAACAGGGGGCTTGAGTTTAAGAGCCGCAAGATTTTGCTGCAGCTTTGTAAAACTCTAGTTAGACCATACTTGGAATATTGTGTCCAGTTCTCATTATAGGAAGGATGTGGATGCTTTGGAGAGGGTACAGAGGAGATTTACCAGGATGCTGCCTGGTCTGGAGGGCATGTCTTATGAAGAAAGTTTGAGGGAGCTAGCTTTTCTCACTGAGCGAAGAAGGCAGAGAGGTGACTTGATAGAGGTGTACAAGGTGATGAGAGGCATGGAAGAGTGGATAGCCAGAGACTTTTCCCCCGGGTGGAAATGACTGTCACAAGGGGACATAATTTTAAGGTGATTGGATTGGATTGGATTTGTTTATTGTCACGTGTACCGAGGTACAGTGAAAAGTATTTTTCTGCAAGAAGCTCAACAGATCATTCAGTACATGGGAAGAAAAGGGAATTAAACAGAATTCAAGAAAATACATAATAGGGCAACACAATATATACAATGTAACTACATAAGCATTGGCATCGGATGAAGCATACATGGGTGTAGTGTTAATGAGGTCAGTCCATAAGAGGGTCATTTAGGAGTCTGGTGATAGTGGGGAAGAAGCTGTTTTTGAGTCTGTTCGTGCGTGTTCTCAGACTTCTGAATCTCCTGCCCGATGGAAGAAGTTGGAAAAGTGAGTAAGCCGGGTGGGAGGGATCTTTGATTATGCTGCCCACTTTCCCCAGGCAGCGGGAGGTGTAGATGGAGTCCATGGATGGGAGGCAGGTTCGTGTGATGGACTGGGCGGTATTCACGACTCTCTGAAGTTCCTTGCGGTCCTGGGCCGAGCAGTTGCCATACCAGGCTGTGATGCAGCCCGATAGGATGCTTTCTATAGTGCATCCGTAAAAGTTGGTAAGGGTTAATGTGGACATGCCGAATTTCCTTAGTTTCCTGAGGAAGTATAGGCGCTGTTGTGCTTTCTTGGTGATAGCGTCGACGTGAGTGGACCAGGATAGATTTTTGGTGATGTGCACCCCTAGGAATTTGAAACTGCTCACCATCTCTACCTCGGCTCCGTTGATGCTGACAGGGGTGTGTACAGTACTTTGCTTCCTGAAGTCGATGACCAGCTCTTTAGTTTTGCTGGCATTGAGGGAGAGATTGTTGTCGTTACACCACTCCGCTAGGTTCTCTATCTCCCTCCTGTATTCGGACTCGTCGTTATTCGAGATCCGGCCCACTATGGTCGTATCGTCAGCAAACTTGTAGATGGAGTTGGAACCAAGTTTTGCCATGCAGTCGTGTGTGTGTACAGGGAGTAGAGTAGGGGGCTAAGTACGCAGCCTTGCGGGGCACTGGTATTGAGGACTATTGTGGAGGAGGTGTTGGTGTTCATTCTTACTGACTGTGGTCTGTTGGTCAGAAAGTCAAGGATCCAGTTGCAGAGTGGAGAGCCAAGTCCTAGGTTTTGGAGCTTTGATATGAGCTTGGCTGGGATTATGGTGTTGAAGGCGGAGCTGTAGTCAATAAATAGGAGTCTGATGTAGGAGTCCTTGTAGATTGGTAGAAGGTATAGGGGAGATGTCAGAGGTAGGTTCTTTACACAGAGAGTGGCGGGTGTGTGGAATGAACTGCCAGCAGAGGTGGTGGAGTCAGAGTCATTTGGGACATTTAAGCGACTCTTGGACAGGCACATGGACAGCAGTAAATTGAAGGGGTATAGGTTAGGACGACCTTAGATTAGGATAAATGGTCAGCACATCGTGGGCTGAAGGGCCTGTACTGTGCTGTACTGTTCTATGAGTGTCCTGTACACAAGAAACAGGACAAATCCAACCCAGTCAATTTTTGCCCTATAAATCTACTCTCCATCATCAGCAAAGTGATGGATGGAGTCATTAACAGTGCTATCAAGCGGCACTTGTTCGACACTACCCTGCTCACGGATGCTCAGTTTGGGTTCGCCAGGGTCACTCAACTCCTGACCTCATTACAGCTGAATGTCAGAGGTGAGGTGAGAGCGACTGCCCTTGACATCAAGGCAGCATTTCACCGAATCTGATATCAAGGAGCCCTAGCTAAACTGGAGTCAACGGGAATCAGGGAGAAACTCTCTGCTAGTTGGAGTCATTCTTGGCACAATGGAAGACAGTTGTGGTGGTTGGAGGCCAATCAACTCCGCTCCAGGACATCACTGCAGGGGTTCCTCAGGGTAGTGGCAGCACGGTAGCATGGTGGTTAGCATAAATGCTTCGCAGCTCCAGGGTCCCAGGTTCGATTCCCGGCTGGGTCACTGTCTGTGTGGAGTCTGCACGTCTTCCCCGTGTGTGCGTGGGTTTCCTCCGGGTGCTCCGGTTTCCTCCCACAGTCCAAAGATGTGCGGGTTAGGTGGATTGGCCATGATACATTGCCCGTAGTGTCCTAAAAAGTAAGGTTAAGGGGGGGAGTTGTTGGGTTACGGGTATAGGGTGGATACGTGGGTTTGAGTAGGGTGATCATGGCTCGGCACAACATCGAGGGCCGAAGGGCCTGTTCTGTGCTGTACTGTTCTATGTAGTGTCCCAGGTCCAAGCATGTTCAGCTGCTTCTTCAATGACCTGCCTTCCATCATAAGATCAGAAGTGGGGATGTTTGTGGATGACTGCACAATGTTCAGCCCCATTCGTGACTCCTCAGATAATGAAGCAGTCCGTGTCCAAATGCAGCAAGACCTGGACAATATCCAGGCTTGGGATGACAAGTGGCAAGTTACATTTGCGCCACACAAGGGTCAGGCAATGGCTATCTCCTACAAGAGAGTATCTAACCATCACCCCTTTGACATTCAGTGGCATTACCATCGCTGAATCCTGCACAATCAACATCCTGGGGGTTGCCATTGATCAGAAACTGAACTGGACTAGCCACATTATTACTGTGGCTACCAGGGCACATCAAAGGCTATGAATCCTATGGTGAGTAACTCGTCTCCTTACCCCCCAAAGCCTGTCAACCGTCTACAAGGCACAAGTCAGGAGTATAATGGAATACTCTCACTTGCCTGGATGAGTGCAGCTCCAGCAACACTCAAGAAGCTCAACACCATCCAGGACAAAGCAGCCACTTGGTTGCTCCTCCTTCCACAAACATTCAAACCCTCCACCACCGATGAACAGTGGCAGCCACATGTATCATCTACAAGATGCACTGCAGTAACTCACCAAGGTTCCTTAGACAACACCTTCCAAACCCATGACCGCTACCATACAGAAGGACAAGATCAGCAGATACATAGGAAACCCACCACCTGACGTACTCCTCCAAATCATTCATCACCCTGACTTGGAAACATATCGCCATTACCTCACTGTTACTGGGGCAAAATCTTGGAATTCCCTCCCTGAAAGCATTGTGGGTGTACCTACACCTGAAGGACTGCAGCGGGTCAAGAAGGCAACTCATCACCACCTTCTGAAGAACAACTAGGGATGGGCAATAAATGCTGGCCTAACCAGCGATGTGCACATCCTGTAAATGAATTTTTTAAAAAGTCATTCTTATGGAATCCACTGTGAATGAATGAACTACTGAGAAAGTGGACAAAATATTCGCAAGATCTGGTATATTGGAGCAGGCCAGAAGTAACTGTGGTACTCCGTTCACTTTGAAGGAGTTCAAGGACTATTTAAGAGGCCAAGTTACTGTCTTTAAGACAGTGATAGATAAGTTGTTGATTAATAAGGGTCAGGGGAAACGGGTACAAGGCAGGCGAATGGAGATGCGAAACATATCAGCCATGATCAAATTGCGGAGCAAAAGTGACGGACCGAATGGCCAAATTCTGCTCTTGTATCTTATGGTGTTATGGAGTGGCATACAGCACATAAAGTCAGATCTGTACCATCCTGCAACAAATGGATTGGCGAACATTTCATTGAAACATTGTAATATTCCATCAAGGCATCAAAGGGCTAAGGTACATTGGCAAGAACAGTAAACAGATTCTTCATGTCTTATCAGAACACCACACACGCAACAACACAGAGTTCACCAGCAATGCTGCTGTTCAGGAGGAAACTGCAAACAGTTTGATTTGTTACTACCACCTGTTGCTTCAGAGATTGTTAAACTATAACAAAAGCATAGATTGCTAGGAGAGAACAGAACTCTTTAAAAAGTAAGTATTCAATCAAGGAAAGCGAATGCTAGCCTGAAACTACATCACCATTGAGAAATGGCACCTGCTGAGGTCCTACGGGTCCAATATCATCTGTGTAGACGGCTGATGAAAGAGTTTGGCAAAGTCATACTAATCAACTACTAGCTTCACAAAATCGGGGAATCTCATTTGGACAATGGATACTTCAGAAGAGAGGCCGGACGCAGAGGTAAGTTCAGATTTTTGTTTCTGCGGACTTGCCAAATACCTACAAAGTTGGACACTGGGGTAATCTCCCAGGAATACCACTGACTGAAGAAAAAGTGGATGCCCCAAAGGTCTCGAGTAGCCAGGTTTCAGAACATCGAATACAGCCTGAACAGAATAGAGTTGAATATATGTGCAAGGAGATAAGTGGGTTTGCTGTAGACATGTTAAGCCGTTATTGTTGCATTGAAGAAGTAAGGGGATGGGGGGGGGGGTGGGGTGGGGCGCGTGTTATGTATCGGAGCATACATCCTGGCTGGTGAGGTATCACATGATTTGTAGTGATGTCAGCAGAGTGTTTGCGCCAGCCTCAGTTCGTCATCTTGAATTGCACGAGCAATATCACTAATAAAACCTCTCATTGTGTTTATAAGAATCCAGAGTGTGGGCACTTCCATATCTTTTCTCTTTGCGGCAAACTCAAAGATATAAAAACCTATAACCTCATTAGTGAGCCACGGATGAAACACATCCCGTGGACTTTTTATTTCTCAATGGAATGAATATTAATTGAGAATTACGAGACATCTCTTGATCATTGCCATTGTTGCCTTACCTTTTTAATCAAATTTCCCAATTTATCATAGCCAACTCAGCCATCATACCTATGTCGTTGGCTTTATTTAAGTGAAGTATTGTGGTTTTGGACTATTTGTGTTACTTGAACATAATGTGAAATTCATCACGTTACGATTACACTTGCCCAGGGGACCCCTTACTGTGGCATTACTAATTATCTCTGTCTCATTGCATAGGGCAAAGGAACAAATTGCCTTGTATAACAAGGCATTTACATTATAAATGAAGCACAAAATACAGTAGTTTTGTTGTACATCAACCCTGTAGTTTCAGTGTGTCTAGTTTGAAGCTGTGTGTCATTGGCAGTTAATATTAGCTGTAAGTGATTGCATGAATTACTGTGAGCAGAAAGCTGAGTGAGCACTTGGTGATTCAGGTGTGTCTCAAAAGTAAATGGGTATCTGCTGATGCACAGTGTGGCCATAAAGATAGAGGATCATAAACAGAATGTAAAAGTTGTGATCAATGCAGAACATTCTGAAAATACTCAGCAGGTCATGCAGCATTTGTGGAGACACAGAATTATCAGCCTGGATCTTGTGGTCAGTGCTGACGGAGGCCAATGCTGCGGATACTATGTGCCTCCCTATTTGTTGGCTGCAGTGGGAACTTTCTCTTCCAGTGATAGTGTGGAACCATCTGCAAGTCGAGTGGAGAGGCTTAGTGACGTGGCGCAATCCCGGTGAAGCCACACCCTTCCTTTTGGCCTGAGCTGAAAACAAGTCCCTTGAGCGAAGGTCACCTGATGAAAGATTATTGACCTGAAACGTTAACTGTTTCTTTCTCCATCGATGTTTCCTGACCAACTGAGAATATCCAGCAGCTGCAGTATTTTGCTTTTATAAAAGTTGTGACTGTGATATAAAACGTTATCTTTGCATTTATATGGGAATTGAATTTCAGGATATAATGAGATGCTTTATAGTCATTTTGACTGAAGCCAGATATTAATACTTGGAAGTCTTAAATTAATACGTGATTGTGATAACCTATTACCAATATTTCAAATATGAGAGAAATATGGCAAATGCGTGCCATCTTAAAGGTATGTATTTTCAAAAAAAACTCTTCATTGAAACCTTGCAGTGCAGTAGGGGCAGGAAGACGTGCTGCTTTGGGGTTTAAGTACTCGTAAATGTTACAGCACCCTGACTCTCAAACACACAAAATACTAAACTTCTTTTGGCTTCATGAATATGATGGCCTGCTGTGAAACTGTTATTGATACTACATGACCACACACCAGGCTCTGTGTGACTGTGTAGATTTCAACAGCTCTATCTGGCAGGAAATGTAATCTCCTACTGGAAAATTGCAAGCCTGAAGTACTTGAACTTACCCAAAGTGGCTCAGTGTTTATATCCCCTTTGAAGAGTGTGAGTCGTTGGGCATTTATTGTGAGACATAAAATGCATTTGTAATAGTCCATAATATGTTCTTGAACAGAATACGTTTTTCACAAAATATATATGCAAAATATTTCAATTAACTGAAGAAGGATAATTACATAATCAGCTGAGATAGCTAAAATATGTCATCAAAATAAAAGCCATCAAGTATTAAGGTGGTTTTTGCTCATTTACTCAATCATTTACTCATTTTGCTCAATCTTTCTATTTCTTTCATCAATTCTGGAGAATACATTTTCACAGCACCTGTAAAAATGTGTGGATGACTGGCATGGCAATGTGGTGATTGCTTTATAGCCCTGTGCTTCCTTAATAGTCTTCAAGGTCATCCACATTTACAATAAAATCACTTATGGTGCCTTAATAGGATATGTTAGAAGAGATTTTTAAAAAAGATTTTAAATTTGTTAATAAAACCTGTCTGACCTTTGCAATAATTTGCACAGTTGTAAAAGACTTGTAAATTTGGTGTTCACATTTTGGTTTCCATAAATATTTAAAATACACACTGCCTTTGGAATCCCTTTGTGTCGAGAGGTTTCTTTCTATATTTGTCACAAAAACACTGCCAACAGTGTCTGCAATTTTTCTGCTTTGACCTTGATTGTCTGACCTTTTGGGTTCAAATGGCTAATAAAATTTTGTCTTTGTGAGCCGTAAGCCGTGTAGCTGCACTATGTCAATAACAACTAATTAAATCAGACTTGTCCAACCTTTTTGTTCATTCTGAGGAAGGGGGTGGGTGGGTTGTGGCAGGAAAGCGGGGGGGCGGGGGGTGTTGTGGAGGAGGAAAAGGGGGGGTTGGTTGACACACTTGCATATTTTTCTCAAGGGGTTTATGAACACATTTTGGAAAAATAAGGTTTGGCACAATACGCCAATTTATTTTTAAAGTTCAGATTTTAAGGAAAGAAACAATTGCTGAGCAAAGTTACACCAATGTCATACCACATTGTTAAATTAAGAGTTAAGTAATAAATATGACCAGTGTGAGAGAGTTTGTATGTGTGGGTGCGTAAGTGTGAGTGGGTGCGTGTTTATCTGTTGATGTGTGGTGGTGAGTGTGAGTGAGTAACCTGAGATGAGGAGTAAGGCATCCCCTCTCTCCCATTTGCCCCCACACATTCACTCAGTCCTTCGCACCCCCAGCTGCACACTCGGGCACTCCCACATAATCACCATGGCACTATCTACCCGAGCCTGTCAAAACTGCACCTTCCATAGGTCCGACAAGACTGTGCCCTCCGCAGGCCTGATATATCGTCTCCCCGGGCTCCAGGCCAGCCGTTGCTTGACTTTCCTAGGCCTGGCAGCTCCCGGCACACTCGCCAATCCTGGTGTTCGCTGCTCCTCCAATCACACTGCTTCTGTCCCTTATTTGCTATTGATTGGTTGTGCTACGACGCCCTGGGCTGATGTGTGGTCAATTCCAGCCCCACAGTCTGTAGTAGGAAAGGTTCAAATCAAAGGTTTTAAATCTCACTTAAATAACTATTTTGATCGATTTAAATTACTATTTTTAAATTGATTTAAATTACTTTTTAAATTTTAATTGAATAACTTTTTAATTTCAATTAAATAACTTTAATTTGTTATCAGATCAAGCAAGATAAATACTCAGGGATAAAGCTAATTAAATAGTATACCGGAGATTGGATATAAACCGAGACAAAAATCTCTTTGTGAAGTTTAATTTCAAAAGTTTAATTTAAAGGAATAAATCATGGCAGGACAGCTCCAAGGTTTGCTCTGCTCCTCTTGCTCCATGTGGCAGGCTGGGGAAGTTCCAGTCCCCAGGGTCAGCATGTGTGCAGGAAGTGTCTCCGGTTACAGCTCCTGGAAACTAGAGTTTCAGAGCTGGAGCGGCGGATGGAGAAACTGTGGAGCATCCGTGAGTCGGAGAACATTGTGGATAGCACGTATAGAGAGGTGGTTACACTGCAGGCTCAGACCCCACAGGCAGGAAGGGAATGTGTGACCACCAGACAGAGCAAGAGAGCGAGGCAGGTAGTGTGAGGAAGCTCCTGTGGCCATTCCCCTGCAGAACAGATATACCGCTTGGATACTGTTGAGGGGAATGGTCTCTCGGGAAAACAGCAACAGCCAAACCTCGTGGCACCACGGTTGGTTCTGCTGTAGAGGGGAGGGGTGTTAAGTGTGACAGTGCAATAGTTATAGGGGATTCAATTGTAAGGGGAATAGACAGGTGTTTCTGTGGCCGCAAACAAAACTCCAGGATGTATGTTGCCTCCCTGGTGCTCGGGTCAAGGATGTCTCGGAGCGGGTACAGGACATTCTGGAGGGGGAGGGTGAACAGCCAGTGGTCGTGGTGCACATCGGTACAAACGACAGAGGTAAAAAAAGGGATGAGGTTCTAAAAGCCGAATACAGGGAGCTAGGAAGGAAGTTAAGAAATTGGACCTCAAAGGTAGTGATCTCAGGATTACTACCAATGCCACGTGCTAGTCAGAGTAGAAATGACAGGATATATAGGATGAATACGTGGCTGAAGGGATGATGTCAGGGGGAGGGTTTTGGATTCCTCGGACATTGGGACAGTTCTGGGGGAGGTGGAACCTGGACAAGCTGGACGGGTTACACCTGGGCAGGGCTGGAACTGATGTCCAAGGTGGGGTATTTGCTCGAGCGGTTGGGGAGTGTTTAAACTAATGTGGCAGGGGGATGGGAACCGATGCAGGAAGTTGGAAGGTAGTAAAACAGGGACAGAAACAAAAGGCAGTAAGGGGGAAAGTGTAAGGCAGAGAAGCCATAGTCAAAAATCAAAAAGGGCGACAGTACAAAGTACAATGACTGAGGGGAGCTTAGTGAATAGGCCCTGTAATCAATTTTCTTTGTCACCTCTTCAAAAAAACATCTTCACGTTGGTGAGACGTGTCCCCGTACAAAACCATGCTGCCTGTCACTAATTAGTCCATTTCCCTCCAAATGTGCATACATCCTGTCCCTCAGTAGCGTTTCCAAAAGTTTCCCCACCACTGATGTCAAACTCACCGGCCTATAATTTGCTGGATTATCCCTGCTTCCTTTCTTAAACAAGGGAATGATATTGGCTATTCTCCAGTCCTCTTGAACCTCACCTGTGGTCAAAGAGGATGTGAAGATATCTGTTCAGGCCCCAGCTATTTCTCCCCTTGCCTCCCACAGTAACCTGTGATCGATCCCACCCGGTCCCGGGGACTTATCTACCGTAACGCAATTTGGGATACTCAACACTTCCTCCTTTGATATATTGATGCTCTAAAGAGCATTCACAAACCTATCCCTGACCTCAACATCCATCATGTCCTTCTCCCTGGTGAATACCAATAGAAAGTACTCATTAAGGATTTCACCCACTTCCTGTGATTCCACGCATAACTTCCGTCCGTTATCCTTAACTGGCCTACTCTTTCTCTTGCTACCCTCTTGCTCCTAATATATGCATAAAAAGCCGGGGTAGGGTGGATATGTGGGTTTCAGTGGGATGCTCTTTGTAAGGGCTGGTGAGGACTCGATGGGCTGAATGGCCTCCTTCTGCACTGTAAATTCTATAACTCTATAAAAAAGCCTTTGGATTCTCCTTGACCATGTTTGCTAAAAACATTTCATGGCCCCTCCTATTTATTTGCCCTCCTAATTCCACATTTTAGTTCCTTCCCAGTTCCACTGTACTGAAGGGCTTCGTCAGTTTTTAGATGCCTCGACCTATTGAATGCTTCCTTTCCTTCATGTTTGCATTGGCTAGTCAGCCTATCAGCAGCATATGTGGGAGAGAACTGATTTACGATGGGATGACCAGCTCCATGCTGAATCTTCCATTGAAACTCACCTTGACAAGAATTTTAAAAACTAGTTCCAAGGGCCACCTCGAGGGACTTCGCAGGATGCTTCGGGCCCATGGGCTGTACCTTGCCACGCCTGAATTAAATAAAGTGTAACAGATTTAGAACTCACTGGAACTTTGTTCCGCAATAATTCAGTTTGCATTTAGAAACCGTAACTGCAATGTGAATGTTTTTGTGATATTTTTTCACAATGAAAATTCCCATTTGTACAATCTGGTGAAGTCCGCTGCGGTGCCTTGTGGCACCGTGGTAGCATTTATATCTCTGGGCCAGAAGCTCCGGATTCAAATCCCACATCTGGACTTGACGGCCATGGAAGGTGCGTTCATGATGTGGCCAAACAGGTTGATTATCAGCCTGTAAATTCTTCCAATACACCAGATGGCAGGCTGTAAGAGTAGGAGAGTTTCCTGGTCAGCCATGTTGCAGAAGCAATGGCAAAACACTGCAGTTTTTTACCAAGCATAATCATGGTCCAATCCAACGGATGTCTATGATCCTGTTAGGGCAATATATCTGAAGGAGGAGGATGAAGTCTGCAAAATATTGCTGTAGAATACATTGACTAACGATGTCCATCACAATATGGTAAAAATAGAAACAATTATGCACATTGCCACATTTGACTGACTCTTATGATTAATGGATAACTCAAATTTGTGGATCAAATTCATTTTTATTTTGGCGCAGTTTGTTGTATGCACATCGCACAAATCATTATTAAATGACTAACCTAAAGCTGCAGTGCCTGTGTGAAAAATAACCATTTAGTGTATTTTATTGGGAAGCACCAAGAACGGTTTGCCACTTTTTGTGTGATCTGCAGTATGATGTAATTTTATCAGGTGTAGTGAATGAAAAAGCTTGATATTCGAGACCCTTTTAAATTCCAAAATTAATGTAGTTTCCAAAATTATTATAGGTGCCATCAAAAACAAAATGTTGGTAACATTTTTTTGTGTATTGTATGAAGTTCTGTAGGGAATAGAAATTCCGTGTAGGTTAAATATTCAAACTTTAGTATAGTTTTGTATCGTGGAGCCTTGAATTCCATTTTTATCTAGAATGTTTTGATTCTTCAACTACTGTCATCTATTTTCACAATTTTCCAAACTGATGACTAAAGCCATAATAAAGTGGATGCACATATTGCTGTTTGTATTTAAGCAAGTAAGATTGAAGATATTTCACCTAAAATCTGCCAGTTACGTCATGTCAAGTAGAAAGTAACTTCTGATTGGATTTTACTCCAGTCTGCTGAGAAAGTATGCTGAGAAGATGGTTGGTTTCTGTTGTCAGCTGCTCATGTTAAAATAAAATCCTTTGACTGACGTGTTAAGAATCCAACTTTGGGCAAAGCTTCCTTTTGGCCAATTCACTACCCCTAACAATAGTGCTTTTCTTTTTTGACGTTCTGTCCTGCAGTACATGAATTTGCTGCTTTCATGACATAAGTGATAACACAATTCCACACCAACTAGCTAACTGTTGTTACCTGTATTAAGTAAGTTGGATGACCATGAAATTACCAACCAACCAAAACTACAATGAATTCAATCAATCAATTTCCAACCAAAAGCTGTATTTTTCTAATCTGCAAAACAGATTTCTAAGATTAACAATAAAGTATACCATATGCTCGCAGATATTCAGAATAGATCATACTATAATTCAGTAGGTTAAAAGCAATGGCACTTGAGATGGAAACAAAAGCAAACGTACTACAATGTGGAAATCTGAAACAAAATAAAATAAATGCTGGAAGTACAGGCCAGGCAGCATTTGTGGAGAGAAACAGCGTTAGTGTTTTTGGTCAAGGTGACCTTTCATCAGAACTTGAGATGGATTTGCCTAGTAAGAAATATTTTGTTAGGCAGGTTTAATTGCTAATTACTCCACCATTGACGCATTATGCTGACTGCACAACAGATTTATCTGATTTATACTGCAGGAAGAACTATAGTGCCATATGTCTGAACTTTCTTGTCAGTTTTAAGCCTCTTGTTGCACCAGTAAAATCACATTCCACAGCCCTGACTGCAACATTTAGCTCACTTACATGCATAAGATTCACCAAAACTAACCCAACCCTTACTGGTGGTCAATAGATTTTCACACTTTAAAATAATTACTCACAGAACCTATTGATACTGAAAGGATGGAAAAAAATTCTTTATGCCTGCATAGCATGTATAGTTATGAACTTTCATAAAAGTATTACCATGCTATGAAGGAATCTATATTAAATTAAATTTGTATGTTTTTGAGGTAGACTCTTCCTCAGAACAGAAACTGAAAATGAAACTGCAAGGTAATCAGAAAAGATAAACCTAGAAATGAAACTGAGCTTCCCAAGTTTGGGGTGGCACGATGGCACAGTGGTTAGCACTGTTGCACCACAGCGTAAGGGACCCAGTTTCAATTCCAGCCTTGTGTAACTGACTGTGTGGTGTTTTCACATTCTCCCAGTGTCTATGAGGGTTTCCTCAGGGTGCTCCGGTTTCCTCAACCAGTCCAAAGATGTGCAGGCTAGCTGGATTGGTTATGCTAAAAAAAACATTAGGTGGGGTTACTGGGTTATGGGGATAGGGTGAGGATGTGGGCCTAGGTAGGGTGCTCTTTCAAAGCGGTGCCGGCTCATGAGGCTGAATGGCTTCCTGCACTTTCGGGATTCTATGATTCTAAGTTTCAAAGGAAACCACAAGCAAGATGAGAATGGAAAATCAAACCTGGAACCTTGTTGAAAGATGTAAAAGAACATTGATCAATCGTGTTGTTGAGTCCAATGATGCAGCACAACCAAGTAGAAGACTGAAGAAAGACAATACAGATCCAGAAGCTGAGAATAAATTGCTGCAGCTGTTTCTTGAAGATCACATTGGTGGGCCTACGCCATTCAGACCGAATTTAGCAGGTTCTGCAGACGTGTGCAATTAGTGGTGAAGACTGTGCCTGTGGAATTCGGGTTGATTGTGTGCTCCTGGCAGCTAGGGATCAGACTAGCTCCGAAAAGGAGGGCAACTGAAATTCCTCATGAGAAAGAAAGAATTTGAAGCATTTTGTGACTCGCTCTGATCAATGAAAAATAGTGGATTGCGGAGCCAATTTGTAAGATCTGCCTTAGTTGTATCTTCCATTTATAATTTATATTTTACCACTATTTATCTGTTAGTTCATGTTTACCTCCTGCTAATTCTTAATGTTGGTGTATAGTATAGATAGCATTTAATATTTGCTTTGCTGACTCTTATAGAGTAACATATTCATATGTTTTTAAACTGTGGACTCTGTGGCTTCATTTCTTTTTGGCAAATAGCGGGGACTTAGTAATTAATCTACTTTAAAAAAAAAAAATTACTGGTCTCTACCGAGATCATAATGATGCTTTCAGAAAGAATAATCCCTATTTCTTAGGCAGCATTTTATCAATGAAGTCAAATCAGGATTTATTGGCATGCATATGCTATTACAGATCTTAAAGTATTTTCACTGTTAGTTATGGAGCCATTTGATCACTTAATTATATATTAACCTACGGTGTCAATTTGCTCTAAAAGTTAATTTAATGAATAGTTATATTTCTATTCAGACAAAGCTGAGTATTTTCACTCAATTGGACCAGTAAAAAGTGTATCATACTGAAACTAGCACCTTTAATAATTTACTAATATTTGTAACAGCAAAAGTCACCTCAAAAGACTTGAGGGTTACAATTAATGGTTGGAAAAGTTGCCACAAGGCATATTTTTATTTGTTCCATCTTAAACCTACTTCCAAGGGAAACCCTTAATTTTACAATTGAACACATTTGTGTTTGCATATATCATGTTATGATCTATAGTGGGTACTGTGGAGACCTTTCCAACTGAATAATCTAGTCACAATGGCTATTGCAATCCAACATTCAGAATTTCTTCTTTACACTCTTCTTGAAGTAGACCTACCCTTCAACCAGATGAGAGGGGAATAGTAAATGTGGAGGAGGGCAGTATTTGGGGACATTTGTACTCTATATCGAATGGAAAGTTCACATTGCTGGTGAAAATAGAAAATAATTCAGTTTTTAATAGTCTTCTTACAGACAGAATCTATGTATTCCTTTTTATTACCTGTGATCAATATATTTGTATGTTTAAAGGTGTGTTTCCTTGGACTCTGTGATTGCTTCAATTTAAATAATCCCAACAGCCAGCTTTATGTGAGAATAAAGACGGTTATTTATTATCACGCTCTTGTCCCGGAGGTCTAAAACACAACATCTGACCCACCAGACTCACACGCACAAAGGTTGATTACAGATGAAGTTAAAATAATAGTTTCAATTTATGATTGCCGTAGTCTCTTCTGTGGGAAGCCTGTAGTTTCTGAGATAAGCTGATGTGAGACCCTGTACAGCAGATGTTCCTCAGTAAGCTGCAAGAGTCCTTGTAGTTGAATTTCCAGCAGGGTCTCGGGTGAAGTTGAAGTTGGTACAGGTTGGGGGAGTCCTTCTCCTACTTACAGGATATTGATGTTTATTGCCTTGACTGCTTAGATGACTTGCAGCTAGTTCAACGGCTTTCTAATGGAGCTCTGCAGAACAACATCTTCCTGTTAGTTTAAAGGCAGGCAGAAAAATGGCTTCCTCACCATGTGTCTTGTACAAGTTCAAAGTCCTTTTCCAAACAAGGTGGGTCGTTAGGTCGATTATGCATCTTTTGTGGTGGCTTTCACTCTTTGAGAGTTTGAGACTGCCAGTATATTTTGTATCTGAAAGGCCCATTCAATTTGAAATTATTCTTTTGAATTAGTTTCAGGGAAAAGCATTGCGTCAACATCAGTTTGGAATGTTCTTTTTTTGTTCCTCTTGAGATGGGGAATGCTTCAATCCAAAGAGAAGTCAGGTGATCCTCTGGACAACAAACTAATTTATATATTTTTAAAATTCAGAATATACTGGGACATGACAGTATTCACCGAAGCTCGCTGGCTTTTGTCAAATGAGTTATTCCATGACAATACTGGTTTTTAGGCTATGATTCAGAATTTTATTCTGTTCTGGACAAAAAACAAGTTGGGAACATTTTAATATTTATAATTTTTTAACAATAGCTTGTCATTATTACTTCAGTGTAATTGGACTGAAACCAGTGGGGAATAGTCAGAATATTATGTTCTGTTTAAAATTATTTTTACTGTAGAAATAACCAGTTCAATTTTCTTAAAGATTTTCACTGTACAGAGTAAACAGGAACCAGTTTAGGATTAATATTCTTTAATATAGAATTTGTGTTATTGCATGGAACCTACCACAGCAGTTATTTAAACTTGTCCTTTTTCAGCTAATGCTATAACCAAAGGTAACATCAATGTGTTAGAATATTAATGTTGTTTTGTGGTTTCAATTCAGAGTCAGTGGATTATACTGTGATGAATTGCTGAATGGTTCATTTCCTCACGCAATTTCTCACTAACCTTGCTTGACAGCTTCTATATTGCTGTACCCAGTAATTTGTAGTACAATAATGGTTGCTGTGAGATGTCTCTGAACCATTTCTACTACCTTTAATAAGGATTAACACCCTCTGTAGGTGACAAAATGCAATTACAAATGCGCAGTGTCCCAAAGAGAAATAATTAACAGCTGCAGCTAGTTCATTACTTTCCTAACTACTGTAGTTAGAAGTGATAAATACAAAAATACAGACAAGCTCTCAGAAACATCTTACCGCTGAAATTTTAATTGCATGATATGAATCCATTTTAATGATTAAAATAGCAGTAAGTGTATTGCTCTGATGTGTTTTAATTAGTCCTTGTCCATCCTTGGAGATCATTAATTTAAGTTTTAAGGTTTATTGATAACATTACTTAATGAATTCAAATATTATTGTATTTGAGCTAGTTGTTTGCAGCAATCTGTGTCCATAGTAGCAGTCTTCTAAAAGAACAGCTGTTGCAGCTTCACATCTTATCTTCCACAGGGAAAACATGTTTGCGGCTATCATGGGTACACACCAAATGGCTGCTGCAATAAAGCACAAACTATAGCTTTTGAATCTTTAAAACTACATGAATTTTATGGCACATGATCAGTGCTTTGATCTCTGTTCTACACTTAAGCCCTTAATTATCTAGCCTAATCGCTTAGTGTATTTTTCGTTATAAATCCTTTTTGTGATTTGTAGCCGAGTTCAATAACTGGCCTGTTCTTTTAATTAAATTGAATTATTAGCTTTAAGATGATTCTACAATTAGCAGAAATCCCGCAAACCCCCGTCAGCTGTAGATTTCAACAGTATCATTCAATTCTCCCCTCTCCCAAAGCTTATAAATTGTATGAATTGGGTGTCATCCTTTTAACTCCAGAAATAAGGTAAGCAGCACTTAGAAGTCTCTTTCCCACCCTAGAAGACTGAGTTGTAATTATAACTACAGTTCTGCTTACCATGTTGGCTGACTGTAGATGATATTCAAGTCTTGCCATAACTTTCCTTTCATCTTTTCTCATTTGTTGCATGATAAAATAACACAGCCATTGTTCCCATTATGAGTTTTGGCTTTTAATAGGCTTGCTAGACTACTTGATTGTGCCTGTTCCAAACATGTATGTATTGTTTCTACCCTTCTGCCAGTTCTTCCTGTCTTCATTGGCAGAAGCTGTAATGTTCAGAGAAACAATATAGAGAAAGAAATACTCGACTTTTGCTTTGCATTGAAATTTTTATTGGATATCCTCTGTAACGTTTCAGTTCCATTGCCATCTTTTATAGTTCAATTTACTTATTAAAGAAAAACTAAAACATTTGCATTCTTTGGCCAAAACTGGTTGCACCTTTCCAATGAACCTACTGATCAGTTTTCCTTGAAGCTTATTTTGATTGCCAATTTCAGGGTGAATCCATTCACCATATCATATATTTTCAGTAGTCATGACCAGCACCTGACCAGCTTCTCATAAACTTCTTTAGTTTGGTGTCACTGATTGGTTTTTTTTTCCACTCATGAGATGTGAGAAATGTGGCAAGGCCAGCATTTATTCACCATCTCTAATTGTTCTTCAAAAGATGGTGAGCCACCTTTTTTGAACTGCAGCAATCCATGTGGTATACATACACCATCATACTGTTTGAAGAGGATATTCCAAGATTTTGACTAAGAAACAGTGAAGGACTTAATGATACAAAGAATAATACAGCACAGGAACAGGCCCTTCGGCCCTCCAAACCTGTACCGGTCATGATACCACCCTTGGCTGAAACCCTCATGATTTCCTAGTGCCGTATCCCTCTATACCCATCCTACCCATGCATTTCCCGAAAGACATGCTGTTAGGTAATTTGGACATTCTGAATTCTTCCTCTGTGTACCCGAACAGGAGGCTGAATGTAGCGAATAGGGGCTTTTCACATTAACTTCATTGCAGTGTTAAGGTAAGCTTACTTGTGACAATAAAGATTATTAAAATTAAATAAAAATTTGTTGAGATGGCTTTTGGACACGGTTGACGTATCTGCTTCCACAGCCTCTCCTGACAATGCTTTCCAGACACTCTGTGTTGAAAAAAAAGTTTGTCCCACGGATCTTAAACCTATGCCCCCTCGTGACAGACCCTCCATCCTGGGAAAGAGTGGCTGCCCATCTACTCTATCCATGCCTCTCATAATCTTGCAGATCTCTATCAGGTCACACCTCAACCTCTGTCGTTTTAATGAAAACAGTCCAAGTCCTTTCAGCCGCTCCACACAGCTAAGAAGACTTGTAGCTAAAGCTATAAAGGATTTATTAACATTAACTATGAGTCAAATATATACAAACAACAGATGAATAATAGTATGAACATGCGCAAGCAACCTGTCTCCCAGCTCCCTAGTCAGCCTGAAGTCACCAGACTCTAACATTCCCTTGTATATTAATGAGACTCCTAGTGGTCAGTCGGTGAATTACATCACAACCATGATATCACTACAGGCACCTCAATTTTTAATATGCCTGGCACGACACTTAACATACTCTCCTACACACCTCATTGAACCAGGGTTGCTCACCTGGATTTATTGTAATGGTAGAGTGAAGGATAAGCCGGGCCATGAGGTTAAAGATTGTGGTTGAATAAGATTCCAGTGCTTCTAATGACCCACAGCACATTATGGATACCCAGTGCTATACCTGCTCTTAAATAATTCTATTTACTATGATGGTAATGCTACACATGCTGGAGGTTGTCCTCGTTTTGAAGGTTCTACAAGGACTACATATACAGTGGTCATTCCGACCAATAATGTCATAGACAGATACAACAGGTTTATCGGTGAGGGTGAGGTTGTGTAGGCTTCTTCCCTCTAGTTTTCTCACCACCTGCTGTAGGCCCAGTCTCTCAGATGTATTTCATCACCTTGCTCAGTGATGGTGCTACCGAGCCTAACTTTGTGATGAACACTGACGTCTCCAACCCAGAGTATATTTTGCGTCCTTGCTACAAGGCTTCTTCCAAGTGATGTTCAACGTGGGCAAGTACAAATTAAACAGTTGAGGGAGAAGGTTATCAGTAAATGATAGTTTATATTGAGATCTCTGAATCCAAATTAATTCATATCTTAAAAAGCACAGCTGTGAATATTATAACGCAGTAAGAAGTCTTACAACACCAGGTTAAAGTCCAACATGTTTGTTTCAAACACTAGCTTTCGGAGCACTGCTTCTTCCTCAGTTGAATGAAGAGGTATGTTCCAGAAACATATATAGACCAATTCAAAGATGCCAGACAATGCTTAGAATGCGAGCATTAGCAGCTAATCAAGTTTTTACAGATCCAGAGATAGGGGTAACCCCAGGTTAAAGAAGTGTGAATTGTCTCAGGCGAGGACAGTTGGTAGGATTTTGCAAGCCCAGGCCAGATGGTGAGGGATGAATGTAATGCGACATGAATCCCAGGTCCCGGTTGAGGCCGCACTCGTGTGCGGAACTTGGCTATAAGTTTCTGCTCGGCGATTCTGTGTTGTCGCGCGTCCTGAAGGCCGCCTTGGAGAACGCTTACCTGGAGATCAGAGACTGAATGCCCTTGACTGTTGAAGTGTTCCCTGACTGGGAGGGAACATTCCTGCCTGGTGATTGTCGCGCGATGTCAGTTCATTAGTTGTCGCAGTTTATGCATGGTCTCGCCAATGTACCACGCTTCGGGACATCCTTTCCTGCAGCGTATGTGCTTACTGTGCTCACCCCCAGTCCAACGCTGGCATCTCCACATCAAAGTTAGAATAACCAGAAAATAACTTGGGCATGGACGAGATTGGAGCTGGTTCCTGCTCTGTCTTCAGTAACCACTGGCGGTGAGAGGCCTATGTATTCTTGAACAGTTGAGGATATTTGTTGCGCACATAATCTCAATTTATTTATATTCTTTCTTGTATATGTTGACGTATTTTGAGGTGTGGGAGAAGGTCAAGTTGACCTTCTCCCCTAACATCCATACAAGATCAGGAAACCTGCCTCCTTTCTCTCTCCTCTACTCTGTTCACCTCCACTCACCATCCCCTCTACGCCCACCACCCCACAGTCCAGAATCATGACAACCTCACTGCTGCATTTAAAAAAAAAAAATAATAATTTATGGGATGCGGGCTTCGCTGGTTATGCTAGCATTTATTGCCCATCCCTAGTTGCCCTTAAGAAGGTGGTGGTGATCTGCCTTCTTGAACCGCTGCAGTCCCGGAGATGTAGGTACACCCACAGTGCTTTTAGGGGAGGGGGTTCCAGGATTTTGACCCAGCGACAGTGAAGGAATGGTGATAAAGTTCCCACTGTTGCTTCACAGCTCCAGGGTGCCAGGTTTGATTCCCGGTTTGGGTCACTGTCTATGTGGAGTCTGCACGTTTTCCCCGTGTCTGCGTAGGTTTCCTCTGAATGCTCCGGTTTCCTCCCTCAAGTTCCAAAAGACACGCTGTCAGGTGAATTGGATATTCTGAATTCTCCCTCTGTGTACTCAAACAGGCGCCGGAATGTGGCGACTGGGGCCTTTCACAGTAACTTCATTGCAGTATTAATGTAAGCCTACTTGTGACAATAAAGATTTTTTTTAAAAGTCAGATTGGTGAGTGACTTGGAGGGAACCCTCCAAGTGGTGGGGTTCCCAGGTGTATGCTGCTCTTGTCCTTCGAGATGGTAATGGTCGTGGATTTGGAAGGTGTTGTCTAAGGAACCTTGGTGAGTTAATGCAGTGCATCTTGTACTGCCCCTATTCGCGATTGTGGAGGGTTTGAATGTTTGTGGAAGGAGCAGTAAAGCGGCTGCTTTGTCCTGAATGGTGTTGAGCTTCTCGAGTGTTGTTGGAGCTGCACTCATCCAGGCAAGTGGAGAGTATTCCACCACACTGCTTTCTTGTGCCTTGTAGATGGTGGACAGGCTTTGGGGGTTCAGGTGGTGAGTTAGTGGTATTGCTGAGATAATCCAGCAATCCATCAAATAATCCAGAGACCCACAATAATGATCTGGGGACCTGGGTTTGAATCCCACAACGGCAGGTTGTGCAATATATAAACTCAATAAAATATCTGGAATTAAAAGTCTAATGATGACCATGAAACCATTGCTGAAAAATGTTATTTGGGGAAGGAAATCTGCCATCCTTGCGTGTGGCCTGCATGTGACTTCAGCAATGTGATTGACTCTTAAATGCCTTCTGAAATTGTCGAGCAAGCCACTCAGTTGTATTCGAAAACACAAAAAAGGAATGATACTGGACAGACTACCCAGTGTCGACCCAGACACTGGAAATGACAACGGCAACCCAGCCCTGTCGACCCTGCAAAGTCTTCTTTGCTAACATCTGGGGCTTGTTGCAAAGTTGGGAGAGCAGTCAGACTCAGTCAGGCATAGGTTTGACATAGCCATACTCACAGAATCATACCTTGCAGACAATGTCCTGGACATCACAATCACTATTCTTGGGTATGTCCTGTCTCGCCGGCAGTTCAGACTCAGCAGAGTTGGCGGCTGTAGGGCTGCACAGCTGGTTTGTGATGCAGAACATAAGCCAGCAGCGCAGGTTCAATTTACTTACCAACTTACCCGAACAGACGCTGGAATGGATTGGATTTGTTTATTGTCACGTGTACCGAAGTACAGTGAAAAGTATTTTTCTGCAAGTAGCTCAACAGATCATTCAGTACAGGGAAGAAAAGGGAATTAAACAAAATTCAAGAAAATACATAATAGGGCAACACAAGATATACAATGTAACTACATAAGCATTGACATCGGATGAAGCATACAGGGTGTAGTGTTAATGAGGTCAGTCGATAAGAGGGTCATTTAGGAGTCTGGTGACAGGGGGGAAGAAGCTGTTTTTGAGTCTGTTCGTGCGTGTTCTCAGACTTCTGTATCTCCTGCCCGATGGAAGAAGTTGGAAAAGTGAGTAAGCCGGGTGGGAGGGATCCTTGATTATGCTGCCCGCTTTCCCCAGGCAGCAGGAGGTGTAGATGGAGTCCATGGATGGGAGGCAGGTTTGTGTGATGGACTGGGCAGTATTCATGACTCTCTGAAGTTTCTTGCGGTCTTGGGCCGAGCAGTTGCCATACCAGGCTGTGATGCAGCCAGATAGGATGCTTTCTATGGTGCATCTGTAAAAGTTGGTAAGGGTTAATGTGGACATGCCGAATTTCCTTAGTTTCCTGAGGAAGTATAGGCGCTGTTGTGCTTTCTTGGTGATAGCGTCGACGTGCGTGGACCAGGACAGATTTTTGGTGATGTGCACCCCAAGGAATTTGAAACTGCTGACCATCTCCACCTCGGCCCCGTTGATGCTGACAGGGGTGTGTACAGTACTTTGCTTCCTGAAGTCAATGACCAGCTCTTTAGTTTTGCTGGCATTGAGGGAGAGATTGTTGTCGTTACACCACTCCACCAGGTTCTCAATCTCCCTCCTGTATTCTGACTCGTCGTTATTCAAGATCCGGCCCACTATGGTCGTATCGTCAGCAAACTTGTAGATGGAGTTGGAACCAAGTTTTGCCACGCAGTCATGTGTGTACAGGAAGTAGAGTAGGGGGCTAAGTACGCAGCCTTGCGGGGCACCGGTATGGAGGACTATTGTGGAGGAGGTGTTGTTCTTCATTCTTACTGATTGTGGTGTGTTGGTCAGAAAATGCAGAGTGGAGATCCAAGTCCTAGGTTTTGGACCTTTGATATGAGCTTGGCTGGGATTATGGTGTTGAAGGCAGAGCTGTAGTCAATAAATAGGAGTCCGATGTAGGAGTCCTTGTTTTCAAGATGCTCTTGGGATGAGTGTAGGGCCAGGGAAATGGCGTCTGATGTGGACCGGTTGCGACGGTATGCGAATTGAAGTGGGTCAAGCTTTCCGGGATCAGCCTCTCGAAGCACTTCATTACAACTGACATCAGGGCCACCGGGCTGTAGACATTAAGGCATGTTGCCTGGTTCTTCTTTGGTACCGGTATGATGGTGGTCTTCTTGAAGCAGGTGGGGACCTCGGAGTGGAGTAGGGATAGGTTAAAGATGTCTGTGAATACCTCTGTCAGCTGGTCTGCGCAGGCTCTAAGTGCACAACCAGGGATCCCATCCGGGCCTGTCGCCTTCTGCGGGTTCACTTTGTGGCGACTAGGGGCTTTTCACAGTAACTTCATACTTGTGACAATAAACATTTATTATTATTACAGTTGGGAGGGAGTTGCCCTGGGAATCCTCAGCATCGACTCTGGACTCCATGAAGACAAAATCCTGTCTTCACATTGAGAATATCCTCCATCGTGTTCTGTGGCATTACCACCGTGCTAAATGGGATAGACGTACAATAGATCTAGCAACTCAAGACTGGGCATCCATGAGGCGCTGTGGGCCAGCAGCAGCAGCAGAATTGTATTCAACCACAAATCTGAAACCTCATGGCTCAGTATGTCCCCCATTCTACCATTACCACCAAGCCAGGGACCAATCCTGGTTCAATGAAGAGTGCAGGAAAGCATGCCATGTGCAACACCAGGCTTACCGATGAGGTATCAGTCTGATGAAGCTGCAACACAGGACTACTTGTGTGCCAAACAGCATAAGCAGCAAATCATAGACCGAGCTAAGCGATTCCACAACAAACGCATCAGATCTGAGCTCTGCAGTCCTGCTACATCCAGCCGTGAATGTTGGTGGATGATTAAACAACTCACTGGAGGAGGAGGCTCCACAAATATCCCCATCCTCAATGATGGAGGTGCGCAGCACATATGTGGAAAAGACGAGGCTGAGGCATTCGCAACAATCTTCAGCCAGAAGTGCTGAGTGGATGATTCATCTCGGTTTCCTCCGGAGGTCCCCAGCATGACAGATGTCAGTCTTCTGCCAATACGATTCACTCCACATGATATCAAGAAATGGCTGAAGGCACTGGATACTGCAAAGGCTATGGGGCCTGACAATATTCTGGCAATTGTACTGAAGACTTGTGATCCAGAACATGACTCAGCCCGAGCCAAGCTGTTCCAGTACAGCTACAACACTGGCATCTACCCAGCAATGAGGAAAATTGCCCAGGTGTGTCCTATACACAAGAAACAGGGTGGCAATTGGTTTGGTTGGATTTGTCCTATCAGTCAATTCTCCATCATCAGCAAAGTGATCGAAAAAAATGTGACAGAAACAGTGCTATCAAGAGGGGCTTACTCAGCGATGAGCTGGTCACGGACGCTCAGTTGGAGTTCTGCCAGGATCACTCAACTCCTGACCTCATTACAGCCTTGATTCAAAAGAGGTGATTGCCAGCGGTGAGGTGAGAATGACTGCCCTGGATATCAAGGCAACATTTGACCGAGTATGGCATCAAGGAGCCATGGTAAAACTGGTAAGATAAGATAAATTAACTTGGATCAAGTAGGAGTTGAATTGGAGACCTCAGTCTGTTTTTTTTTCTCTCTTCCTTGTTCCTCACCTTCTGAAGGTACTGGTTCTTTACGGAATACAGTTCCTCTGGTACCTTGCCCATGCGGTTATTTTTTATTGGTGAGAATTGTGGTGAGCTCCCCATTCTTGCACGCTCTCCTCCTCCTCTGAACCCCTAGCCAGCTACTTGCATGATTGTGAACCACAGTGAATTTGTCGCTTTTGTTGAAGCCATTGATGGTATTGTGCTGGCTGAGGAGGCTTTTCCTACTGTTGTGTCTCCAATGACCAGTACTAAGCTTTATTCAATTGGCTCCGCTGGATCTGCTATTTGTTAGAAAAACAAAGGTAAGGGATTTACATTTGTATTTGTAACATTAGAAATAAGGTATAGTTTTAAGTGCGTTTAGTTTAATGTTCCTGTGCCTGGAAGGGTAAAGCATATAGTTAGATTCATGTTAACTATAGGTGCTTGTCTGCGTGGGGTTGGTTAAGTTCCAACTATGTTTCAATTGTGCTCAGAGAGGGATATGGCATGAAGAATACATAAACCAGGAGTCGTTGCTTAGCAACTGGGACCTTGTAAGGCATGCTTTAATTTAGCTAATTTTAGTTGGAGGTAGATAGCTCTCACAGCTCTGTTGGAAGTAGTTGGGTTTACAAAGCTATAAAGAGGGAACATCTCTCTGTATTGCTAGAAGAAAAGTCATACTGTGTTTCATTGGTTCAGAAAACAAATGCTGGAAATCTAAAATCCAGCTAGTTAAGGAAACTAGAAAAATTAAGTTTGGAGTTAAGTGAGCAGAGACAAAAGTATTGTTCAGTAGAATAAGCAAAGTGTTCTGAATTAAAGATAGAATTGCAGTAGCCAGATATAAAGTGGGACAGCAGCCTTCAAAGGCAAAAACAAATGCCAAACGGCATGTTAATACAGTCTGGGAATTGAGAATTGAAGCATTTGTGAGCAGTTAGCACAGCAGTGAAGACAAAGAAATCTGAAAGGGGCGGACTGGAGCAGAAGCTTTGTTTAAAAGTGTCATTTGGAAAACCTGGTCTGGATTTCAGAATGCAAACCGCTAAGTCAAAGCATAATTATGAAAATATTTTAAAGCGTGTTTTTGAGAGTGGCGTTTGGCAACTTTTTTCATGACAATCATCTGGAGGGATTTGAAGAGGCATCCACAATATTCACTTGGGGTTCAGAGTAGAGTGTTTATTTGACCACAATCAGCTTGTGTGCTTAAAAGGGACTTTGTTAATGAGACCATTGCATCTTAGGATATACTTTGTAATCCAGTTTAATCTTTAAATATGTGATTATTTGTTAAACTAAGGGGGGGACCTAAAGGAGTGTATTGTATTATAATCCAATTTTTCTATCTTTAATTTTTTTTTCTTCTTGAAACTAATTAGCGGTCCTGTTACACTCTTTCTCCATGTTGTATTAAAAAGGTGAAAGTTAGCCTTTTGAGCCAGCGTTTCATTCTGGGTTCATCCCATTCAATTATAACACCAACTGGGATTGTAACATATTAATGGCTTTTGAAATGAGCTATGTTCTTGGTATAAAATTGGTTATAAGATACTCTGAAAATAGTCATGCAAGTGATGGCATTTCATTCCAGAACTACTTTTACTCTTATGGCGTAGTTCAATTTGACTTTCAGTAACTGGGATTTTAGTATTACATTTCTATATTCTGGGAATTTATTATAGTCTGGGAATCAGAGACACTTTATTCCTATAGGAGCACTGTAGGAACATTGCTCTGACTACTATACCCAACATTCACTCCTGTGGCTCCTATGATTTTTTTTGTGCAAAACAGGATACACACTTTTGAAGTGGTTTAGTTGGTTAAACTAGGTGAGGGCAGACAGTTTCACTGTCGTTCAGTGCATAAAAATTGAGTGAGGTGGAGCTGGCAGCGAAATCTGTCCAGTTGGTTAATGGCATTATAATTATAACAGCAAAATTTGTGCCGCACAAAGGACATAAGTTCAGCATTGAATCCGATTACGGCTGGGCACCGAAGTGGGATTTTAGAGGAACCGATGTGATAACTTTAAAAAAGATATTTGAATTCCAGTGAGCGACTAAAAATACCACATGATTTCAAGTTGTAAGATTTTTACTGTAATAAAAAAACTAAAAGCAACATTATGGAAACACTAAATTGTCAAATTATACTCCAAGCTGCAGTAAGATTCCCATTTAACTTGTAAAACATCTGAAAATCTCCATTCCTTTATTCCGTCCCTTAAGTGGACAATTCATTCTCCAGGAATCAGTCCAAAGCTATTTCAGCTCCAATTACTTGCTTTCTTTTCCTTTCGCAGCCAGATAACTTCTTCTAACTCCCAAACTGGCTGGAGATTCCTCTCTAGACAAACCTGGTTCAATCTTACAGTTTCATTAAATCTTCACCAACCTGGACTCTCCAAACGAAGCGTGAGATCCCCCTCAAATTTTGCGTAGTGAACAATAGAGATTGACCATCTCTATGTCTCCGCTCTCACCAAGATTCTTGCAGTCTGACCTATCTGAGATTCAAGAATATCTTAAGAAAAACCGTTCAGGCTGATATTAGACTGGTTTTCTATGGACTCTGCTGCTTGGGGAGATGGTGGTGTAGTGGTGATGTCACTGGGCTAGTATTCCAGAGGCCCAGACTAATGCTTTGGAGACATTGGTTCAAATCCAGCATGACAGCTGGTGAAATTTAAACAAAACACAACGAATAGGAGCAGCTGTAGGCTATTCAGCCCTTCACGCCATCCGCCGCATTCAATGAGAACATGGCTGATTTTCTACTGCAACATAATTTTCATTCATTATCCCCATTTCCCTTGATGTTTTGAATATGTAGAAATCTATTGATCGCAGTCTTGAACATACTCACCGACTGATCCTCCACAGCCTTCTAGGGCAGAGAATTCCAAAGATTCACCACCTTCTGAGTGAAGAAATTCTTCCTCTTCTCATGCCTGCCCCTTATTCAGAGACTGTGACCCCTGATTCCAGAACCCTCCCCCCACAGCCAGGGAAACATCCTTCCTGCATCTACTCTACTTAGTCCTGCAAGAATTTTGTGGAGGGTGGCATGGTGGTTGGCACTTCTGCCTCACAGCGCCAGGGACCCGGGTTCAGTTTCAAGTTTGGGTCACTGTCTGTGCGGAGTCTGCACGTTCTCTCCGTGTGTGCATGGGTTTCCTCCGGGTGCTCCGGTTTCCTCCCACCGTCCAAAGATGTGCAGGTTAGGTGGATTGGCCATGATAAATTGCCCCTAACTGTCCAAAAGGTTAGGTGGGGTTATGGGGAAAGGGTGAGGGTTTGGGCTTGGATAGGGTGGTCTTTAGCAGGGTCGGTGCAGACTCGATGGGCCAACTGGCCTCCTACACTGTAGGGATTTTCTGATCCTATGAGAGCACCTCTCATTCTTCTAAACACCAGAGAATAAAGGCCCAACCTATTTAACTTGTCACTGGAAAATCCTTCCATCCCAGAAATTGATTTGCTGAACCTTTGCACTCCCTTTTATGGCAAGTATATCTTTACTTGGGGTTGGCACGGTGGTGCAGTGATTAGCACTGCTGCATCACGGTGCCGAGGGCCCGGGATTACTCCAGACCCCGGGTCACTATCCGTGTGGAGTTTGCACATTCTCCCTGTGTCTGTGCGGGTCTCACCCCCACACAACCCAAAGATGTGCAGGGTAAGTGGATTGACCACACTAAATTACCCCTTAATTGGAAACAAATAATTGGGTAATCAATTAAAAAAGTATATCTTTACTTCGGAAAGGAGACCAAAACTACACACACTACTCCAGATGCAATCTCACCAAGACTCTATATAATTGCAGCAAGACATATTTACTCCTAACTCTAATCCTCTTGTAATAAAGGTCAACATAATATTTGCCGCCTTAATTGTTTGCTTACCTGCATGTTAGCTTTCAGTGACTCATGAACAAGGACACCCTTTGAATTTTAAAACTTCCCCAGCCCCTCATTATTAAAGAAATACTCAGTATTTCTGTTTTCCTACCAAAGTGGATAAGCTCACATTTCTCCACATTGTATTCCGTTTGCCAGATTTCTGCCCACTTCCTTAGCCTCTCCAAATCCCTTTGAAGTGTCTTTGCATGCTCCTCACAACTCACTTTCACCTAGTTTTGAGTTATCTGCAAACCAGGAAATATTGAGGTGAATTCTCTGCCGGCACGATTCTCTATTCCGGCGGCAGTGCACCCCTGCTTGGTTTCTCGGCGTGTGGGTGACCATAATGGGAAATCTCATTGGGCGGCGGCAGGTGACTGCACACCACCGAGGAACATATGGGCAGATAGAGAATTCACCCCATTGCCTTTAATCCCCACATCCAAATCATTGACATTGATTAAATAGCTGGGGTCCAAGCTCTGATCCTTGGGGTACCCTACTAGTCAGAGTCTACCAACTTGAAAATTACCCATTTATTACCACTAACCAGCTATTATATTGCCCCCCCCCCCAATCCCATGTGTTCTGTTTTTGTTTATTAACTTATTGTGTAGGACCTGATGAAAAGAGTTCTGAAAATCTAAATACACCACATCCACTGTCCCCTTCATCTATTTTGTTAGTTACAACTTCAGAAAATTCCAGCGAGTTGTTAAACATGATTTCCCTTTCATATATCCATGTTGACTCTGACCAATCCTACCATTCTAAGTGTCCTGTTATCTTAGCCTTTATTATAGAGACTAGCATTTCCCCAACTCCTGTTGTCAGGCTAACAGGTCTGTCGTTCCATGTTTTCTATCTCCCTCCTTTCTTAAATAGTGGGGTTAGAGTTGCCACCATCCAATCTACAGGAACTATTACAGAGTCTATGCATTTACCATCTTTGCAGCCATCTCTTTCAACATTCTGGGATGTAGATTATCACGTTCAGGTATTTTAGCTTCAAGTCCTATTAATTTATCTACCATTTTTTAATAACATTAATATCTAACAGTTCCTCATTCACACTAGTTCCTTGATTCTCCCATTATTTCTAGGAGGTTTTAGTATTTTCTCCTCTAAGACAGACATACAGGACAAAATTATCCGCCTCGCAAAGCCGCAAACCGCAATTCGACAGAGAATCTGGCGTTGGCCAAAATAGAGGTCGGAGCCTGGCATTTTTTTGGGCACCATGCTCTAGTCCCTCGCTGGTGGCGATTAATGAGGTTTTCACCCCACGTCATGTAAAACCGGTATTTGCATAATTTGAATGTGATTAGTGCATTTGACCCAGTGCTCTGGGTCTCAGCGATGCTGCACCTTTCTCGGGCAGGGGCTGGTTTAGCACAGGGCTAAATCGCTGGCTTTTAACGCAGACCAAGGCAGGCCAGCAGCACGGTTCAATTCCCGTACCAGTCTCCCCGAACAGGCGTCTGAATGTGGCAACTAGGGGTTTTTCACAGTAACTTCATTTGAAGCCTACTTGTGACAATAGGCGATTTTCATTTCATTTCATTTTCATTCAGAAGTCATGTGGGTAGGATTTACTACAGGTATTTACAAAAGGGAACTGGTGTGTCATGGCTGCTGAGGGGGAGAGAGAAGGTGAGCAAAGTTTAAAAAAACAGTTAAAATTGTAGAGCTTGCTGGTGTGGCTGCCAGGGCCGGGGGGAGTAGTGGGGAGAGACTTGGTGACAGCTCTGTATATTCGGGATGTCCGCCTTGGGATTGCAGTGGCCTGGCTCACACTGCCAATGCTGCAGCATTTGTTTTAAACACAACCATTTGGTACAAGTTACAGGTCCCTGGCTGCTCACTATGCTGTCTGCTCACTATGCTGTCTGCTCACTATGCTGTCTGCTCACTATGCTGTCTGCTCACTGTGTCTTGTACATGTTTAGAGAGCCTCTGATCATTTGGGAGCCCACCAAGGCTGCCCCTCTGGAAACTCTCATACCCCGACTGACCCATCAATGGGATGGGTGTGGCCAAACTCAATCAGAGGCACACCAGGTTCTGCCACTCCTCAGTACACTCATCAGAAGCACAGTCCAACTGCAGGGGAATAGCAGAGCTCACCCTACACAAAGGCACACAAAGGCACATGCACCACATCCTTTGGCACCCTCACCAGTGACAGTATCAGCGAGCCCACCCCTCAGGACCAGCAGGTATCTCCAAGCCCTGCCTGCCTACCGTGCCCCTGCTCCCATCCATCTTGCTGCCGGACAGGTTGTCACAACCTGTGTGTCACACCCAGGACCCACATCATATTGCAGCTACCCTCCCAGCAGATGCACACTTCCCTTGCTCATCCCCATTATGTAGGACCTGCTCACACACAAGCCTTTAAGCATGGAGGCGATTGGTGTCACACGGTGACCCTCTCCACCGCACCACCGGGTGCCACCCTGCTGGTAGAATAACATGGCCAATCCAACAAGGACACCCATAGTAGATCCCACTGGGGAAATGGGACAGGAGACACGGACATGGGCTGCGGCAGCCACCGGTACCCCTGTTGACAGGGGAGGGTGGTGAGGATAGAGGCTTCCTGATGCCACTCACTGATGAGGACAGTGGTTCAGTGTGGAAGGCAACATATCAAGGGGAATGGCTGAGGGGTGGGGGTGGGTTTGGGAAGGGACACGTGGAGATGAAGTGCAACTGAGAGTTACCATGTATCCTGATGAATTTGGATGGGCAAGAAATCCACCCCCCCCTCGGCGCAGAGAATGAATATCAGAGTTCAGCCAGCAATGCTCGCTGTCTACCCAGCCGCAGCTGTCATTGCAGAAGGATGGAAGCTGGACGCATAAGTCCTGCTCGGGGAGAACACTTCACAAGAGGAGCCTGCCCCAGAAGAGCAGCTCAAGGAGGAGGTATGAAGGAGGCGCAGCATGAGGGCACGTGTATACAGTCGACACCTGTTCTTCGGGGAGCTGGCAGATCGCCTGTGCCACCAAAGATTTTGGCTAACCAGGGAGACCATGCGCCACCTGTGCCAGATGATGCCAAACCGAGCACTGCGTGGCAATAGAGGGAGATACCTGCTCCCAGTGATGACAAGGTGACGGTCACCCTGACCTTTTATGTCTCTGCGTCTGGCGTTTTGATTGGCCTCTAGGGGAGTGCGGGGGTGGGGTCAATGTGAGGAGTGAGGGACAGGATTGATGCCAGGGGAACAGAGGTAGTGGCTCACCCAAGCTGTCCTAAGGAGGGCATTTATCTTCTTGCGGCACTGCTTGCCAATCCGCATGGTGAGACTCACAGCACTGATCGGCACAGTCACCTCCACCCAGTCACGGTTGATGACTGCAGGCAGGAGCCTCCCGCCCATCCTGGGGAAGAAGATGTCTCGCCTCTCCTCTCCTCTACTGCACTCAACATTGTATCGAGCTCCGAGTCAAGGAAGCGTAGAGCTGCTTTTCTCGGAGCATCTTCTTGGCTGGTATGAGTGTATGTGGAGTGCAGTACTTGTAAGCAGTTCCAGCTTGTCAAGCTCGCCAGTACCAATTCCAGCCCCAGCGAATCAGATGCCGGCGGGAATGAGTGCTAGCCCATTAGTCCTGAATTGCTCCACAAATAAGCGCCCCCAATGGGAACACAAAAGGCACTCAATTTAGTCCTGGCATCAACACTTAGTCGCCCAAACAGAGAATTTTTTAATAATCATGTGGTACTTGATCAAAAACTTTCTTAAAATCTATGTGGACAACATCCAATAATTTCCCTTCATCAAAGTTCTCTGTTGCTTATAAAAAAAATCAATTAATTAATCAACCATAATCTGTCCTTTACAAATTTGTGCTGGCTCCCTTTAATTAACTCATTCCTCCCCAAGTGCCTATTAATTTATTTTCTCTGGATATTGTTTCTAAAACCTTAACCACCACTGATGCTAAATTCACTGACCTAGGATTGTCCTTGACTGTCTGCCCCCCCCCCCCCCCCCCCCCCCAGCCCAGAGACACCCCCCTGAAGAGAGACCCCTCCCAGAAAGCCGCCCCTGAAGAGATACCCCTGTCTGGAAGCTAGAGAGCAGTCCAGGCACAGGCAGTGCAAAGAAACACTGCTTTAACACTCACCTGGGCAATACACCTGTGTGGCTCAGACCGAGGAAGCAGCACGTGTCAATTCCTCAAAGAGAAAATCAGTGAACTGGGTTTAAACCCCCTCGGATATTTTATCTGCAAGCCATTCATTCATCTCTCTTTGATACTGATTTAAGTACCTGTGATTGATGGCTACCACACCCCCCAACCATCAGCATTGTTCAATTCATCTTCCGTCACGGTTGAGTAACTCTGAAGTGCACTAATCTCAATGTTTATAAACATCAAACTTTGATTGACAGCTGCTGGACTACTTCAAACATAGATAAGTGCTGACCACTTCAAAGTCACTCAACCCACAAATGTCAGACTCCAGGCAAGAGTGCTACCAACTGAGCTACAGCTTGTATGTTTCAAACACGTCAGCTACATCTTCAAATTTGGTACCATTGACATGTTTTGAGATTTTACTTTATATTCCAAGAGCCAAGTCATTTACATCTACAATTATATTTATATCTCCATTTATATATGAAACAGTAATCCTCGCTTTGAACCTTGGGGAGCATGATTTACCATCCTCTGATTTGAAAAAAATAATTTACCATGACTCTGTTTTCTGTCATTAAGCCATTTTTTGTTTTACCCAAGTTGACACTGACTCTCCTATTCCATGAGCCTCAGTTTTAATAATCATGTGGTACTTGATCAAAAACTTTCTTAAAATCTATGTGGACAACATCCAATAATTTCCCTTCATCAAAGTTCTCTGTTGCTTATAAAAAAAATCAATTAATTAATCAACCATAATCTGTCCTTTACAAATTTGTGCTGGCTCCCTTTAATTAACTCATTCCTCCCCAAGTGCCTATTAATTTATTTTCTCTGGATATTGTTTCTAAAACCTTAACCACCACTGATGCTAAATTCACTGACCTAGGATTGTCCTTGACTGTCTGCCCCCCCCCCCCCCCAGCCCAGAGACACCCCCCTGAAGAGAGACCCCTCCCAGAAAGCCGCCCCTGAAGAGATACCCCTGTCTGGAAGCTAGAGAGCAGTCCAGGCACAGGCAGTGCAAAGAAACACTGCTTTAACACTCACCTGGGCAATACACCTGTGTGGCTCAGACCGAGGAAGCAGCACGTGTCAATTCCTCAAAGAGAAAATCAGTGAACTGGGTTTAAACCCCCTCGGATATTTTATCTGCAAGCCATTCATTCATCTCTCTTTGATACTGATTTAAGTACCTGTGATTGATGGCTACCACACCCCCCAACCATCAGCATTGTTCAATTCATCTTCCGTCACGGTTGAGTAACTCTGAAGTGCACTAATCTCAATGTTTATAAACATCAAACTTTGATTGACAGCTGCTGGACTACTTCAAACATAGATAAGTGCTGACCACTTCAAAGTCACTCAACCCACAAATGTCAGACTCCAGGCAAGAGTGCTACCAACTGAGCTACAGCTTGTATGTTTCAAACACGTCAGCTACATCTTCAAATTTGGTACCATTGACATGTTTTGAGATTTTACTTTATATTCCAAGAGCCAAGTCATTTACATCTACAATTATATTTATATCTCCATTTATATATGAAACAGTAATCCTCGCTTTGAACCTTGGGGAGCATGATTTACCATCCTCTGATTTGAAAAAAATAATTTACCATGACTCTGTTTTCTGTCATTAAGCCATTTTTTGTTTTACCCAAGTTGACACTGACTCTCCTATTCCATGAGCCTCAGTTTTAATAATCATGTGGTACTTGATCAAAAACTTTCTTAAAATCTATGTGGACAACATCCAATAATTTCCCTTCATCAAAGTTCTCTGTTGCTTATAAAAAAAATCAATTAATTAATCAACCATAATCTGTCCTTTACAAATTTGTGCTGGCTCCCTTTAATTAACTCATTCCTCCCCAAGTGCCTATTAATTTATTTTCTCTGGATATTGTTTCTAAAACCTTAACCACCACTGATGCTAAATTCACTGACCTAGGATTGTCCTTGTACTCTGTCTGCCACTTTCCAATCCTCTTGTAGTACTTCCATGTACGTTGGTGATGTTGTCTGCTTCACCCTGAAATGATCTGTTGGCACAAAAATTCAGGGCCATGTTCACCTTGATGGCTACTGACAATGCTGACCATACTCTGCTCTGTGGTTGTAAGTCCATGGTGAGGAGGTACAAGAGCTCTGTAACCACTTTCTGGATGAAATGCAATAACTGAATTCACTGCTCCTAGCTTAGGTACAGGTGTTCCATTTTCTTGTGATAATGCAGCTCAAAGGGAACTGCAGTAACAGTGCAAGGCTTGGAAGCAACAAGGTATACTTGGCTTTTCAAAAAGACACAACTCATACCAAATGGACAGCACCACTCCCGCCTGACTTTCTGAACTTCTGACAACTTCAACAACACAATGCTCCCACTAATTCAGAGGCTGGACATAGATAGTTAAAAGCAGCTAACCTGAAAATTGAATGTTGATGCCTTTAAATAAAGCTGGAGAGGGCTCCCTCAAACTCTGCGTATTTGATAGTGAGTTAACAGGAGTGCGGACCCAACATGGCAGGTTGGGTGCTGAATCATGCTGATTGATATCACAATTTGTCTGCTCTTCAGGTACCCTCGCACCATTGCCCACCATGTCATGCCAATCACCATGGGCCATGCTGGAGTTTGTCAGAATTGGTGGACCCATCCCCAATCTTTTCATGATCCAGTTCCAATAATGTTGAAATGAACCAAGCTACCGAGCTGAATTTTGCAGCCGAAATGTCTTTGGGCATTCTTTAATCTGTGTGAAAAGACATGCTCGTTTGTCATGTTCATGCACTCTACAGATCCCCTGTAGAGGGTGCTGAAAAGGATCTGTAGTAACCATATGTTTCCACTCCAAAGCCCATGAAAAATTTGGGTAACTTTAAGCATGATGAATGATAAGCACGAATCCTTTGCTGCTGACTGCAATATCCAGACCCACATAACTCTGCATCAGGCCCTCTTCATGAAATGCCAATGAGGAAGGCAGGTCTCTTTTGTGTGCAGGTAGGTTTGCTGAGATCTCAAAAACATGATTCTTGGGTCAGAGCCAAATAGCTGTTGTAAGTTTGGGGTGCAGTTGAATGTTCATTTATTCCCTCCACATGCAGCTCTCTTCCTCTCCAGATCCAGAACCGCATTGGAATGTGCAATAAAAGTGCCCTGCTTAACACTGCGGTTACTGCTAATGAAGCAGCTGCTGTAAGCAACTGTGCAATGGGGAAAACATTTGTATAAAACTGTCCTGAAAATGCAAAATCCAGCTTCAAGTGCCAAGCAGCATACCAGCAAGTTGCACAAGAAATATAATACACGTAGTTATTTTAAGAAGAAGAAAATCCTGTCTTAAACTGTCAGTGATAACTCTAAGGGTTCAACTTCTCTAAGGCAGAGCAGCAAATCACACCAGTGCTTGGTTAAACTGGCAAACAGCGCCAAAAGAGTGATGAGGTGAGAAACATCGTTAAACGCATTATGGGATCCATTAGCATTAATTTCAGTGCTCTAATAAGGCTTTTGCATGCTCTGTGTGAGGCCTGCAAACTTCAACCGCATTTTAATACCTGGAAATTCTGCTCCCTGCAAACCTGGTGCTCATCTCTATCCACCCAACACCCATAATTGAAAGTATACTCTAAGCAATTCTCAGCAGAATTGGTTCTGTTAATTGTGAGTTCAAAGGAAAAAGGCTGAGGATGTTATTGTGTGGAAACACTGATATTAATAGATCTAGTGCTAGGCAAAGGGCAGTGTGCATGATGATGTCATGAAATGAGCAAATGCGATATTTGGATTTGATGCAGTCCAGCTGTGGAGAAATTGTAAAATGAGGAGCCCAGTAGTCACCAACTGCGAGAGCTGAGACACGACAGAGAAATCCTGAATGCTTAGCAGGAGCGGACATAGAGTGCCTTGAGGAATTTGTCTGGTCTGTTCCTAGTAGGGCAATTATTTTTCCTGCAGGCTTTACTTAATTCCTTTCCAACTCCAAGGATATTTTTGTGAATGTATAGGAAAACCTGTTTCTCATTACATCATATAGCTGGTGGAAACAAATTACTCTATTGCAGCATTGATCAGTTTACAGGAAATATGGGCCAAGCTCCCCAGTATTGGGGGCAAACAGAGTACCCCAAAGATGTCCTGGGGACTCTTCGGAGATTCCCAGGTAAGGGAACCGCAAACTTCCTCTGGGCAATTGCCCTTCTGAGATCATCCAAAATGTGGTTTAGATCGCCAATTTCAGATGGTTCCAACTGATTACACTAGTGTTGCTCGTTATGCTTTCCTTAATTTGCTCTGTTTTAATTACCTTTGCTCAAGAGTCGCCAGGTATCTTTTTGATACCACCACATGGTTCAAAACTGAATACTGATCAAAGACTCGATACACCAGTTAGTAAGTTTGAAATCAATGCACATTTATTTACACACACAGTCACTTTTTACTCATGCACAAACTCTACTCACTAAACTACAACTCCTACTAAAAGCCTATACTTAGCTTCGGGTGCCCACTTAGTCAGAGGAACAATGGCCGTTGTCCGATTCTGAGGCTGCTGGCTTCGAACTGGCATAGAATAGTAGCTAGGAGCGCCTATCTCGTAGTATGTGTTGACCTTAGATTTACTTGGCTGGTGCTTGGTGGGTCTCTCGTCGCTGAGGGCCAAGGCCAAGATGAAGGTGAAGAAGAAGAGAACGATCTGTCTTTGGGGACTCCTCTTTATACCCCAAAGGGGCTTCGCACCCTTCTGGGTGGGCCCTGAACTTGGCCCCAATTAATTGGACCATGTCCCAATCATTTGTATTGATTCTTTCCAATAGAGGGGTTGTTGCTTGATCACTGGGCGGGTCGTAGGTGACCGTTGGCCTGCCTTTGTTTTAGTCTCCACTGGCGCCGGGGAGTCTGCCCTGGTACCGATTGCTTAAATGTTTCTCTTTTGTCCCCGGAGATAGCTCATTACTATGCTAATGGCTTGTAGTATCAGTTCTGTCTGGGAGCTACAAGTTCCAATCCACAGGCAAACCTTGCACCTGCTTGTTTCCTTAGCATTGTCCAATTTTCCCTTTACTCTTTGCAAGTGTCCATTTCAAAATCGGGACGTGGCCACCCCAGGTGGCTACACTAGTAGTTACCAGAAAATGTTGTAAGGATTAAAACCTCTTCTATTTCTGGATAACTATTGTACAGACCCAGGGGACACCTGTCAAATCCTGACTGTTCCCCCACAGGAGTCCCCACCCCCCTCACCTCTAAGGGATTAACACCTCCTATAGGAACTTCAAATCCACAGGATTTCCCCCACCCACGCGGGAACTGTTCCACCCATACCCCTCCCCAGGCCGGACCTGACCTGGCCAGACACTCCGCAGTGTGGCCTGACAAACCCCGACCGTGAACCATTCCTTCAGCGATACCCCCCCAAACCAACACACTTACCTTCTCCTTGGCCTGTCAATGACCTTTACATTTCACTGGACATTTAACTTACCTGGTTTACAGCAGTCAACGCTGTAAAAACTGGAGCTCGCCACCTATCCTTCGACTCAGCTGCACTTTGACGCAAGGCCCCGCTACACCGCCTGGATCGCAGCCAGCCTGTGCCAAAAGGTTGGAAGAAATAGGATTGAAGGTAGGAAATTGGCCATGAAGTGGCAATCCAAGGCTAATTACCACTCTGAGGAATTTCAGGTCCTATTTAATAATATTGGTTTCACTTTTATCAGATTGCTTCCATGGCAAGATATTTCCATAGATTTACAATCAACTTGAAGCGGCCAGCTGTAAAACTAGGAGAAGCACAAAGGAGAGCAATTCTTCACAGAATATTTCCCATCATAAATATCCAGAAGACACAATCAGTATTGCCAAGAATCTCCATCTTGTGATGAGAAGTTGCTAAAATCGTAAATGGTTTGACCTAACCAAAATATTTGTGAAAATAACATGAATCAATTGTACTCTATGTTACTCCAAATGCCAGTCGCTAAGAGTAGTTTCATCTCAACAGTCAGAGAAGAATAGACAGGCAGCACGGTGGCGCAGTGGTTAGCCCTGTTGCCTCACGGCGTCGAAGTCCCAGGTTCGATCCCAGCTCTGGGTCACTGTCCGTGTGGAGTTTGCACACCCTCCCTGTGTCTGCATGGGTTTCGCCCCCGCAACCCAAAGATGTGCAGGGTAGATGGATTGGCCATGCTAAATTGCCCCTTAATTGGAAAAAATGAATTGGGTACTCTAAATTTATATTAAAAATTGAATAGACAATCTTTGGGTGTTTAGTGAGGCCAGAAAACAACCACAGTAACATTGCTATTTATACATTTGCCTGAATTCTTACTCAAACACCTTTTAGCTTAATTGACTATTTTTCTGTCCATGGTTCCAAATAATCAAAACAGCCTTGACCGCTTTCAATACCTCAGCAATCACCAATAATCTGACCTAATGCTAGTTATTGGTAACCCTAAAGGCAAAAGTGAAAGAATTTCTTGGGTTAACTGCACAATTGCCCAAATCAATCAACCATCACAAAGTACTAAGGTGTCATTTAATAGACAGGCATTGGCAGCTCCTACCCTCACCCTAATGTGACTCAAATAAAAAAGTACCATCTCATGACACAACAAAGACAGATGCAAAATCCACTTGCATTGCTTGAAGTCTGTTTGCCTTTTGTCTTAAATAATTAACCCCTACTGATCAACAGCAACCCAGGCACCATGTTTGCTGCACCCATTCAGGAAGGTACATGACATGGTGTTTATGGATACACTACAATGTTTCATTCACATAGAAAGCTTGTGCATGGGCTGGATCTGGGAATTGCTGAAAGCAATTATGAGTGACTATAGCACCAATCTTCAAGGTTGCATATCTGCCTCCTCCATTTTCTCTTTGTCCTTCACCGCATCATTCTGGTGAATGTTTGCTTTTAGGAATTAAAAATTACAGAACTGAATGTGATTATTCTGGACATCTTTCCAGGGCTATGGACCAACTTGAGTGGTGGATCTTTACTTTGCGGAAAATAAACTTGGTCTCCCAACAGTTATCGTACAAACTATGTAAACCTTCAAATACAATAGGTTGTCAGGTGATGAAAGAATCATGGCTACTCCCTCGATAATACTTGCATTATGATGAAACTGGTTAATTGGATGAAAGCTGAGGAAAACCTAATGGGTGCCATGCTACACAATGTCCCCTTTAGAATGCTATTACCTGTTGAACATGATATGTTGTGGTAACAGTTTCTCACCTCAGAAACAAAAGATGTGGGCTCAAGTTCCATTCCATGGATTTGAGCATAAAAGTCTTAAACTGCCATCTTTCGCCTTAAATGTTAAACTGAGGCTCTGCTCTCTCAGATCCTTGCTATTCTTAAAATAGTGCCAAGGGAAGTGTCCTGGCCAACATTTATCCCACAGTCAATGTCACAAAACAGGTTATCTGGTCATTATCATGTTACTGTTTTGTGTGAGCTTGTGCTCAAATTTGTTGCTGCAATTACTATCTTATGACAGTAACTGCATTTTAATGGGATTTAATTGATATAAAATGCTTTGGGATGTCCTGAGGTTGTGGAAATCCCATACAAATGCAAATCCTTTCTTCTTCTATTCAGCTTTTGGCTCCTTTCCATTGGTAATAGAAGGATCCTTGCAAATATTTCACTTGCCGCTTAGTTGATATATCTATGTATTGCAAACCAAATGAATTAGCAAATTGGAGATGAGCAGTTGGGGAGGGTTTAAACTAATTTGGCAAGGGGTGGGATCCTGAGAGAAGGTTCAGCAAGGGGCGATGCTCAGCCAAAATTAGAAGAGACAGCAAGTGAGTCAGGAAGGCCGAGAAGTTCTGGACCAAGCACTCACAAAGGAGTTTGGCAAGATTGGATGGCATTTATTTTAATGCAAGGAGTCTGGCGAATAAAGCAGATGAGTTGAGGGCACAGATTAATACGGGGTATGATGTAATTGCTCTCACTGAGACATGGTTGAGGGAGGCACAGGATTGGCAGCTCAAAATTCCAGGATATAGGATCTTCAGGTGAGACAGGGAAGGAGGTAAGAATGAAGGGGTGTCACAGTTTTAATCAGGGAATCAATTGCAGCAGCAATGAGGGAAGACATCTTAGGCTCTTCAAATGAAGCCTTATGGGTAGAACTTAAAAACTAAAGAGGAGCAAGCACAATGCTGGGGGTGTTCTATAGGCCCCTAACAGTCCGAGAAAAATAGAGCAGATATGTAGACAAATTTCAGAGAAGTGAGGAAGGAGCAGTGCTCCGAAAGCTAGTGTCTGAAACAAACATGTTGGACTTTAACCTGGTGTTGTAAGACTTCTTACTGTGCTCACCCCAGTCCAACGCTGGCATCTCCATATCAGATTCAAGATTGTAATGGAAAAGGACAAGGATGGGCCTGAAGTCAAAGTTCTAAACTGGGAGAAGGCTGATTTTAATAAGATCAGATACGATTTGGCCAGAGTGGACTGGGCTAAATTTAAGTAAATCTGTGACAGAACAGTGGGACACATTCAAGAAGGAAATAGGGAGAGTAGAGGGCCAACATGTTCCAGTCAAGAAAACGGGTGGGACCAACAAATCCAGTGAAACCTGGATATTGAGACATATGCAGCATTGGGGAAAAGGGAAGACTTATGGGCAGATATCAAAGGCTCAAAACAGCAGAATCCCTAGAGGTGTATAAAAAGTGCAAGGCAAGAGGGAACTTAAAAAGGAAACTAGGAGAGCAAGAAGGGGACATGAAAGGACTGGCAGGTCAAACAAAGGAAAATCCTAACTTGTTTTACAAGTACATAAAGGATTACTAGGGAAAGAGTAGAGCCCATTAAGGATCACAGTGGTAATTTGTGTGTGGACCTCTGGAGAACATAGTTAGGGTTCTAAATGAATACTTTATGTAGATGTTCACTAGTGAGAAGGACAGTGGGTATAGAAATCAGGGCAAAGGAGTATGATATTCCAATGAAATATGGTGGCACCCCTCCTCAAATTGGCACAGCCCCACAGTCCACATGTGGATAATGACTGGAAGCTGTTGGAAAAGTGCAAGCTATTCTAGCTCTTTTGAACTTGGGAGATGAGCTGTCTGAATCTTAAAGAGATCAAGTATACAATAGTCATTTCTTAGCACATGGATCATCTGTTTTGACTTCTGACCTGTTTCCCAGAGAGGTCTCTGCTGTCGTTAAAGTTCTGTACTTGGAATGATTTTTTTCAGTTATGTTTACCATTCCCTTTTTAAAAAAAAAAAAATTTTTATTGAAAAATTTTGTATTTATATAACAATAAGGAACAGCAATAAAATACCAACAATAACAATAACAGTCATAAACATTCACCCAACCTCAATGAACAACAAAACATATTAACAACAAATTAAATTAACACAATATTAAGTTAAATAACCATAGAAAAAAAATAAAGAACACCCCCCCCCCCCCCCCGGTTGCTGCTGCTATTGACCAAGATACCTATCTTTGAGTCAGAAAGTCCAGAAAAGGCTGCCAACGTTTATAGAACCCTTGTACTGATCCTCTCAGGGCAAATTTGACCCTCTCCGATTTTATAAATCCTGCCATGTCACTGATCCAGGTCTCCACACTTGGGGGCCTCGCATCCTTCCACTGCAGCAAGATCCTCCGCCGGGCTACTAGGGATGCAAAGGCCAAAACACCGGCCTCTTCCGCCTCCTGCACTCCCGGCTCCGCCGCAACTCCAAAAATCGCGAGTCCCCAACCTGGTTTGACCCTGGATCCAACCACCCTAGACACCGTCCTCGCCACCCCCTTCCAGAATTCTTCCAGTGCCGGGCATGCCCAAAACATATGGGCATGATTCGCTGGACTCCCCGAACACCTGGTGCACCTGTCCTCACCCCCAAAGAACCTACTCATCCGAGTCACAGACATATGGGCCCGATGGAGCACCTTAAATTGGATGAGACTAAGCCTCGCACATGAAGAGGAAGAGTTAACCCTCTCCAAGGCATCCGCCCAAGTCCCATCCTCTATCTGCTCCCCTAGTTCCCCCTCCCATTTAGCCTTCAGCTCCTCCACTGATGACCCCTCTACCTCCTGCATTACCTTATAGATGTCAGACACCTTCCCCTCTCCGACCCACACCCCTGAAAGCACTCTGTCCATCGCCCCCCGCGAGGGCAGCAAAGGAAATTCCTCCTCCTGTCACCTAGCAAACGCCTTTACCTGCAAGAATCTGAACATGTTCCCTTGGGGGAGCCCCCCCCCCCCATCACCCATTTACGCACCATTGACGCATTGGCCGCCCAATAGTACCCCAAAAGGTTGGGCAGCGCCAGCCCGCCTCTATCCCTCCCTCGCTCCAGGAAAACCCTCTTCACTCTCGGAGTCCCATGCGCCCACACAAAGCTCAAAATACTGCTAGTCACCCTCCTAAAGAAGGCCCTGGGGACGAAGATGGGCAGGCACTGAAAGAGGAACAAGAACCTCGGAAGCACCGTCATTTTGACGGACTGCACCCTCCCCGTCAACGACAAGGGCAACATGTCCCACATTTTGAACTCCTCCTCCATCTGATCCACAAGCCTGGTGAAATTACGCTTGTGAAGAGTCCCCCAGTCCCTGGCCACCTGCACCCCTAGGTACCTAAAACTCTCCCCTGCCCTCTTAAGCGGGAGCCTACCAATTCCCTCCTCCTGGTCCCCAGGGTGCACCATTAACACCTCACTCTTGCCTAGATTTAGTTTATAGCCTGAAAAGGTCCCAAACTCAACTAGCAGCTCCATCACCCCCGGCATCCCTCCCACTGGGCCCGCCACATACAGTAGCAGGTCATCGGCATACAACGACACCCTATGTTCCTCCCCACCCCGCACCAAACCCCTCCGCCTTCCTGAATCCCTCAACGCCATTGCCAACGGTTCGATTGTCAATGCATACAACAAGGGGGGACAGGGGGCAACCCTGCCTGGTCCCTCGGTAAAGCCGGAAGTACTCCGACCTCCTCCCATTCGTGGCCACACACGCCATCGGGGCCTCGTACAGTAGCCTCACCCATCTAATAAACCCTCCACCAAATCCAAACCTCCCCAACACCTCCCATAAGTACCCCCACTCCACTCTATCGAAGGCCTTCTCTGCATCCAGCGCCACCACTATCTCAGCCTCCCCCTCAATCGCCGGCATCATGATGACATTCAACAACCTCCGCACATTCATGTTCAGCTGCCTTCCCTTAACAAAACCTGTCTGGTCCTCGTGTACAACCCCTGGCACACAGTCCTCTATCCTGGTGGCCAGGATCTTTGCCAGCGCCTTGGCATCCACATTAAGGAGAGATATGGGCCTGTACGAACCACACTGCTGGGGTCCTTGTCCCTCTTTAAGATTAAAGAAATCAGCGCCCGCGACATTGTCGGGGGCAAAGCCCCCCCCCCCGCCATGCCTCATTAAGTGTCCGCACCAACAGGGGCCCACTAGGTCCACGAACCTTTTATAAAACTCCACCGGGAACCCATCCGGCCCCGGCGCCTTCCCTGACTGCATCTGCCCGATCCCCTTAATCAGCTCCTCCAGCTCAATCGGCTCCCCCAACCCCTCCACCTGCTCCTCCTGCACCTTCGGGAAAGATAGCCCGTCGAGGAACCTCTCCATTCCCCTCCTCTCCACCGTTGGCTCCGACCGGTACAGTTCCCCGTAAAAGTCCTTGAAGACCTCATTCACCTCCAACCCCTTCCGCACCACATTCCCACTCTTATCTCTCGCTCCAGCAATTTCCTTAGCCGCATCCCGCTTGCGGAGCTGATGAGCCAGCATCCTACTCGCCTTTTCACCATGTTCATACACTGCCCCTTGTGCCTTCCTCCACTGTGCCTCCGCCTTTCTCGTGGTCAACCATTGTACTTCGGTGGGTCAGCTAACTTCTGCTGACCCCGGAAACTCCCGCCAAAACCCGACCCCTCCCAAAGTGGGATCGTCCCCCCTCCTGTCACTCCTCAAGGCACCGCTCGAGCGCGGGAAGGAGCCAGTAAAGGCCCCGCCATCTCCACCCCTCCAGCCCCGCAACGCGGGAAACCAGAGGAAAGCCCGCACTTTCGCACTGCCCCACCACACCCTACTGACGCAGCTCCCAAATACCAGCCCCACCCCATACAGAATGCAACAAACCCCCACCCCCCCCCCCCCGCAAAATACAAAACTCAAACCATGCCCTCCAACAGAAAACAGAACAAAACCCAAATAAATAACCATACCAAAATTACCAAAGTACAGAAAAAACACAGCAACAGCAGAAACCAGCAACAAAGCATTACAACCGACACCGCAACCCCCAACCCCTAGTTCGAGTCCAGCTTCTCCATCTGCACAAAGGCCCACGCCTACTCCGGGGAATCAAAATAATAATGCCGCTCCAAATAAGTTACCCACAAGCGCGCAGGCTGCAACATTCCGAATTTTATTTTCTTCTTCTGGAGCACCTCCTTCATCCGATTAAACACAGACCGCCGCTTAGCCACCTCCGCACTCCAATCCTGGTAGATCCGTACTACCGCATTCTCCCAATTGCTGCACTTTACCCTCTTGACCCAGCCCAGCACACACTCCCGATCACTGAACCGGTGGAACCTCACCAGCACCGCACGCGGGGGTTCATTCTCCTTGGGCCTCCTGGCCAGTACTCTGTGGGCTCCCTCCAGCTCCAGGGGCACCAACGTGTTCAGCATCCTGGCCACGTAGGTTGTCAGATCCGGCCCCTCCAGACCCTCCGCAAGGCCCAAGATCCCCAGATTCTTCCACCTCATGCGGAGATCAAGCTCCTCAAAGCGGTCTTGCCACTTCTTATGGAGTGCCTCGTTCCCCTCCACCTTCCTCACGAGGACCACGGCCTCCTCCTCTTGTTCAGCGGCCTGCTCCTGCAACGCCTGGATGGCAGCACCCTGGGTCGTCTAGATCTCCAAAAGCTTTTTGTTTGTTTCCTGCAGAGAGCTCAGCCTTAAAATCTGCAAAACAGCGCAGGAGAGCAGCTTGCTGCTCCTGGGCCCACTGCTTCCACTCCTCTGGTGCTCCGCCGGCTGCCATTTTGAAATCATTCCCCCGTTTTTTCTGGGGAGCTGCTGCCGTTTGTTTCCGCGTTCCACTCCGAGATCGATGCATTAAATGTGGAGAAAGTTGATCACAACACCTTCTCCCACCGAGAGACGTCAAAGAAACTCCGTTTTGGGCTCTAAAAAGAGCCGAAAAGTCCGTTTAAATCGGGAGCTCCCAAATGCGCGGCCTACTACGTCATCGCCACCACCGGAAGTCCCTGTTTACAATTCCCAATGAACAAAAGTCGAACAACTCATCTGGAGACAATAAGGCTGTTAGTGGTAAGTCCCAGTTTCCCTCTTGATGGGGAGGGTAATGTTGCTAATTAGATATGATGTACTGCAGGCTCTCTCCCTCCTCCTGCTCAACTCCCAGTTCCTCTCATGGTTGGTTATAGTCACTGTTGGATTATCTGCAGGTGGCCGCTCCAGTATCCCACGAATTAGAGATTGGACCCGACAACCTATCACACAGCACCTCTTTTTAACTGGGAACTAATACTTTAGTATTAGTTTAGTGTCTCCTGTCGAAGGAGGTAAAATACAAATGGTTGTAGCAATATACATACTGGAAAACAGTAGGCCAGTCAGCTTCTGCAGGAAGAGCAGCCAAATATTCAGAAGGGTACTGACGACTCTGAGCTCTGACAAAGAGTCATCCAGACTTTAAACGTTAGCTCTGGGGTGTGATTTAACCACTGCATTGTGTCTGGCGCCGGTTAAATAGTGAGAAAGGCCATAATCAACATTCACGCTGGCACGATTCAGTCTGTCATCTAACTGGCCCGTTTCCAATGGCGAGTTCCGGATCTCACCCCAATATGGTGAGCGTATCTTTAACCCCAATGTGCATTAATTTCAATCTAATTGACGAGAATGACATCGAATGTAACGGCCTCTTGGGAATTTGCCGGTTCCCCTTTTGAAATCACGTGGGCGCCATTTAGTACTCCTTTTTAAAAATGTCTTGTAAACATCCTCTACACTCTTCAGAGCAATAATGTCCTTCCTGTAATGTGGTGACCAGAACTGCACACAATATTCCAGTTGTGGCCTCACCAGTGTTTTATACAATTCCAGCATTATATCTTTACTTTTATATACCACACCTCTGCCAACAAAGGCGAGCATTCCATATGCTTTCTTAACAACCTTGTCTACTTGAACTGCTGCCTTTAGGGACTTGTGTACTTGTAAGCCAAGATATGTCATTTTATCTGTCCCTCTTAGTATATTCCCATTTATTGTGTCCTCCCTAAATGCATGATCTCACACTTCTCAGTGTTAAATTCCATCTGTCACTTTATTGCCCACTCCACCAATCCATCTATATCGCTTTGAAGGTTATAGCTAATCTCTACACTGTCCACCACTCAGCCAATCTTTGTGTCATCTGCAAATTTGCTAATCATGCCACCACGTTCATGTCCAAATCATTCATAGGCAGCATGGTAGCATTGTGGATAGCACAACTGCTTCACAGCTCCAGGGTCCCAGATTCGATATCGGCTTGGATCACTGTCTGTGCAGAGTCTGCACGTCCTCCCCGTGTGTGCGTGGGTTTCCTCCGGGTGCTCTGGTTTCCTCCCACAGTCCAAAGATGTGCAGGTTAGGTGGATTGGCCATGATAAATTGCCCTTAGTGTCCAAAATTGCCCTTAGTGTTGGGTGGGGTTACTGAGTTATGGGGATAGGTGTTGACCTTGGGGAGGATGCTCTTTCCAAGAGCCGGTGCAGACTCGATGGGCTGAGTGGCCTTCTTCTGCACTGTAAATTCTATGATAATCTATGATGATATACAACACAAACAGTAAGGGTCCCAACACCAAACCCTGTGGAAAACCACTTGAAACAACTGTCCAATTGCAAGGGCTGCCATCGACCATTACCCTTTGTTTCCTGTTACTAAGCCAACTTTTTACCCAGTTCCCATAGGCTTTCACTTTCTTGACAATCTGCCATGTGGGACTTTGTCAAATGCCTTGCTAAAATCCACGTCCACCACATCAACTGCACTACCTTCATCAATCCTTCTTGTCACTTCCTCAAAGAATTCGATCAAACTTTGAGGCAAGAATTTCCTTTAACAAATCCATGCTATTTCTAACTAGTCCATGCCTTTCTATGTGCCAGTTAATCCTATGGGCAGAATTCTCCGCTCCCGGGAAAAATCGGGAGGGCCGTTGTGAACTCGGCCGAGTTTTGCGACGGCCTCGGAGGCCGCTCCTCGCCCCCTATTCTCCCCTCCCGGCGGGGCTAGGAGTGGCGCTCCGTAACTCTCGGCCGCGGGGGCATCACGCCAAGAATGACGCGGCCGTCGCATCTAATGACATCAGCCGCGCATGTGCAGGTTGGCCGGCTCCCACCCGCGCATGCGCGGCTGACGTCATGCCACTGACGGCACAAACCCGCGCATGCGCGGTGGCCGTCTTTCCCCTCAGCCACCCCGCAAGACGTGGCGGCTTGATCTTGCGGGGCGGCGGAGGGGAAATAGTGCTTCCGATTTGGACGCTGGCCCGACGATCGGTGGGTACCGATCGCGGGCCTGTCCCCTCCCGAGCACAGTCGTGGTGCTCTTTCCCCTGTACTCCCCCCACAAGCCCCAAACGGGCATATCGCACCCGTTTCACGACGGCAGCGACCAGGTGTGGTTGCCGCCGTCGTGAAACGGTCGCGAACGGCAGGCCGCTCGGCCCATCCGGGTCGGAGAATTGCCGTTCGCCGTGAAAAACGGCGAGCGGCGATTCTTCCGAACGGGGGTGGGGGGAGAATCGAGGGGGGCGTGAAATTTGTCGGGGCGCCCTCCCGCGATTCTCCCACCCAGCATGGGGAGCGGAGAATTCCGCCCTATCTCTCAGGATTGATTCTACTAATTTGCCTGTGATTGACACAAGACTGGCCTATAATTGTTCAGCATTTCCTTTGATCCCTTTTTAAACAATGGAATCACGTTTGCATTTTTCCAGTCCTCTGGTACCTCCCCTGCATGTAGTGAGGATTGGAAAATCATCCCCCAAGCTTCTGCTATCTCCTACTTGACCTCCTTCAGTAGCCTCAGAAACATTCCATCTGGCCCTGGCAACTTATCAACTTCCAAGGATTTCCAGGTTGTTCCAGGTCAGACGTTGCCGGAGGGGGGTGGGGTGCTTTCCGTCTTTAAGGCCTTCAAGCCATCTTTAAGTATTGAGGATACCAATAACAGGTAATGCCTGTCTGTCCTGCCAAACACTTCCAGAACAGAGCCCTGTTCTTGGTTATATACTGAAGGTCACTTTAACTCCATTTGATTGTGAGCAGCCCCCAGCTTCATAGCTGAAAGCTATTGCTAGTCAGGAATAGGCCTTGCCAGTTGTGAGAGCACTTCCCAGATGTAGGTTGTGTTTGCTGTTTGCTCCTGTTGGTGACTTGCAAAATGCCTGGAGGCTGCTGTAGCTGAGAGTTTATTTGCTGCTTGCCTGCTGCATCTTCCCCTTGGGCTTACTTGCTGCTTTCTGGATGAAGGGAAGGAAGAAAGAAGTTAGTTGCCTTTTGGTCTCTTTTACCTGGAGTGCGGCGAGAGGAGGATTTTGGTGGGGCCTACTCCCAGACTGAGGATGCAGGAGGGTTTGCTCGAGCAGTCTGTGGATGTTTTTAACAGCCTGTTCTATGTGAACTGTGCATTCTGTTCTGGATTTGTGGGTCACCTGTTAATGCCCCCTGTGTTCCTGTGGCTTGGTCCTTGGACAGGATGGTGATGGAAGATCAGATGCCGATACGGCAGGAGAGGAGGGTCGGCGGCCCAGCTCAACTCCACAGACCAGAGGCTGAATCAGGACACTTTCATGGACTACCGGTGACTTTATGTTCAGTAGCCACCTGATGCTCCCATTATGGGAGTCGTGCAGGTCACTGGTGTTCCCAGGTTTCCTTTTGCACTGTGTTTAGTCTATGTTTGTCCTGCCTCTGTGGTCTGGCAGTCACTGTCAGTGCTGGAGATGGAGAGGTGGTTTTAGTTCCCTCTTCCTCCTCCGCTGTGGTCCAGGTCGGTGGGACCTTCCAGTGGTTGGCTTACCAAGCGGCTTTCCACTGATGCAGCCCATTGTAGGGTTGCAGGGTGTGTGTGATGGGAGGGGGGGGGGGGGGGGGGGGGGGGGGGGGGGGGGGAAGAAGAGAAAGTCATTTTTGCACTGATGGCAGTGTATTGCTCTTTTGCCCGGTGGCTGCGTGCTTGTCTGCTGTGACCCCTCTCACTTCTACGGCCTGGACCCGGCAAAATATCAGTGCTGTCCCCTGTGTCAGCGTTCTTTTCTGGTGGTTAGTGTCGCTTCTTAGCACCTTTACACCAGTATGGGTTTGCTACTAGGGACGCGGGGCAGAGGGGGGTTGGGAGGGATCGTGTATTTTTTATTTTTTGTCTTTTGTGTGCAGCTGGTGTCCTTGTATTTTCTGTCTGTTTTGTGTTTTCTCTCGGTGTAAAATGTTGTGTGTTTGGTTTTGTTGATATTGGTTTGGGTTTTTTTGTGCCGGACCTGTTCTGGACTGAACTGTGCCCCGCTTGGGAGAGGTGGATGTTTTTCGCTCTCTCCTTTGCCGTGGTCTTTTCGGTGGACTGGGCTGATGTGCCTTCCCGCCGGGTTGGGGGGGGGGGGGGGGGGGGGGGGTAGGAGAGGATGGGTAGAAGGAGGGTGGTGTGTGTGTTCTGGGTGCCAAGTGATTGGTGTCCTTATTGTATTGTCTTTTGTATTTTGATACGGTCAATGAACTAAAATATTTACAGGTTGTGTTTGCTGCTTGCTCCTGCTGGTGGCTGCAGATGCCGAGAGGCTGTAACCAGAAGGAAGGACAATTTTTTTCTAGGATATCTGGATCCTGGAACACTGGGCTCAGGGGCACGTGTGTGTCAAAATCTGACTCCTGTCTTACTTTCTGATGGCAGCCCGCTCATACCCATCCTCTGGGTAACAATGGAGGTGTTTGATCTTGGACCATAGTGCCCGGGGCGGAAGCGATGGGGGGAGCAGAGGCTAATGGGGGATGGGGACGCAGGTAAGCCCACAGTGAAGATAAATGTGACCGACGCTTCACATGCATCAGGTATGACACGTTTTATTTGTGAACATTTCGCATTGCCATTTCCTCTGGCTACAGATAGGCCCCCTCCAGCCTCCCGTATCCAATCTGTGATTCTCAATCATCTAGGCTTATCTGGTGTAGTGCTACAGCTAGATGTAACCTCATGATGACAGCAGAGGTGGAGGCAGCCTGCTGATTTTCGTGCCCTGTGGCCTTTGCTGCTCTTGGCAGAGGTTCTTTGGAGGGCCTGTAGCCGGAGGGCCCCCTGCCGACTTACAGTATCAGTGGCTTCACCGTGCCATCTTGGTCTGCCCGCTGCCCTTGAGATGCGCTGGTGTCAGGAGGGACGGATTCAGAAGAACTGGAAACCACCATTGTCTCCTTGGTGGCAGACCCTGAGATGGCCTCCAGCACGTCCTCCTCGCTAACTGTGCCTGTTGGGCCCTGGTGGGCTCCATGGGATAGAGCGGCAGTTGGAGTGAGCTCCAAAGGCCTCTGCGACACCTGGCTCTGCAGTCCTGGAGGCTCCCCATTGTCTGCACCATGGTGTCGCGCCCTCAGTGATGGTCCTTCGTGACTGGCCATGCTCTGAAGTGCCTTGGCAATGCCCACCTCGATGGTGGTAGTCTCCTCTGAACTCTCCTCAGAGGTGTTTTTTTGGGTGGCGGGGAGGGGAACAACTGCGGATGGACGGTCCCATCAGATGGAGATCCTGCGACAGAATGGACATGTGGTCAGTGAGAGGGAAGGATCATTTTGTCTGACATGAACAACTCACTTGAGGCAGGTCACCTGGGTGAAGGGGCAATGGATCCTTACCTCTCTGGCACAGGCCAACCTTACTGTCAGTGAGTGCTCTCTCCACTCTGCGATTTCCAGGGCCCGTTCTTCATAGGGGTGAGGACACGGATATTTGGTACTTTGCCACACTCTGTCTTGTCCCTTTCCCACTTATGGGCTATCTAATCCTGTGAGGACAAAGAGAGGGCATTGTGAGCCACCCTCTTGATGGATCAGGGGGGTCTATAACAGTTGGCATGTGTGGACATCGCAGCTGGACATGAAGGGGTTGTGTTTGTGGGTGTTGAGGAACAAGCACGAAGATCGGATATGGGAAGGGTGCGAGGTGTCAGACAGTGATTTGGGGCAGGGCGTGGGCATTTGAGGGGTGGCAGGAGGAAGTGATACCAGGATAGAGGTGATAACTTACCTTGCAGCTCGTTGGAGGCCGTTCGTGGTCTTCCAACATTGTATGGAGGTCCTCCTGGTCATGCTGCCGCACTGACAGCAGCTGACTCCCAGGCGGCATTGATGACTATGCTGCTGGGCCTCCGACCCCCTTGGGGGTACAGGATGCCTCGTCCCTCATTAACGGGGTTGAGAAGTCTGGCCAGGTTGTCATTGCCAAATTGAGGAGCAGATCTGGGGGTGCGATGCTTGTGTGTTGACTGGGAATGATTGGTGAAGGAGCGTTTAATAGCAGCTCCCTCTTGTTTGCGGTGAGACGCTGAGGTGCAAGTTTTTTGAATCAGACCGTGAGGGAGCTTGTGGGGTTCATTTCCAGCACTAAGTGCCGTTAATTGCGGGCCATGATCTTGCCACTGCGGCTGTTGAAACACCCTGTCAATCGCGCCCAAAATGACACTTCGAAATGTTTCTGTTAAATCGCGCCCCTGTTCTCTCTCCACAGATGCTGTCAGACCTACTGAGATTTTCTAGCATTTTCTCTTTTTGTACCATATCCTAGGCCACTTGGGTAGCCGATGCTTTGTTCATTGATATGAGTTACATGATGAGTTTGTCCATTTAAACTTGAGATGTCGTGCTTTAATCACCATTTGACTGAGGACTGGAATATTTTTAATATACACTTTGACTCTTCATATGTGGACAAGGCAGGCATAGCTGACTGGAACTCATGACAGACTAATCAGATACATAATTGTAGGTTACAGACCCCTTTAATGAGAATATTGAATCTATATTGCCACTCTGTCCATCAAAGCTCATTGACATTTCATTGAACAGCTCCTTCCAAACTACCTTCAGTGAAATGCTGCTGGTGATATTTTGGTGTGAAAGCTCCAATGAATACAATACTATTTCTGCAACCCCGTTCTCAAACTTTCAATAATTTTATTCATGCTTATCCACCCGAAAGGGGTTACAGCAAGAAATTTAACATTTTCAGATATTTAGTTTGGCAATAAATGCCAGATAAAGTCTCCGAATTCTGTTTGCTGACTAATTCGTCCTGGACCCTACTTTGTCCAATAAATGGTGCTAACGTGAATCTCATGAGACCATTCCTCTCCAACAGAATTCAGTTAGTTTCATATGGGACCTATATACCCAGCAAGGAGAACTGATTTACATGCCTTCTCTCTCGTGCAGATTTGAACTAGGATTTTCCTTTGTACCTAAAAATACTTTTCCCCATTTAGTACAACCTACTTATAAAGTTGGATCTTCAGCCATGACACTAGTGAAAACCAAGCAGCGAGCCAGGCTGAAAACTGATAATGATATACGTGTTTGTTGATTATAACTCCGCATCTTACAGAACTGTTGCCCACCACCAGCAATCAAGTTTCATATTAAGTAAGTAAAACAACAATAATGAATATATGTGTTTAATTATCTAACTAATTTTTATGAAGTAAAATACTTGTGTTACAGGGATTTTTTATAAAATGGGAGAGGGGCCCTCAGAAGCATGAAAGGTTAAGAACCCTTGACCTAGGAATATCTAAATAAATTCCCATTCTTGGGACTTTTTTGTAATAACTTAACTTGCAGCAACATGCAACAATATTATGGTAAGTTTGATAAAGAAATAATGTAAATTTGCAAAAGTGCTACCCTGCATTGCAGAAAAATACTAACATTTGAAGCAAAGTAATTGTTCTTTAAATACTCAGTATTCTAGAGCTGAAATTATGCTTCATCAGGGCAAACCAGCGAATTGGTCATGTGTAGTTTACAGTGACAATGTGAATATTGGGATGAAGCTTGCAATAGATCATATGTCAATGAGGCCTTGCACTGCTGCTGCCTGATTTTCTTTTTTTGAGTACGTCTGCCTGCAGTGTCCAGTTTCCCATCCTTTGCTCACCAACTGAGGCTTCTCACTCATCAGTGGTTACTTCAGTTATTACAGTTCTCATTGAAAATTAGTTTGGGCATTATTAAGGGAAATAAGAGCTATGTGTTTATTTAAGAAATTGGTGAACACCTGCAGGAGGAAAATAATTTGAAGCCCATGATCCAATCATGATTTCTATTTCAGTTGTGCAGTATGCAGACCAGAGCTACTAGGTAAAATTTGTGGCTCATAAACACTGCTGCCCAACATTGAGTTGGGCTAAAGTAGACTGACTCAGTTCAGTAGTGTATTTTTAGGTACAGAGGAAAATTCTAGTTCAAATCTGCACGAGAAAGAAGGCATGTAAATCAGTTCTCCTTGCTGGGTATATAGGTCCCATATGAAACTAACTGAATTCTGTTGGAGAGGAATGGTCTCATGAGATTCACGTTAGCACCATTTATTGGACAAAGTAGGGTCCAGGACGAATTAGTCAGCAAACAGAATTCCGAGACTTTATCTGGCATTTATTGCCAAACTAAATATCTGAAATGGGAGAATGTTAAATTTCTTGCTGTAACCCCTTTTGGGTGGATAAGCAGAAATAACATTATTGAAAGTTTAAGAACGGGGTTTAGAAACTAATTTGAATGATATTTTGTGCTTTCCAGTGTTGAAATATATTGCAATGAAATTCAGGTATTAAAAGGCATCAGTAATCCATTCAAAAAAAAAAATCAATAATAACCAAAAGCCTGTAGACTAGGTGCTTTGCTTGGTTTTTCAGAAAACTTGCCATTCAAGCTATTTGCTCTGATCTGCATTTTTTCTAATTCAAGTTCGTCTTGTTTCAGATACAATTCAAGTGAGTCAACATTTTTTTCAAATAATTTTCAGAGTTTTACTTTAACTCAACCAGTATGTAAACCAAAGTATATGTTATTAATGTACATATTAAATTGTGGCTAAACATAGCTGCTATTGAAGGTTAGCTGTCAAATCACTTATGCTATGATTTAAATTCAATTTTTGTTAATGTTTGAAACTAACCAATAATTTGAATTAAACAACATAAGTAACATAGCAATTGTCATGTTAAATTTGAATGATTAGATCACTTGAATTAAACAACTTGGAATTAAGTGTAAATTGTTGCAGATTCCTGCCCCAATTCCATATAAAGTCACAAATTAAAAAGTTGAGCAGCTACTTTGGTCTACAGGCAGAGCCTGAAGCATTAGTTTTCATAAAACACTACAGTACGCTGTTGCAAATGCTCAGTCACTGTTTTCCCCCTGACCCAAATTAACAGTGACCACACTTGTAGAACAGAATAATTATTAAACGTGTAATGAGTATGATTGGGATAACAAGAATTCCCAAGCTTTATGATTTTTTTTAGCTGCAAGTACATCCATCTGGAATAAGAGGCTAATAGGTGATTACGCTTGTGTGCATAATTAGATGATATCACTTCTGCAGTGCAAGTTACAGAAGGTGCATTTAGCAGAACAAGGTTTTATTGAGATTTGGCTTTAAAAGCTTTTTTTTGAAGAACAGGTACCCCAAAACATCATTTAAAGATCAGAGGTTTTGTGGCTCACTTAATTTTCAACAGAAGGCCCCAGAGTAAAAATGAATTGGCTGTTTTAATCTTTAAAGCCAATTTGTAAATTTATCTAAAATTCTTCGGCTACTTTTTTCTCACCATAATTGTGTGTTCTATGATACAATACTGCCATTTCTTTTAGTACTGAGGTGCTCATTGCTCTTGTACTATTCAAAGATTCAGATAAAAATAGGCAGAAGAAAGATGGAGTTTCCAGGGCTTAAAAAAATTGCTCTAATTATTCACCGGTATGTTTCTGTCAAAGCTTCCACTGCATGCTAGGACTCAAAACTAAAAGTGACTCCAACTATTATACATGATTCGGCTCCTTAATTGGCAAGAACGAGGTGAGAAGTGGGATAGGGGAAATCCACAGAGACTAATGGGGCACATATCAGTGACTTCATCAGTACAGAAGTCCCCTAGGTGATTGAAGTCAGCAAATATTTCATCAAGAGAAATATCAAGGAGCTTCATCTGTAAAACCCGGTATGCATGATTATTGAGCAGCTTATTTCAAGAGTTTTACATAAACTATATATTTATAGAAAAGAGAAGGAAATGATTGATGCTAATGCTACAGAATTATGCAGCTGAATGCTACACACATAATAACATAGAACATTTTAAGATAAGGTCAGCCAAGTTAGTGCTTCCAGATGTAGTTCTAGCAAGAACAATAGGTTTTCCTGATAAGATTTTGATGTTGAAATTGTACATTTTCCCCTTGTAAGATTTTAGTTTCTTAAAGTTTATGTTCTCAGTTCTGGTAAATACTTCAAATAAAAATTCCTAAAATGTATTTTATGGTAAAACTTGGGAGTCCTTGTTTTAACTAACATTTAAGCTTTTCTGCTCTCATTTGCCCTTTTTTGGCTGCATTACGATCCCAGACCAGACCCAACAGTGGCTAGGATACTGGACCGAAACCCCAATATTTGTTTATTTGTAAGACTGTGCGGAAAGAATGATTCACTCCAGGAGTGATTGCATGAAAAAAAATGAGGCTTTGGTATTTCTAAAACAAAGCTTTATTATAAGTACAATATTGAACCTTTTAACTATGCACCCGAAAAAGAACAGTTTATAATTACCCCTTAATTACTATTATAATTACTATTCAATTTACTATTCAACAAGAAGAAAAGAAACATACAGCTTTCAATGCAGCTTAAAACGTAGCAAGGCATAGGGTAATACTTGCAGTACAGAAAAAAGTCCTAGCTCTGGTTAGAACTTTTTCCGACTCTGGCTGAATATCTTCAACTGGTTTGTGCCAGCCTCTTCCTTGTCTTCAGATAAGACAGCTCTGCTTTTAAACTATTATTATTCTTTTTTTTAAAACTATCCTACTGGTAAAGAAAACTGCCTCTACTTGGGTCTAAAAAAAAACAAGGGGTTGTCAGATCAGACTTCACTCCCAAAAGCCTTTCTCCAAAACTTTGTCCCTCTAACAGCTTCTCAAAATGTCTCTCTTAACTGCACCGGTCATCTCCCCAAGCTTAAAAAAAACCCAAATTAACTTCCCAGGGACTGAAATCACATTAACTCCCAGTGACTTCCCCAGGCAATCCAGTATGCATTAGCCCAGACTGAAAAACATATCCTCTGTAGGGAGGCAGCGGCGTAGTGGTATTGTCACTGAACTAGTAATCCAGAGACCTAGAGTACTCTGGGGACCCAGGTTCAAATCCTGCCACTACAGATGGTGAAATTTTAATTCAATAAAAAATCTGAAATTAAAAGTCTAATGATGACCATGAAGCCATTGTCGATTGTCGTTAAAAACCCACCTGGTTCACTAATGTCCTTTAGGAAAGTAAATATACCGCCCTGGCCTGGCCTATATGTTACTCCAGACCCACAGCAACGTGGTTGACTCTTAACTGCCCCTCAAGGGCAATTAGGGATAGGCATCCCATGAACACATTTTTAAAAATGTCAATTTCACCTGCTAGCTGCTAAAACTATCCAGGCTCTGCAGAACAGACTTAAAAAAAAAACATTGCAGCAAACACATTCTAACCCTCGACTTTTAACCCTTAAATTGCCCAAGTTTAAAATACAATTTTTATAAAATCTTCCAATCATTGCAGCTAGGCCATCTTGTACTGCCTTTGGTTGGGATGAGCAAGAGCATTTTTTGTGCTCTAATTGTACTGCCTGCCATAATCCCATAGACTATATCACTGTTTTTCCTTGACGTTGAGCTTTTTTATACTTTCGAATTAAAATTGCCTTTCAATTTTTTGGTGATAATTAGTTCAACTTTGAGAAGAGCAATCGATTATTTAGAAGGTAAATGCGAATTAGTTGAAACTAAGTTGATAGTACTTTACCTTCACTGGGAAGATACACTGGGCAGTTAGTGACTTAAACTACCCAGCCCTTGTAGCTGGCTGTTTAAAATGCTGAAAATATGTATTTATAACAAAAACTGAAAACGTGTTCATAAAAGATGCAATACAGAAATGTTTCTTCTTTGATGTAGGACAAATCTCATTCATCATTTGAACGAATAAGTAAGTTTGTTTACAACATAAAGCAAGGTCTCAAGTTTTGCTCCTTGCTTATAAAATATGGGTGATAGATCCTGTGAATACATAGCATACTTCCAAATAACTGAAATAATTAATGAAAATGTGGTTCTGTTTACTATCCTGGGTTTATGAAGGAAAGTTTACACAGATGTTAAGGTTAGTCAAGATGCTCTCAAAGGCATCAAGCTTTAACATTTGTACATGAGTGATCTTATATACAGGAGCCCAAAACATTGAGAGCTAAAAGGGTAGCAAAGACTCCCAAAACATGTTTTTACATGTCATACCTTCTCCTAATTATCTGTGTTGATATTTCTCCTTTTGTTGACTCTTTCCTTCTATCTCTTTATTTTTTTATCTCATGCACTCTGTCTCTCTTTGTTGATTTCATGTTTTCCTTTTGGGTGGTTGACACAGAAGGGGAAAGATACCACCATTGAGGATCAATAATCGGATGTATTGGGAATGATAGATACATAGTGTTTTACAATGATTGGAACTAATCGCACATGCAGACAATAAGTGTGTGGCTCTTGCATGTCAAACAGCATGTGTGCAGCTGGGTTTAGGAATGAGAACAGATTTTAAATCCAATAATAATTAAAAATTAAGTATAAAACACTGTTCTTTTTTAATATATTATTTAAAAACTCTTTTTATTAAAATTATTAATTTTCCAGTAATATTAGAAATAAAACAAACTCACTTTGTTTCAATCTTTTCTTTTTTTAAAAATAAATAGAGAGTACCCACTTCGTTTTTATCCAATTAAGAGGCAATTGAGTGTGGCCAATACACCTACCCTGCACATCTTTGGGTTGTGGGCGTGAAACCCATGCAACCCGGGGTGAGTGTGCAAACTCCACACGGACAGTGACTCAGAGCCGGGATCGAATCTGGGATCTCGGCGTCGTGAGGCAGCATTGCTAACTACTGTGCCACTGTGCTGCCCCACTTTGTTTCAATCAAATATAGTTTGTGGTGTGTGGGCCAACCAAGGTCAGGTCAGAAGTCCAATGGATCATAGGAGAGGTGGTGGCAAACACATTGGTATTGCTTTGAAATAAAATTAATATGTAAATACCGAGGAAAGCTGTATTGCCAAATGAAACAGAAAATTAAAATGGGGTTTCATTGATCAAATGTTCGGGATCAATTCCTTTGCTTCATAAAAAAGATCAGAAATGGTTATGGGAGGAGTATTAATAAATACAGAAGAAAACTGAGCTAGTATAAACACTTGTTAAAAGAAAGCTTGGCTGATGGAAAAAGAGGTGCGCTAATGTATACATTCACATTGGATTAAAAGTGAAATGAAATGAAATGAAAATCGCTTATTGTCACGAGTAGGCTTCAATGAAGTTACTGTGAAAAGCCCCTAGTCGCCACATTCCGGCACCTATCCGGGGAGGCTGGTACGGGAATTGAACCGTGCTGCTGGCCTGCTTGGTCTGCTTTAAAAGCCAGCGATTTAGCCTCGTGAGCTAAACCAGCCCCTGTCAGGGAGTCAGGAAATTTAGGCAAAAGTGCTAAGAAAGGCTAATGTGAAAAGAGCTATGTAGCGCAACGGCTAACAACTAAATTGGAGTCCCTCAATCGGGCAGGCTCGAAGGGGAACATTCAAACATAAAAAAGTTAATTCTTTGGGTTAATGTAATGATTTTGTAATGAGTTAGTTATTTTTTGTATTTATTATGCTGACATATCCTTGGTACATGAAGAAACATAGACAATAGCTGACAGCACTTTCTAAAATAATTTTGAACTCTTTATCAGGTGCCTTTCTCCAAACAGTGTTGGTATTCTTACTCCTTGTTAGTTCATTGGTAACTTTTCCTACCCGATTAGACAAATTTTAGGCATTCCCAATGATTCAATTAACCTTGATTTGTTATTTTCCTTCTCAATATATTAAATCGGAGTAGGTTTCTTGTGTCCCATTGGGAATTGACAGATGTGTTTGACATTCTCGGATTGTAATACTGCATGACAGACAATTTCCCCTCATACTACGGATGGATGTTCTTCAAAATACTTTAATTACATAGATATGTATATTGCACAAAATAAGTCAGTAGTTACAATATTGGATTTTTCAAATGAGACTAAGTACGAACCTTGAAATTTCTTCTGCTTATGTTGCTCATTTGAAGGTCGAAGTGAGGTACTGTCTGCAAGCTTTAGAGAGAAGAGAGATTAACAAAAAAAAATGCTCAATAGAATGAAGTTAATCAGTGCTGAAGAATGAAATGCTTTCACTGTTCATTGTTTTCTGGATCAGGTAATCTACTGCAGGTGTAAACCAAAGCTATACTCTGCCCATAACAGCAAGTCTTAGCCTCAATCTCAGAATTTTCTAATACAGCGGTATGAGTTTTATTTTCCATTCCTGCATCTATTTATGAACCTTTTATTCTTTCATGGATGATGTGGGCTTCACTGGCCAGGGCAGAAATGTTATTGCCCATCCCTAATTGCCCTTGAGATGGTGATGGTGAACTACCTTTTGAACCACTTCAGTCTATGGAGTGTAGGTACACCCACAGTGCCGCTGTGTGTGTGACTTCCAAGATTTTGACCCAGCAACAGTGAAATTGAGTGAATTATCAATTTAACTACAAATTTGGGAGCAAAGAAATGGGTCGAGTGTCCAAACATGTTTCACATTTCGGGCCAAAAAGTAAGTAACTCACTCAACATGTGGTATGAGTTGCATTTGAACTTGGGTCCAAGATGTGAATGGGCAGCATCTAGTCCACTATTCCTGAGGGAGCAAGAAATGTTTGTTCAAATCTATTGATATAAACACTTCAAGCTATTATATGCTTTTGTTGTTTGATGAGTTGACTAATCAACATGTAAATGTATGCTGCTTTAGGTCCAACTGAGGGATTCCGGCTGTACTTTTTTTTGAAGAAGGTAGATATTTCTTGCATAATAAAATCAAATTAATACTAATGTAATGGAACTTTTCTCGAGCATTAGGAATAAAACCCCAAAAATGGAGTTATCTGGAATGTTTTAAAGCAATCTGCATACTTTTCTTTGAAGGAGTGTTCATGTTTTGTGGAGAAGAAGTAAAACTGGAAATTGTTTTCTGGTCAATTTTATATTAGTTATTTGAAGAAAACATCACTACTGCTGATACTCACTAAGGCAATAAAGGTGTGGTTTAACCACTGCATTGCACCCAGCAAGGGTCTGTGCGTGCTGGTTAATAGCGGGAATATATTTGCTATCTAACCGGCACGCTCCCGATGGAGAGTTCGGATGAGCATACCATTTAACCCAAATTTGCATTTAATTTGCATCTCATTAGCGAGATTGAAGTTGAATGCAACGCCCTCTTGGGAATTAACCTGCTCCCCAGTGAGAAATCACTGAGGTGTCGTCTGTTTAAAAATGTGAAGCTGGCGCAATGGCTGCTGAGGGGAAGTGAGGAGGTGAGTAGCCATTTCCATTTTCCGACATTCAGCTCAAGGACACTGGAACTACTGTCCCAGTGCTCGGGGGGAGGGGCAGTTTGCTTGGGGGACTGAAGTCTTCCAGGCTGGGGGTCACCCCTGGGGGGAGGGGGGAAGGGCTTTTCATCTGTGAGGCCTTCAAGCTATCTTTAAATATTTTGGATACCCATAACAGGCACATCTACAGCTGTTGCCCGTCTGTCCTACCGAACACGTTCATGACAGAGCCCAGCTCCTGGTTCTATGCTGAAGGTCACTTTAAATCCCTTTAACTGGGAGAAGCCTCTATCTTCACAGGTGAAGGCTATTGCTCATGAGGAATTGTCCTTGTTAGTTGTGAGAGCACTTCAAGCTCTCAAGTGCTGTTGCAGGTTGTGTTTGCTGCTCGCTCCTGCTGGTAGCTGCAAATACCTGAAGGCTGTGTGTTTGTTTGCTGCCGCCTCTTTTGTTTCTGTAACCTGGAGTAAGGAAAGAGAGGATGTAAGCTGCCAGCACTGGAGAACGGAAATGAGAGCTCTTTCTCTATTCTGGCGTGCCCTGCATTGGTGTGAGTTTCCAGTTCGACTTTTCACTGTTGAGAGTCTACTGTTGGGATCAGCGGGAGAGAGAGAGGCTGACAATCCCGAATAAGGAATTTGATGAAGTTGTTGAAGGAATGCTTTTGCAGATTGCTGGTGACTTTATTGTACTGTTGACTGTTTATTTGATTTTCTTTGTATCAATGAGCTGTTGGAGTTTTGTGTTTGTACCGATATTCTGTAGCGAACAGGTGCTTGTGTATTGCACAGTGCGTTTTCCTTGTTGGTTAATGCTTAGTGTGATATATGGACTGTTAAGTAGCTTGTTTTAAAATTTTTGTATAAAGGTATTGTTGACTGTTTAATAAACAAAATATTCTCAAATAAATTCTCTTGGGTACACATGCCTAGATTCAATTGATGATTATGGCATAACATTTGAATCAAACTGAAGCCTGAACAGTTTGCCTGAACTCTAGAAGCGTAGAGGCAGCAGACAACAATCAAACACCTACGAGGAAGTTACCTGAGCACGGTATCCCTAATATTCCTGACAGGGATCTGGGGTCTAGGGGCTCCTGCTATGGCTGGGAATGAGTGTGCAGAGTGAGGTTTTCCAGCACAACTGGCTCGCTGGATGGCACTCTGAGAGAAGGCAGAACATGCAAGGGTGGGTGTGGCTTGGGCCATTTGAAGGTCCTGGGGTGGAAGCCCTAACTGATTATCGGCCCCTCTCCTTCTCCAATTCCTTATGGATATACAAAATATGGCTGATTATGTCAGAGGATTCCCTCACAGTGCTGGTGGCAGCCCACGAGGCCAGACGCTAGAGAAGGTGGCAGCATCATCAATGTGGGCTGCACACGGCACCCCATGTGTAGGGGGCAGCTCTGGGTTAACCTTGTCAAAAGGCTCAGTATCTGACTGGGACTCAGCTGAGTCCTGAGACCCAACCGACCTTCGACTGCTGTCTCCCTTGGATATTCTTTCCTCCAGCTGATGTGCATCAGCAACTGTGTGGTTCTCACCAGATTGTGCCCCAGAATCCTGTCCACTAATGCCACCCACAGAGGTGTGTGTCTCTGCGCTTGTGGAAGGTGGGGGTGATAGCTTTGATGACCATTGTGGTCTCCTTGGAGCTCTCCTCTGAGGTGGTCTTTTGGGTGGTGGCGGTGGGGGGAGGGGGGCGTGGGAACAGTGGGGGGGGGGGGCGGGAACATTGGGGGGGAGGGGGAGAACATCCTCCAATGGTACGGTCCCATCAAGTGGAGCGATCCTGTGAGACAACTGACATGTGGTCATTAATAAGGAAGGACCGTTTTGCCTGTTGTGTAGAACACACTTGAGAGCCCATCTCTCTCTGGTGCCAATAAGTCTGAAGTACTTGTTCAAACTAGCAGTGTGTTCTGAATTCCCCATTCTCCCTGCTTCATTGATTTAACAATACATAGGGCAGCACGGTGGCGCAGTGGTTAGCACTGCTGTCTTGCGGCGCCGAAGTCCCAGGTTCGATCCCAGCTCTATGTCACTGCCCGATTGGAGTTTGCACATTCTCCCTGTATTTGTGTGGGTTTCCCCCCCACAACCCAGAAATGTGCATGGTAGGTGGATTGGCCACGCTAAATTGCCCCTTAATTGGAGAAAATGAATTGGGTACTCTAAATTTATTTTAAAAACTACTTGTCCATTTATCACCTGTGGTCAAAAATTATAACGGCAAAATAAAAGAAAGGGGAAATAAAGGAATAAACAGGAACGACCCTTACACAGATCATCTGGGTGATGGGCCAATGGATCCTAACCTCTGCAGCACAGGCCAACCTTGCTGTCAGTGATTGCTCTCTCCTCGGTCAGCCCTGTGATTTCCAGGGCCAGTTCCTCACAAGGGGGTGAGGACTCGAATCTCTGGTACTCCACCATCTGTCTTGGCCCTTTCCCGCCTATTATAGGCTATACTCTCCTGCGGGGACATTGTGAGCTTGCTGGGTCGGGGGGGTTGGGGGGGGGGTCTATAGTAGGTGGCATGTGTGGGCACTGCACCTTGACATAAAGGGATTGTGCTGGTGCATGCCAGTGGGTTCTGTGGAGCAAGCACAAAGATCAAATGTGGGCAGAATGTGAGGTGCCAGCCAGTGATTAGCGGTGGTGATTGTGGTGGGGGGGGGGGGGGGGTTGCATTTGACGGGTGGCAGGCGGGATTGTTGCCAGAAGAGAGGTAGCCTTCCTACATTGGACGATGGTCCACCTTGCCATGCTGCCCGCACTGACAGCCGCTCCCACTGCCTCCCAGGTAGTATTGGTGATGCTGTTGCTAGCCCTCCGACCTCCTTGGTGGAACAGGATGTCAAGTCGTGACCACAGCCCAGTCCATCACACGAACCTGCCTCCCACCCATTGACTCCATCTACACCTCCAGCTGCCTGGGGAAAGCGGGCAGCATAATCAAAGACCCCTCCCAACCGGCTTACACATTCTTCCAACTTCTTCCATTGGGCAGGAGATACAAAAGTCTGAGAACATGCACAAACAGATTCAAAAACAGCTTCTTCCCCGCTGTTACCAGACTCCTAAACGACCCTCTTATGGACTGACCGCATTAACACTACACCCTGTATGCTTCAGCTGATGCCGATGTTATCTAGTTACATTGTGTACAATCCGTTGAGCTGCTCGCAGAAAAATACTTTTCACTGTACCTTGCTACACGTGACAATAAACAAACAAATCCAAATTCAGAAGCCTGGCCAGGTTGGCATCCTCAATGTGAAGAGCAGGTCTTTGCGCTGCCATACTTGTGTGTTGTCTGGATTGAGTGGTGGTGCAGGAGCGTTTGAATGCAGATCCCCCTTGTGAGCACCATGACACTGAGGTGCGAGTGGCGGATCTGACGGCGAGACAGTCAGTCATGGCCAGAAGCTCATGGTGACTCATTTCCGGCACTAAATGCTGTTAAATATAGGCTGCGATCTCGCCAACACGGCTGTTATAAAACACCCCACCCCACCCCACCCAAAACGACGCTGAGAAATGTTTCTGTTAAGTCGTGCCCAAGATGGATTCTGCGATGACTAAGATTGACAGATTTCATTATCTTGCAACAATATGGATACGAAGGGAACACTAGATTATAAACAGCAATTCGGCTCTAGTCTTTCTCTCAAGTAAGATGATTATTTAAAAAAACAACTTGGAAATGTCTGATTCTCCAGCTGTGTAAAACTCAATCTGCAACCTGAATCTACCCGAGGGGCAGCACGGTAGCATTGTGGATAGCGCAATTGCTTCACAGCTCCAGGGTCCCAGGTTCGATTCCGGCTTGGGTCACTGTCTGTGCGGAGTCTGCACATCCTCCCCGTGTGTGCATGGGTTTCCTCCGGGTGCTCCGGTTTCCTCCCACAGTCCAAAGATGTGCAGGTTAGGTGGATTGGCTGTGATAAATTGCCCTGAGTGTCCAAAATTGCCCTTAGTGGTGGGAGGGATTACTGGGTTATGGGGATAGGGTGGAGGTGTAGGGTGGTCGGGTAGGGTGCTCTTTCCAAGAGCCGGTGCAGACTCGATGGGCCGAGTGGCCTCCTTCCGCACTGTAAATTCTATGTAAAGATCTATGAAGCAAAACAAAGAAACTACATACTGCTAAAGCTTTCAGTAAAAAAAAGTATTTCTAGCACAGTAAGCTCTGTTCTAAGCTTTCAGCTGTAAACCATCTTCCTTGCCCATTTGAAAAGGAATTATTAAATATTTAAGACTTTTCAATGGCGTTTTGAAGTGGGGGTTGGAGATGAGGGCATGAGAAGAAAGGGGGAATGTATTGAATGTGCCAGTCTCATTTCACGAATATTTAAAATTTTGTAAGATACGTATTGAAATTGTAAAAAACAATCAAGAAAGTGCACATTTTCCAAACCCAGCTAATATATGATAATCAAACAAATATGCAAGTTAACTAGCATGAATTTTCAACCAGTATCAGATCAAATATGTTAGATATATGGTGGCTTAATGTGTGAACTTCTGTTGGTACTCCACCTTAATCCAGGCATTGTCCAACTCGGGGGTGTGACCCGGACAGGTGACAATAGGGTCGTGGAGCAGTCCGTTGTGGCGCTCCCGATCGCGCAAATCTGCACGCTGCAGCAGCCGGTTGTTAATAACACCGCCTGCAAGCGGCCTTCAAAATGGCCGCGAACATGTAAAAAAAAAATGCGGCTGCACTGCGCATGTGTGCCAGATCATCGGCGCGCATGCGCAAAACTATGCGCATGCCCGCCAATGATCGGGAACGCACGCGCAGTGCGGCTGCTTTTTTCTTTTAAACGGCTGCAGCGTTTTGTTTTATAAGTTTGGGGTGGTTTTATTCATTTTATTCATTTATTATATTCATTTTATTTTTATTTCTTATTACAAGTTCGGGGGGGTTTTATTTGATAAAATTTTATAGGAAAAAAATGCAGAACTTTGGACAGATAGAGACTCCATACTTTCAGACACCAGAAGGCTTCACCTTCATCCAACAGGTTCCATTGGAGGAGTGTATACGAGGGCCAAAGGGGCCCAAAACCATTTCCTCCATTATTGTCAGTAGCAAACAAGGTAAGTGAAAATGGTGGGTCGCGCAGGTCGGCCGGCGTGGGTCGCGAATGTCAGCCGGGTTGGGTCCCGAAGGTTGACCGGTTGGAAATACTGGGTCCCTGGAAAAAAAGTTTGAAGAACACTGCCTTAATCAGTGTTTATCTAGTTCTTAACTCATTTTACTCGCACCTGAGGCAGATTTCCCCCATGGCTCTGCCGGGGTTTCAATAGGGAAGGGAAAATAATTTAGCGGGGGTGCAAAAATCAGTTTCACATTGGTCACCTGAGCACAAAGAAGCTGCAGCTGGCAATAGCAGCATGACTTTCAGAATTTGGGCCCACCAGTGAAGAGAAGCAACATGCTCTGCAGAGAGGGCAGAGCCCCATGCATCGGGAGGGCACGGACAAGTGGCGGGACAACAACTGATGCCATATGGTCAGCATAGGATTGAATGATGAAGACAGAACTACCTGGAGATGACTGAGCCTCAACCAGGAAATGGTCCTGACTTTCATTTTCCATCCTTGCACTGACAAATCAACCCATTTTTCTAATAGAAATGCAGAAATTGGAAAAATCTTCCACAGTTCCATGGGGCTGCACAGTAGCACAGTGGTTAGCACTGTTGCTTCACAGCGTCAGAGTCCCAGGTTCGATTCCCAGCTTGGGTCACTGTCTGTGCGGAGTCTGCACGTTCTCCCTGTGTCTGCGTGGGTTTCCTCTGGATGCTCTGGTTTCCTCGCACAAGTTCTGAAAAACGTGCTGTTAGGTAATTTGGACATTCTGAATTCCCTCTGTGTACCCGAACAGGCGCCGGAATGTGGCGACTCGGGGCCTTTCACAGTAACCTCATTGCAATGTAAGCCTACTTGTGACAATAAAGATTATTATTTAAAAAATTATGCTGGAGGAGCCGAGCAGTACTCGACAGAGCAGATGTCAAAACTGTGCTGCACAACCTTGCTGTAATGAGTGGATAGTCACCTGCTTTTCGGTGGGCAGATACGGAGCATGAAGCAGCGAAAGAGGAAGGGAGGAGGCAACTATTTTCCACCTAAGGTATCTGTGAAGAATTTATCTGAGTTCAATCCCCGTGAACACAGCCCCAGTTCCCCATTCTAACAGTCTAACACGGCTGACCATCACACCATCTGGTTAGTCCCAATTCAAAAAAGAAAAAAAAGACAAAACAAAATATACATTCCAAACCAGCGCCAGGGTCCCGAGTTCGATTCCTGGCTTGGGTCACTGTCTGTGCGGAGTCTGCACATTCTCCCTGTGTCAGCGTCGGTTTCCTTCGGGTGCTCTGGTTTCCTCCCACAAGTCCCGAAAGACGAAAGCTTGTTTGGTATTTTGGGCATTCTGAATTCTCCCTCAGTGTACCCGAACAGGCACCAGAATGTGGTGACCAGGGGGTTTTCACAGTGGCTTCATTGCAGTGTTAATATAAGCCTACTTGTGACACTAATAAAGATTATTGTTATTATTAATGTCCTTTAGGGAAGGAAATCTGTCTTCCTCACTTGGTCTGGCCTGGATGTGACTCCAGATCGATAGCAATGTGGTTGACTCTGAAATTTCCTCCGGGATGAGCAATAAATGCTGGCTCCGTCAACAAGACTCGCATCTCATGAACAAATTTTCAAAAGTTCAGATATTGCTTCAGTGCAGGAATACTCGGCACCCATCACTCAGAAGTTATATCATGTGGACCTCAGTTGAAAGGACTGGTTAAAGATTTATTTTAAGTTATCTCACTACCCTCTTGTTTACAGTGCATAAATATGGTGTAATGAGGCAGATATTTCCTCCATTGGCTGTATTGTATAGAAGCAAAACTCCAGGTGAAATAAATCTGACATCTAGGTCAAGATGTGGGAGATATTAGGAACTTCGGTCCAGAAATGAGGTCCAAGATGTAGCAGGCCATTTAAGGGTTAAAAAGACTGCGAGCAGAAGACTCGGGGATATGCCCACACTTGGCTGAGTCACATGGTCCCATTCAGACTTAAACTCATTAGGGAATGCTTAAGGTGATGCACCCGAGACCCATTGTCATTTGGGACATTCCTGTATGACCAGCCAGGATCCTGTTACTGAGTCTGATGACCTATTTATCTATCAATGGAATGTAGTTGCATATGGATGGCATAGCTCTGTTCTTTTGTGTAAGCGGGAGAGAGTAATCAAGCAACCCAATTACAGTTTCGTTCCAGTCTAAACATTCCAGACGAGGACCTTCATTCAAAATGCTTAGTGGAGCTCAAAGAGAGAGAAATGCTGTTGTTAAAATGGTTCGAACAGAGAAGAATGTGAGCAGCCATGAGACAGGTCATGAAATCTGTTGCACAGGAAAGGACGTAAGCTGCCATCAGAGGTCAATAAAGCTACAGAGAGACTTCCGGTGGCGGCCATGGAGTGAGAGGTCGCTTATTTGGTAGCTCCCGCTCGTGGTGGACCTTTGGGACCTTTTTCGTGGGGGATTGGATCAGTAAAATTGGAAACTGGTGAGATAGAGGAGAAGAATCCCCCACCAGTTTATGGAGTTGTGGACCAGAAGTGATCGGGATAGGAGAGATTGTTGGACAAAGAAGGGAGTGGAGTCTGCAGCACAGGAAGTCATGGCAGAGGCTCAGGAGCTGGGATTGCCGGCCCAGTGGTCAACGGAGCAGCTGGTGTAATTCCTTGAGGAGAGCTTCGCCAAGCAAAGACAGCAGTACCTGGACCCGATTAAGACAGGGATTGACTGGGTGAAGCAAAGATCGGAAGCCCAGGGACAGGCGATCCAGAAGGTGGAAGAGATGGTGGCTGAGCATGAGGACCAGCTAACCGCGATGGAGGCGGAGGTGGGGCTGATGAAGGACCATCAGAAAAGACTGAAGGAGAAGGTGGAGGATCTGGAGAACAAGTCGCACAGGCAGAATTTGATGATCATTGGCCTCCCGGAGGGCATTGAGGGATCGGGCGCAGGGACGTGGCGCGTATGTTTGAGAAGCTGCTGGGTGAAGGTGCGTTTACTCGACCCCTGGAAGTGGACAGGGCGCACAGAGCGCTTGCGAGGAAGCCGCGGATGAATTAGCTGCCGAGGGCAATGGTGATATGACTACACCGGTTCCTGGACAAGGAACAGATCTTTAGGTGGGCCAGGCAGACGGGGAGCTGTAAATGGGAAAATAATGAGCTGCGCATTTACCAGGACTTGGGGTGTGGAACTGGCCAAAAGAAGGGCGAGCTTGTGTGACTTCGGGTGGCGGCTATGAAGGAGTAAGTTGTGCATTTGGTGGCGCCCGCTCTGGTCGGACTTTTGGGCCTTTTGCTCCGGACTTCTTTCCTTTTTTAAACGGTAAATTCGAAGGCTGAGGCAATTGGCCACCTTTTCCACGTATCGGTGTATGGAGAAAAGAACCAGAAGTGCACGAAAAGGCAGAAATAGAAAGATAGGCAAGAGCTGTGCTGAAGCTGCAGCTGGAGACAGCATGGCCGAGGACCGGACCCCTGGTGTGTCGGCCCAGCGAACAATGGAGCAGTTGATGCAGGTCATCCAGCACGGCTTTGCCAAGCAGAAACAGGACTGCCTGGACCTGAATAAAGAGTCGATTGATCAGCTGGAGCACAGATTGGATGCCTAGGGCGATCCAGAAGGTTGAGAAGGTGCTGGCTGAGGGAGGAGCAGTTCTCCTTCTACTCCCACGTGCATAAGGTATACTCTTGGATCGATTTCTTTGTTTTGGGTAGGGCCTTGCTGGCTGGGGTGGTGGACACAGGGTACTCGGCGATCACAATCTCGGACCATGGTCCACACTGGGTTGACCTGCAGGTTAGTAAAGATAGCAATCAGCGCCCGCAATGGAGGTTAGATGTAGGGCTATTGGCAGACGAAGTGGTGTGCGAGAGGCTGAGGAAATGCATACAAAATTACCTGCAGGTAAATGATACGGGTGAAGTCTCAGCAGCGGTGGTCTGGGAAGCGCTGAAGGCAGTGGTGAGAGGAGAGCTGACCTCGATCCAGGCTCAGAGGGACAGGACGGACAGGGCAGAGATGGACCGACTGGTAAAGGAGATTCTACAAGTCGACAGGCGGTACGTGAAGACTCCAGAGATAGGGCTTTTAAGGGAATGGCGGAGGCTACAGGTGGAGTTCGGCTTGTTAACCACAGGGAGGGCAGTGGAACAGCTCAGAAAGGCAAGGGGGGCGATCTACGAGCATGGTGAGAAGGCCAGCAGGATGCTTGCACAGCAGCTTAGAAAGAGGGAGGCAGCTAAAGAAATAGGGAAAGTTATTTACAGGAATGGAAACTTAGTTGGGGACTCGGCAGGGATGAGTAAAGCGTTCGGGGATTTCTACAGCAGGTTGTACAGGTCGGAACCCCCTGCGGGGTCGGAGGAGACGAGGCACTTCCTGGAGGGGCTGACTTTCCGGAAGGTGGATGGGGAGCTGGTAGAAGGACTGGGGGCCCGATCGGGTTGGAAGAGATAGTGAAGGGCTTGACAACCATGCTGTCGGGTAAGGCCCCGGGACCGGACGGGTACCCAGTGGAGTTCTACAAAAAGTTCTCTGGGATATTGGGACCGGTGCTGATGAAGGTGTTTAATGAGGCAAGGGGAAAAGGGGTTCTGCCCCAGACGATGTCACAGGCCACGATTTCACTTATCCTAAAACGGGACAAGAACCCGGAGCTATGTGGGTCTTACAGGCTGATTTCCCTGTTGAACGTAGACGCCAAACTGTTGGCCAAAATTTTGTCCTCCAGGATTGAGGATTCTGTACCGAATATCATTCTGGAGGATCAGACGGGGCTCGTTAAGGGAAGGCAGCTGGTGGCCAATGTAAGAAGGCTGTTAAACGTGATCATGATGGCCCCGGAAAGTAGGGAGGTCGAACTAGTGGTCGCGATGGATGCGGAAAAAGCTTTTGACCGGGTTGAGTGGGATTATTTATGGGAGATTCTGGGACAGTTCGGACTTGGGAGGGGTTTTATTGACTGGATCAGGTTGCAGTACCAGGCTCCTGTGGCAAGTATATGGACAAACAGGATGACTTTGGACTATTTTAGACTGCACCGGGGGACGAGACCGGGATGCACCCTCTCCCCACTGCTGTTTGCGCTGGCTATAGAACCGCTGTCAATTGCTCTTGAGGGGCTCAAGGGGCTGGCCTGGTGAGGGGAGGGGAGGGTGGAGCACAGAGTCTCGTCGTATGCAGATGACGTGCTTCTGTATGTTTCTGATCCAATTAAGGGGATGGAAGAAATCATGGGAATTTTTGGGGAATTCGGCTGGTTTTTGGGATATAAGCTTAACATGGAGAAGAGCGAGATGTTTGCGATCCAGGCGAAGAGTCAGGAGAGGCAACTGGGGGAACAGTCGTATAGATTGGTAGGGGATAGTTTCAGGTACCTAGGCATCCAATTGGCGCGGGATTGGGACCGGCTACAAAAATTGAACTTGACCCGGTTGGTGGATCAGATGAAAGATGATTTCCGGAGATGTGGTGCGCTCCCGTTGTCTCTAGTCCAAACGGTGAAAATGACGGTCCTCCCGAGATTCCTGTTTGTATTTCAATGTCTCCCCATCTTCATTCCACGGTCCTTTTTTAAGCGGGTCAATAAAGTTATAGCGGGCTTCTGTATGGGGGGGCAAGTCCCTGCGAGTGAGGAGTGTAATGCTGGACCGGAGCTGGGGAGAGGGAGGGCTGGCGCTGCCGAACATTTAGCCATTATTACTGGGCGGCTAACATAGCCATGGTTAGAAAGTGCTGGTGGGGGGTGGGGGGTGTCGGCATGGGTGCGTATGGAGGCAGCTTCTTGCAAGACAGTGAGAGTCTCTTTCCTCGGATGGTGATGACCAACACGAGGGGACATAGCTTTAAATTGAGGGGTGATAGATATAGGACAGATGTCAGAGGCAGTTTCTTTACTCAGAGAGTAGTAGGGGTATGGAACGCCCTGCCTGCAGCAGTAGTAGACTCGCCAACTTTAAGGGCATTTAAGTGGTCACTGGATAGACATATGGATGAAAATGGAATAGTGTAGGTCAGATTGGCTTCAGATGGTTTCACAGGTCGGCGCAACATCGAGGGTCGAAGGGCCCGTACTGCGCTGTAATGTTCTATGTTCTAAGGGCACAGGTTTGGGGACACTGGTAACTGCGCCTCTGCCGTTCCCGCCGGCGCGGTACTCTACCAGTCCCGCGGTGGTAGCGACCTTGAGAGTCTGGGGCAATGGAGGAGATATGTGGGAGCAGTAGGAACATTGGTCAGATCCCCAATCTGCGTTAAACACCGCTTTGCACCGGGGAGGATGGACGTGGTGTTCCGAATATGGCGGAGAGCAGAGATTGAGAGGGTGAGGGACTTGTTTATCGAGGGGAGCTTTCCGAATATGAGGGCGCTGGAGGAGAAGTTTGCATTGGCGGGGGGAACGAATTTCGATAGCTGCAGGTGCGGGACTTTCTGCGCAGACATGTACCAACCCTCCCACTCCTACCGCTAAGGGGGATTCTGGACAGGGTAGTTTCCAGAGGATGGGTAGGTGAGGGGAGTGTTTCTGACATTTATAAGGAGCTTATGGGATCAGAGGAGACTCAGACCGAGGAGCTGAAGAGAAAGTGGGAGGAGGAGCTGGGGGGATAGATAGACGAGGGCCTTTGGGCAGATGTGTTGAGTAGAGTCAATGTGACCGCAACTTGTGCCAGACTCAGCCTGATTCAATTCAAGGTCGTTCACCGGGCTCACATGACAGTGGCCCATTTGAGCAGGTTCTTTGGGATGGAAGACTGGTGCACAAAATGTGCGGGAGGACCAGCGAACCATGTCCACATGTTCTGGGCATGCCCAAAGCTGAGGGGATTTTGACAGTCATGTCCAAGGTATTAAAACCAAGGGTGACATTGAGTCCAGAGGTGGCGATTTTCAGGGTGTCGCAGGATCAGGGAATCCAGGAGGAGAAAGAGGCAGACATTCTGGCCTTTGCTTCCCTGGTAGCCCAGAGACGGATACTATTAGCATGGAGGGACTCAAAGCCCCGAAGTCGGAGACCTGGCTATCGGACATGGTTAGCTTTCTCTGTTTGGAAAAAATTAAGTTTGCCTTGAGAGGGTCAATGTTAGGGTTCGCCCGGAGTAGCAACCGTTCGTCGACTTCTTCACAGAAAATTAATCGTCAGCAGACGGGTTTGGGGGTTAGGTTAGCGTAGATTAGGGGGGTTAATTAATGGTGGGACCTGTTGGGGGGGGAGGTGGTATTTGCACTATGATTATATTTTCATGTACATTGTTTATATTGCTGCTGTTACAATGCCAAAAAAAACCTCAATAAAATGTTTATTAAAAACAAGAGCCAGCTTCAACAAAGTTAAATCGGCCCTCTTCAAGAAGGGGGTGAATTTCGGCATGATGCATGAAGCTCGTTTGTGGGTCACTTACGAGGGTCAAGAACTTATATCGGATCGGCGGATGAGGCGATGAACTTAAGGACAATGGACTGGCAGGTGATTGAGGACATTGAACTTAGGGGCAAGTCATTCTGTGCCTATGCTGCGAAAATTTCTTTTTGGGCTGTGTATGTAGTGTTTTTATACCAATTTTTGGGTCGTTGCTCAGTTTTGTGTGCGGATTAATTTGTTCTTGTGGGAGGGTGGTGAGTAGAATTTTCATCTTTGTGTTTGTTGGGATTGTTATGTTTTGCATATGTATGTTTGAGCGGGGTGGGGAGAGGGAGAACAATGAGCGGTAGGATGTTTGGCGCCATGGGCGGAGGTTACCAGGCTAGCTGGGCGGGTTAGTTAACGGAAGCGCAGTGGGGGGGCGAACAGGTGACTAGTTTGACATGGGGGTTCAGGATTGTTATTTTGTTAGTGTGGGGGGAGAGGGGAGAATTGTTCTACTGACAGGGGAGGGACTGGCGTTAAGAGACAAATTGGAGGTCGAGGACGGTGGGCTCCCGAGAGCTGGCTTGAGGAGGGGTGGGGCGCGAGCTGGAGGCTGCCCTAAGAAGGGTGATGGTTGATCGGCAGGAGGGTGGGGCGGGGTGCCCCCTGACCAGGCTGATCACATGGAACGTGAGAAGGCTGAATGGGCTGGTCAAGAGGACTCGCGTATTCACGTATTTGAAGAGGTTGATGGTGGATGTGGCAATGTTACAAGAGAAGCACCTGAAGCAAGTATTTCATTTGGGGCTAGAATGTAAATCTGGCGGGGTTGCGATCGTGATCAATAAGCGGGTGCCATTTGAGGTAGGGAATATAGTGGCGGACTCCGCGGGGTAGGTCTATCATGGTGAGTGGGAAGCTGGAGGGGATGCCAGTGGTATTAGCGAATATATACGCACCAAACTGGGACGACGTGGAGTTTATGAGGCGGGTGTTAGGGAAGATTCCGGACCTGGACTCGCATAGGTTGATCGGGGGGGGAACTTCAATACGGTTATCGATCCGAGGTTGGATCAGTTGAGTTCAAGGACAGGGAGGGTGCCAGCCGCGGTGAAGGAGCTAAAGGGGTTTATGGAACAGGTGGGGGGGAGGGTCCATGGAGGTTTGGAAAGCCAAGGACTGTGGAGTTTTCTTTTTTCTCCCATGTACACAAAAGTGTACTCCTGGATTGATTATTTTCAGTTTAAACAGGGCTTTGCTGGCGGGTTGGGAGATGCCAAGTATTCGGCGATTGTCGTGTCGGACAATGTGCCACACTGGGTGGATTTACGGGTGAGCAAGGAGATTGTCTTGGTACCTGAGCTGCTGTGGAACCGGAATCCCGAACATCATCTTGCCTGGCTGTTGTTGCTGGTTGTCACTGTTTGCTGAGTTGTAACTATATGGATTTAAACGGTCACTCCTGTGTACCATATTTTGTTATGCTCTTGACGTAGCATAAGCTGCTTCCTTAATGTGCACTCTGACAAAGGAAGGTTCAGACTCGGAGATAGCTTTAACACGTTTATTTAAACTGTTAACAATTCTCCTACTTGGATTTGACTCTCCCGTTAATCCTGATATAGCTACTCAGACTGACGAACCAGTCTGCTACAATCCAGGTGGTGGGTATGATGTGTTTCAAATCAACCCTGTGTACTCACTGAGAGTCTCCACTGGAAAGAGGAAGAGCATGTGTGCTGTGTACTTTTTATATGGGTTGGTGTAATGCCCTCCTGTGGTGGTGTCACCTCTGTGTGTATCGTGAATGCCCATTGGTCATGTCCTATCTTACTGACCTATTGGTTGAATGTCTGTGTGTCATGTCTCTGGTGCTCCCTCTAGTGTCTATCTAGTCTACGTGTACTTACATTAACCCTTTATGTATTAACAGTCATGCATATCACCACAGGAGGGTCAGCACCCGCAATGGAAATTGGATGTAGGACTGTTTGCGGATGAGGGTGTGCGGGGGCGGGTGAGGGAGGCCATCCAGAACTATTTGGAGATAAACGATAAGGGGGAAGTCTCAGCAGCAATGATATGGGAAGTGCTGAAGACAGTGGTTAGGGGGGAGCTAATTTTGGTACTGGCTCATAGGGAAAAGGTGGAGCGAGCAGAGATGGATCAGTTGGTTGGGGAAATACTCCAGGTGGACAGAAGGTATTCTGAATCCCCGGAGGCGGGACTGTTGAAGGAGCGGCAAAAGCTGCAGATGGAGTTTGGTCTGCTATCCACAGGGAAGGCGGTGGGCAGTTGAGGAAGGGGAGGAGGGCAGTATATGAGTATGGGGATAAGGCAAGTAGGATGCTAGCACACCAGCTAAGGAAAAGGGAGGTGGCGAGGGAAACAGGAAGAGTGAGGACAGAGGGGGGAACATGGTCATGGACCCAGCAGGGGTGAATGGGGTGTTAAAGGAGTTTTTAGTCGGCTGGATGAGTTGGAATTCCAGCTGGGGTGGAGGGGATGAGGCAGTTTTTGGAAGGGGTGGAGTTTCCTAAGGTGGAGGAAGGGTTAGTGGAGGAGTTGGGAGGACCAATCGAGATTGTAGAAGCATTAGAGGGGTTGTAGGCCATGCATTTGGGCAAGGCCCCGGTGCTGGACGGCTACCCAGTGGAATTTTACAAGAAGTTTTCTAGGATATTGGGCCCGCCGCTGGGGAGGGAATTTAATGAGGCAAGGGAGAGGGGGGTTCTTCCCCCAACAATGTCACAGGCCTCGATTTCATTGATCCTGAAGCGGGAGAAGGACCCAGAGCAATGTGGGCCATACAGACCAATCTCCCTACTGAAAGTTGATGCCAAATTGTTGGCCAAAATTCTGGCCTCAAGGATAGAGGATTGTGTTCCAGGGTGATAGGGGAAGACCGGACAGGGTTTGTTAAAGGCAGACAGCTAACGAGGCTCCTATATGTGATCATGATGTCCTCCGAGGGGAGGGAGGCAGAGGTAGTGGTTGCTATGGATGCGGAGAAGGCCTTCGACTGGGTGGAATGGAATTATTTGTGGGAGGTCCTGGGACAGTTTGGGTTTGGGCACCTTTTATTGACTGGGTTCGGTTGCTGTACCAGGCACTGGTGATGAATGTGCGGACGACCCAGTTGAGTCGGACTACTTTAGACTGCACCGGAGGACAAGGCAAGGATGTCCCCTCTCCCCACTGTTGTTTGCCTTGGCTATCGAGCCATTGGCGATGGTGCCTAAGGATGGTGAAGGAGGGCAGCACGGTAGCATTGTGGATAGCACAATTGCTTCACAGCTCCAGGGTCCCAGGTTCGATTCCGGTTTGGGTCACTGTCTGTGCGGAGTCTGCACATCCTCCCCGTGTGTGCGTGGGTTTCCTCCGGGTGCTCCGGTTTCCTCCCACAGTCCAAAGATGTGCAGGTTAGGTGGATTGGCCATGATAAATTGCCCTTAGTGACCAAAATTGCCCTTGGTGGTGGGTGCGATTACTGGATTATGGGGATAGGGTGGTGGTGTTGACCTCGGGTAGGAGTTTGAATTGCCGGGAGGGAATGGGTTTCGGTATCTGCAGGTGAGTGATTTTGCACAAAGGCAGGTTTCGACCTTTCCACTTCTACCGCCACAGCGGATACAGGACAAGGTAGTTTCGAGAACGGGGGTGGGGGAAGGTGAAGGTATCGGAAATCTACAAATAACCTAGGAAACCTAGAACCTAGGAGGAAACCCAGATAGGTGAGATAAAATGTAAATGGGAAGATGAGTTGGGTAAGGAGGTAGAGGCGGGTCTGTGGAAGGATGCGCTGAGCAGAGTCAACATGACCTTCATGTGCCAGGCTCAGCCTGATACAATTCAAGATGGTTCACCGGGCACACATGACGGTGGCCCGGATGAGCAGGTTTTTTGGGATGGAGGACAGGTGTGTGAAGCGTGCAGGTGGGCCTGCAAACCATATCCACATGATTTGGGCATGCCTGAAGCTGAGGAGATACTGGCAGGGATTTGCGGATGTCATGTCCACGGTGCTAAAAATGTGGGTGGCGTTGAGTCCAGATTTTTGGTGATTTTAGGAGTGTCGGAAGATCCGGGAGTCCAGGGGGCGAAAGAGGCTGACATTTTGGCCTTTGCCTCATTGGTAGCCCAGAGACGGATATTGCTAGCGTGGAGGGGCTCGAAGCCCCCAAAATCAGGGGTTTGGGTTAGTGACATGGCTGGGTTTCTTATACTTGAGAAAATTATGTTTGCCCTGAGAGGTTCAACGTTAGTGTTTGTTTGGAGGTGGCAGCCGTTTATCTTTAGAGAAAACTAAACTGTCAGCAGATTCAATTCAATAAGTGGGGGTAGGGGGGAGTTAGGCTATTTTTTATTTAGATTAGGCGGGAACAGTGGGAGATGGAGAGATTGGGCAGCATGGTGGTTAGCATAAATGTTTCACAGCTCCAGGGTCCCAGGTTCGATTCCCGGCTGGGTCACTGTCTGTGCGGAGTCTGCACGTCCTCCCCGTGTGTGCGTGGGTTTCCTCCGGGTGCTCCGGTTTCCTCCCACAGTCCAAAGATGTGCGGGTTAGGTGGATTGGCCATGCTAAATTGCCCGTAGTGTCCTAAAAAGTAAGGTTAAGGGGTGGGGGGTTGTTGGGTTACGGGTATAGGGTGGATACGTGGGTTTGAGTAGGGTGATCATGGCTCGGCACAACATCGAGGGCCGAAGGGCCTGTTCTGTGCTGTACTGTTCTATGTTCTATGTGTTACGCACTGAACTATGCTTCCATTTGTATTTGTATCTTTTATTGTTATAAAACCATAAATGCCTTATTGAAATGTTTTTTTAAAGAGAGCGAGCTTTTGGAAAAGGATTCTAAATGAATGCCCAATACAGAAGAAAGTTTGCATTCTAATTGCAAGGGTTGCCTTTGCCTATAGGTGTAAGTGGAATAAGAACTGTATTTTCATGCAAAGTGTTGTTTGATGATAACTAGAGATAAGGTTAAGAAAGTACATGTTAGTGGCAGAATTGAAGTTGGAGTAGTTTAACATTGTTTTCTTTCAATGAAGTTTGTTTATAAAGTAACCAAGCCATATTTCTTATCATTCCCATCTTTCTGCATCGTCTAAAAACTTAAAAAAGTTGAGCCTGGTTTAATCCCTTAGAAACTATTGAGTGCTGACCAGCCATCCATAACATCTGTTCAAACCAACTATTCAATAGCTGCTTTTAAAATTCTATAATATAATATTTTTGTTAATTAACTAATTATTTATGTTGTTTTAACAGAAAACGATCCCAAGGTTCTGGAACGGCAAGAACAGCAGCAGCCATCGTATATCGCTCTAAGTTATATCAACAGGTATACATTTTATCCTCGATCGGAACTTTGTATCTGTTGAGCAATGCACTTTACTGGATGTTTGGTGAAAAGGTAGCTTATTCGATATTTCAAACATCTTGTGAATATGCTTGAAGGAAACAATATATTTGCATGTAAAAACTGTGCAAGCAGGAGTTATTTAAACTTTATATTTCTGCCATCCATTCAGTTTAATCACTTTTTGTTAAATACTGTTCCATTGTTTTCAACATATTTTTTTGGAATCCATACACTGTGACCGTGATCCTAATAGGTTAAATATTTTATTTCCCAAATCTGACTTGGAGCATTTTTATTTCTCCAGGTTTTATCTACCATTGCTTCAATGTTGCAGTGACCACTATCTCTCTCTCTTGCTAGCGGTACATTTGAAAGAGTTGATACTTTTGTGAAACAAGTCTCATGGCTACTGGGCGCAATCAGACCGAATGGGAGCAGAGTCTCATGGCGTGGGTCATTAGCCACGTTCTACCCCAATAGGAACAGAGTGTCACAGCGCGGGCGATTAGCTGCGATCTACCCCAATGGGAACAGAGTGTCACAGAGCGGGCGATTAGACGCGATCTACCCCAATAGGAACAGAGTCTCACAGCGCGGGCGATTAGCCGCGATCTACCCCAATGGGAACAGAGTGTCACAGCGCGGGCGATTAGCCGCGATCTACCCCAATGGGAACAGAGTGTCACAGCGCGGGCAATTAGCCGCGATCTACCTGAATGGGAACAGAACATAGATCATTACAGCGCCGTACAGGCCGTTCGACCCTCGAGGTTGCGCCGACCTGTGAAACCCCTCTAAAGCCGATCTACACTATTCCCTTATCGTCCATATGCCTATCCAATGACCATTTTAATGCGTTTGGTATTGGCGAGTCCACTACTGTTGCAGGCAGGGCATTCCAAGCCCTTACTACTCTGAGTAAAGAACCTACCTCTGACATCTGTCCTGTATCTATCTCCCCTCAATTTAAAGCTATGACCCCTCGTGCTAGCCATCACCATCCGAGGAAAAAGGCACTCACTGTCCACCCTATTTAATCCTCTTATCATCTTGTATGCCTCAATTAAGTCACCTCTTAACCTTCTCTCTAACAGCACAGGCGATTAGCCGCGATCTACCGAATGGGAACAGAGCGTCACAGCGCGGGCGATTAGCCGCGATCTACCCCAAAGGGAACAGAGTGTCACAGCGCGGGCGAGTAGCCGCAATCTACCCCAATGGGAACAGAGTCTCACAGCGCGGGCGATTAGCCGCGATCTACCCCAATGGGAACAGAGTGTCACAGCGCGGGCGATTAGCCGCGATCTACCCCAAAGGGAACAGAGTCTCACAGCGTGGGCGATTAGCCGCGATCTACCCCAATGGGAACAGAGTCTCACAGCGCGGGCGATTAGCCGCGATCTATCCCAATGGGAACAGAGTGTCACAGTGCGGGCGAGTAGCCGCAATCTACCCCAATGGGAACAGAGTCTCACAGCGCGGGCGATTAGCCGCGATCTATCCCAATGGAACAGAGTCTCACAGTGCGGGCGATTAGCCGCGATCTAACCCAATAGGAACAGAGTGTCACAGTGCGGGCGATTAGCCGCGATCTACCCCAATGGGAACAGAGTCTCACAGCGCGGGCGATTAGCCACGATCTACCGCAATGGGAACAGAGTGTCACAGCGCGGGCGATTAGCCGCCATCTACCCGAATGGGAACAGAGTGTCACAGAGCGGGCGATTTGCCGCGATCTACCCCAATGGGAACAGCGTCTCGCAGCGCGGGCGATTTGCCGTGATCTACCCCAATGGGAACAGAGTCTCATACTCTGACGGGCGGGCCCTCTCCGCCACTGAAAAATAGGTGGGGTTGGTCAGTAAATCCTGCCCCATGTCTCTAATTATCTCCTCCCAGGAAACCTTCTTTATACAAACTAAATTCTAATAGCCCTTCCTTTTACAATGCTTTAATTATCCCTTTTGTAGCCACAAAGTATGACTGTCTTTCAAACCAGGATTGTTTAAAAACACTCCTGCAGCAGTCACATACATCCATACACTAACTCAGGCGTTTGACCCTTGGTAGACCAAATACATATAATACAATCCATATCTAAAATTCCTACATTCAGCGCACCACACAAATGTTTAAAATAGTTTTTATAATCAAAACTTTTAAAGCTAAACTTTGACGTCGATGTACAATTCAAATCAGTTCGACAATCACAATATATGCAGTATTAAAGTAAAATTACCAAAATATGAAACATTTGCAATGAATATATAAATAGTTTCATCATATCAACATTAAATAGCACTGCAAGAAGTTTGATTTTATTTCTCTAAACCAGTTGAAACACAACATTCATTTAGATGGCTCATTTTTAAAGTCTGTGTGCATGTGTTGCAGTGAGACTGTAAAGTCAGGAGTCAGTAATTACCATGTCCATATTATTTTCTCCATAAAAAAGGATTGTGCTCTATGTACTCTTGTACTTCAAACTGCAGGAGCCGTTCTTTCATCAGCTTAAACTGCGAGTGAACAGTGGCAGCTTTCCAGGTGTACTTTGCAAATTGGGGTTTAAATGTGGAACACATCAAATTAAAATTCAATATTAATTATTTTGTCTTGCTGCAATTCTGAGTAGCTTAAGGCAGCAAGGGTAATCGTCTAATTCATTGTATGTGTCTCAGTGAGCTTAATCATTATGTCAGTTCCCTAATAAAAGGTTATTATAGAAACAAAGATCCCAATTTTACATATGGTAGACATGGGAGAATTACAGAAACTGGTCTCTAAGGTAGATTTGAGCATTCTTGACAAATGATGCCCATGCTGTGATCAGATACTCAACAAGAAATCTCGTTATTAACTAGGCCTGTATAGTTAATTAGCACTTGGGCTTCAAATTTTAAACCTGGCTTGAGATATATAATTTATCAAAAGCTGTAGCTTGCTGTCAGAATCCTATAATAAGTGTACATTATTGATGAATTGAGATTAAACTAAGATCGAAGAGAAATTGGGCTATAGGTTGAATCGTGAAAGGTCTGATTTCAATGTTTACAGAGCTAATTTGGTATTTTGCAAAATAGCTCCTGACCTAAGTGATGAACAACTACAGAACGAAACATTTTCAAAAAAAGACCCTTATTTTTGCTTATTTCCATTCTTATTTTTTCTGTTGTTGTTTATGGAATCAGGCTGACTTTATGCAGTGAACATTTTGCTTTACAACTTTTTTTCTAAACATGGGTGGAGCAACAAGAAAGTTGACCATTTGCCAGTTTCGATTTCAAGCATTTTTTTAAAAAAGGAAGTTTTTCGAAGAGCTTTGGCTTGAGTGTTATTTTTCTAGTTGCAGAAACAATAGAACATAGTGCAGCCAGCTTTTGGCACCAAATGTTTCTTTCATTCCCCAGCAGTCCACTCAGTATGCCAATCATAGTAAGATCTGAAGTATGTATTTATTTGTGGCATTGGTTTTATTGAGGTTTTATAATATTTATTCATGGATGGGTTAACCAGCTAGAACTCCGCTATGGGCATATTGGCATTTATGCTGTGGTGGCCAACTCTTAGTTTGCAGGAAATTCAAGTACTATAGCTGGATGTTGAGTGAGAATGACTGCCTCCTACATGCACCACCATTGACCTGCTGGTGGGAGTTCGTATGACTTGTCAATATTGGAATTTTACAGAGCATGTTTATAATGTAATGTTATTTCATTATCCATGAATGCTTAAACTGATCATCTGATTGGAACAAGTCACTTTTGTTGTGAATTTGAAAGTTTAGAAAAAACTTAGGGTGGAAGAATCCTTGTTCTCTTTCAAACTTTTGTAAATGCAATAAGTCTTACAAAGCCCCGCTTACTTTTTCTCACCGATTGGTAACCTTCAGGCAAACAATCTACACTTTGGGTAAGGTAAAACCTTCCAATCGTCTGAATGTTAAAAAATTTGGCATGTATTAATTTTGATGCATTGGGGGGGGGGGGGGGGGGGGGAAGAGTTGGAAGTCGGGTTATGGGAGAAGGCCCCGAGGAGAGTCAATGCATCCTCTTTGTGTGCCACGCATAGCCTGATCCAATTAAAGGTGGTCCACAGGGCTCATATGACTGTGGCCCGGATGAGCAGGTTTTTTTGAGGAGGTGGAGGACAGATGTTAGCGCTGTGGGGGAGGTCCTGCCAATCATGTCCATGTACTTTGGGCTTGTCCGAAGCGGAGGGGATTTTGGCAGGGATTCACAGAAGTCATGTCAGAGGTCCTGGAAGGGAGGGTGACTCCGAGCCCAGAGATGGCAATATTTGGAGTGTTGGAAGATCAGGGAGCCCAGGGGGGAGAGAGGCCGATGTTTTGGCCTTTGCCTCCCTGGTGGCCCGGAGACAGATTTTGTTGGGTGGAGGGACTCCAAGCCTCCAAAGTTGGGTGTTTGTGTCAGTGACATGGCAGGGTTTCTTAGAATAGAGAAGATTAAGTTCGCCTTAAGGGGCTCACTACAGGGGTTCGCTCAGAGGTAGCAGCTGTTCATCGATTTCTTCAAGGAGAATTGACCGTCAGCAGGTGAGAGTGGTGGTGGGGTCAGGGAAGGAGAGGCATGGAAGTGACAAATAAGGGTAGGGAATCTAATGTATGGTGTTGACTTCTTTATTTCTGTGTGAACCATAAGCTTTTTCTTTTATTGACCGAATGACCACACAACAAGTGTATTAGTTCAAAGACAGTTTATTAATAACACAAGACTTATTTCTATATGCAATGATACACGCGACTATGCACTAAACTAGACCTAATAACTAAGATGACCTTTACTTAACCTCGGAGTGACCGACTCTGTGCGAGAGATAAGGCCTTTATCTGTGTCCACGTGGGTCGGTCGGAGGTCTTCAGGTTCGTCACGGCTGGGCTCATCCTTCAGGAAGTGATCGCGGGTCCTTGAACTTGGCCAGTTGATACGCTGCAATTGGTCGCACACAGGCTGGTCCAAAAGAGGCCGATCCTGAGTGCACAGGGCTCCTTATCCTTCTTCTCTTTCGCGCCCTTCTGGGCGGTCCTATCTCCAGCTCCAATGGATCAATAGGGTTTCGATCACCCTCATTGATGCTGGCCAATTAGGAGGTGGATACCTCGGTGGCTGGGCGGATCTCAGCTATCATTGTCATAGGCACGTAGGCCTTTCCAAATAAGGGGAAGTGGCACCGGTTAGTCTGCTACTGCTGTAGCTCCTTGATTCAAACTCTATTGTCCTGGGGGAAATGATGATTGACCTTTAATGTTGCAAGTTTTGGTTAGGCCTGGCTTCTTTGCACAATACACAGAGGCTGTATACGTGTCAGTGTCCAAGTTGACCACAATTCCCATGGTCCTTTGCAGGTGGCCATTTTAGATGGCTACAATGGGTAGTTAGGGTCTAGAGCTGGGGAGAGTTGGGTATGTTATTGTGGGGTTTTGTGTATGTTGGACCTCTTTGTTTAAAATATTAAAATTATAAATGCCTCAATAAAATATTTTCTAAAAAAAAATTTCCCGCAACCCCTGGATCAGCACACCGCCAACACAGATTGATATTACATAAGTGAAGGCGACACCTAAAATATGCCCATAGTGGTATGTGTACCCAACTGGGCTATGCAAACCAAAGGGCCTCTCTTGAGTGCCAGTTTTAAATATACCAGGACTTTGGGCTGGAGGAGGTGGCCCAACCCTGTGGATTTTCAACTCCACAATGTTGAAAATGAAATGAAAATCGCTTATTGTCACGAGTAGGCTTCAATTAAGTTATTGTGAAAAGCACCTAGTTGCCACATTCCGGCACCTGTTTTGGAGCTAGAAAACTTTTTTGTGTTCCGTGCAGATATTTCTCCATTCATATTTTCTTCCTGCACAACATGGTACTCTCCACTCCACCTCAAAGCTCCATCCTTTGCCACCTTCATGTTGTTGCTACTCATAGATTTAACTTCCAAATGTCATCAAACAATATCCAACTGTATTGACTTGTAATTAACCACAGCACTTCAGCAATCATTGCCATCAGAAGGCAGAGAGTGGGGATAAAGGGGTCTTTTTCAGGATGGCAGCCGTTGACTAGTGGTGTGCCTCAGGGGTCTGTGCTGGGACCACAACTTTTCACAATATACATTAATGATCTGGAAGGAACAGAAGGCACTGTTGCTAAGTTTGCAGATGATACAAAGATCTACAGAGGGACAGGTAGTGTTGAGGAAGCAGGCAGGCTGCAGAAGGCTAGGAGAGTGGGCAAAGAAGTGGCAGATGGAATATAATGTGGAAAAGTGTGAGGTTATGCACTTTGGAAAGAGAAATGGAGACATAGACTATTTTCTAAATGGGGAAATGCATAGAAAATCAGAAGCACAAAGGGAGTCTTTGTTCACGATTCTCTTAAGGTTAATGTGCAGGTTCAGTCGGCAGTTAGGAAGGCAAATGCAATGTTAGCATCCATGTCGAGAAGGCTAGAATACCAGAGCAGGGATGTACTTCTGAGACTATATAAGGCTCTGGTCACATCCCATTTGGAGTATTGTGAGCAGTTTTGGGCCACGTATCTAAGGAAGGATGTGCTGGCCTTGGAAAGTGTCCAGAGGAGGTTCACAAGAATTATCCCTGGAATGAAGAGCTTGTCGTATGAGGAACGATTGAGGACTCTGGGTCTGTACTCGTGGAGTATAGAATTGTGGACGCGGAGATGATGTTTCCACTTGTAGGAAAAACTAGAAGCAGAGGACACCATCTCAGACTAAAGGTATGATCCTTTAAAACAGAGATGAGGAGGAATTTCTTCAGCCAGAGGGTGGCGAATCTGTGGAACTCTTTGCAGCAGAAGGCTGTGGAGGCCAAATCACTGAGTGTTTTTAAGACAGAGATAGATAGGTGCTTGAGTAATAAGGGGATCAGGGGTTATGGGGAGACAGTAGGAGAATGGGGATGAGAAAAATATCAGCCATGATTGAATGGCAGAGCAGACTCGATGTGCCGAGTGGCCTAATCCTGCTCCTATGTGTTATGGTCTTATGCCTAAACTCAAAATAGTGCTACCTCAGTGTCTTTAAGACATAGATGAGCATTAAATCTTCAAATGCTATCCACCAATAGGGAACAGCTGCTCCCCTTAGTTGAAGGGTCGGTCACGAGGGGACACAAGTTCAAGGTGAGGGGTGGGAGGTTCTGGGGGGATTTGAGGAAAATGTTTTTTAACCAAAGGGTGGTGACAGTCTGGAACGCAGTGCCTGGGAAGGTATTAGAGGCGGGTTGCCTCACATCCTTTAAAAAATACCTAGATGAGCACATGGCACGTCTTAACAATCAAGGCTAGGCCAAGTGCTTGCAAATGGGATTAGGATTGGCAGATCAGCTGCCTTTCATGCGGTGGTGCAGACCCGATGGGCTGAAGGGTCTTTTCTGCAATCTATTTTTCTGTGATTCTGTGAATATAACTATTTAATTCCATTTTTACACAATTGTCCACTTTCACAACATTGCCCACTTTCACCACTGCTGTTGGAGCCTTTGTCCATGCTATCATTAATGACAGGTTTGATTATGTCATGCAGGGTAGAATTTGGAAGGCCTGCTGAACCCTATATTAACTTCAACGCAACTAAAACTCGCCCAGCTGCATTTGTCACTCACTAAAGTTTACTCGCTTATCACCCTTGCCCTCATTGTCCTCACCAATGTGTATTGCCACACCAAAGACCCCTGTCCTTGTTTACAATCACTGCATGGCTTTGCTATGCTTATGTTTGCAACCTGGCCAAGTTCAGTGTCACTGATGTCCAATTGGTTGTGGAGTTTTGGATAGTTGATCACCAATAACCTATTGAAATACAATGGGGTGTAACTACGTAGATGTAACCAGTAGGATAGATAAAAGAAAGCCAATAGACAGAGTATACTTGGATTTGCAAAAGGCATTCAATAAGTTGGTGGCACAATGGTTAGCACTGCTGCCTCACAGTACCAGGGACTCTGGTTCAATTTGGCCTTGAGTGACTGCCTTTGTGGAATCTGCAAATTCTCCTCGTGTCTGCGTGGGTTTCCTCCGGGTGCTCCAGTTTCCTCCCACAGTCCAAAGATATGCAGGTTAGGTGGATTGCCAATGCTAAATTGCTCCTTAGAGTTCAAAGATGTGTAGGTTAGGTTGAGGGGTTATTGGGGCAGGGTGGGGGAGTGGGCTTGAGTGGAGTGCTCTTTCAGAGGGTAAGTGCAGACTCGATAGGCTGAATGGCCTCCTGCACTGTAGGGATTCTATGATTCGAAGGGGCCTCATGAAAGGTTAATAGAAATGCTATGGACTAATGGATTTGGGGGTAATATATCAACATATATATATAAGATTGTTTAATGGACAGGAAACAAGAATAGAGATACGTGTGACATTTTCAAGTTGGTTGTGATTAGTGGAGTGCCATAAGGATCAATGCTGGGGCCTTAACTATTTACAATCAATGTGAAGGACTTGGATAAACAGGCAATGGGTAAGGTATCTAATTTTCCAACTATAAAATTTAGCTGGTAATGCAAGCTGTGAGGAGGACACATACAAACGTACAAATTAGGAGCAGGAGTAGATCATTCAGCTGCTCGAGTCTGCTCCGCCATTGATAAAATCATGGCTGTGGCCTCCATTTTCTGTCTACCTCCTATACTCTTTGACTGCCTTGTCAGGCAAGAATCTATCTAACTTCGCCTTAAAAATTTTCAGTGAACCTGCCTCAACTGCTGTCTGGGGAAGGACATTGCCTGAGGCCGCCCTCTGAAGCACCCTGCCCGACCGGCCGAGTTCCCGATGGTGTCGGTCGCGAATGGTCGGGAACATCGGGAACTCGGCGTGGCGGCTGCGGACTCAGTCCAGTGCCGCCACAGTCAGGGGAGGGCCGATTCGCGGGCAGGGGGACAATATCAGGGGCTGGGGTACTGTGGGGGAGTGGTTTGGGGCGCATGAGCCAGCCAAAGGGGGGGCACTATTTTGGCGGCCGGGCCCACGAGCGACCTCCGCCATCTAGCATGGTGCAGCCGCTGCAGGCCGCTACTGTGTGCATGCGTGGCCAAAGACCCGGCAATTCTCCGGGGCGTATTGGCAGCTAGAGCCAGGTGCTCTATGCTGCCGGCATGCTAGCCCCCAGCAAAACAAGGAATCGGTGGTAATTTTACGGCATTTCTTTCTTGCCGCCACCTTTCCCATGTTGGCATGGGGACATAGCCCCAGAATTGGAGAATCCAGCCCAGGATCTTCATTGCAGGCTGTAGTCTGGCCAACTGACCTGGGAAAGAGGTCGGAGTAAGCCACAGAGACTACTGGGTGACAGCCCACCTCAGTGTCATTGGGCTTTGTCCTCGGTACAACGAAAAAAGTAAGACCCTCAAGCCTCACACCCCACACAATCCTCATGCCTCCCTTGCCAGGTATGTCGTCTTCCACCAACTCTTCGTGGATCCTCTTACCCCATGTCATGCCAATAGACCCACTAATGTAGAACCAATTAACTATGTGACATTAAGTTTTGTTACTTTAAAAAAAAGTCATTTATTCATTACTACCCACTATGTTTTTTTTAAGTCCTTTTACTACAGGTTGTTTCAGCAGAGTAATGGATTTCTGGGGTCTTAGCCAAGCTTCATTATGCATTCTTGGTTGTGTGACCAGGCATTCATTAGGGTACTGAAACACATGAACTGCAGAGAAAATATTACTTGATTATCAGCTCTAGCTCTCTGATCTCTGCTGTCAATCGCACAACATTTATTTACACACGGTTAAGGGATTTCAAGTGCATGTTGTTTCTGCTACTGATACTGTGAAGTGTCTGGATGACTGACACTTTCATTTACCTATAGTAAAAATACTTTTTTTAACATGTGAAAAGGAAAGAATGAATGACTTTTTGTTACACATCCTATTGTAACTATAGAGCCTTGTTTCTTTACAGTGTATAGTGGGTGAATGGGCATATAAGTGCCATAGCTTGGCATAGAGAGCATGAGAGCCATGGTGGTCGTGGTTATTGCCTGGCACGGGGGCATGAGAGGACATGGGGGTAGGTGGGGGATGTAGCCTGGCATGGGGGGGGGGGGCGTGGCATGAGGATCACCATGTGAATTTGCCTTTTTAAAGGTTCCCTCATGCAGACCAAGGTTTATGACACCTCTGAGGAGTCATGAACCACGACTCTATAAAAAGATGGTCCGACCCCATGAGAATTGAAGAGGAGTAGGATATACCTATCTCTGCAATGGAGTAAGCAGGGTCAGGAGTTCCAGATATAGACTTTTGACCCATACTAACCTGAACTCTTAAAGGCACTCATGAAAATCTGAAATCCTACGAATGGATTCGGGAGCACCAGAGTCGGGACCAGCCCGCTAATTTTAAAAGGCTCCCAACTCATCCCCAACTCAGCAGAAATTCAGGCTTCATGTTCATTTTACAACTTACTCCCTCATCTATCCTTGCGTCATCAGCAAATTTAGCAACCATACATTTGGTCATTTTATCCAAGTCATTGATATAGATTGTAAATAGTTAATGCCCCCAACACTGATCCCTATGGCATTCCATTGTTTACATATTGTCAACCTGAAAATGACCCATTTAAACTTACTATATTTCCTGTTAGCTAACCAATCCTCGATCCATGCTCGTATGTTATTCCTGACACCAGGAGATCTTATTTTGTGTCGTTAACTTTGATGTGCCACTTTGCCCAATACCTTTTGGAATTACGAGTATATCACATCTATAGGTTTCCCTTTATCTGCGTTGCTTATTACTTCCTTGAAGAACTCTAATAAATTAATCAAATACTGCTTCCCTTTCACAAAGCAGTTGTAAAGGGATACAGTTTAAGTGATTGGACAATAATGTGGCAGATGGATATATAATTTGGAAAGTGTGAGGTTAGTCACTTTAGTTGTAAGAATGGAAAAACAAAATATTTTTTAATAGGCCTGTAATTTGTTGCTGTTCAGAGGAACTTGGGTGTGCTCGTACAATAATCATAGAAAGTTAGCATGCAGATACAGCAAGCATCTGTGAAGGCCAATGGCATGTTGGCCTTCATTGCAAGGGATTAGAATGAAGAAGTCCTGCTGCAATTGTACAGGGCTTTGGTGAGATAGTATCTGGAATATTGTGTGCAATTTTGGTCTCCATATTTAAAGAAGGATATACTTGCCATTGAATGCAGTATGGCCAAGGTTCACTGACGGGAGGCTGAGTAAATTGGAGTTTAGAAGAGTGAGAGGTGATCTCAGTGAAATGCTGAGGATGTTGACTGGGAAGAGATTGGGAGGTTGTTTCCTCTCGTTGGGATGAGAATTTAGGACTGAGATGAAAAGAAGTCTCTTTACTTTTAAGGGGTTGTGAAGCCTTGAAATTCTCCATGACTGAGGGTTCTGGATGCTCCATCATAAACATATTTAAGGCTGAGATAGGCAGATTTTTGGTTACAGGGAAGTTGAAGCCATTGTAATGAGTGGTGGAGCAGGCTTGACAGGCCTGTATGGTTTACTCCTCCTATTTCTTATGTTCACTAATTGTGAAAAGAAGAAAAAACAAATAACAGCTCATTGTGAATCCCCCCTTCTAAACATAATTTTACAAAATATGGGGGGGCCTCACGGCAGCATGGTGGTTAGCATCAATGCTTCACAGCTCCAGGGTCCCAGGTTCGATTCCCGGCTGGGTCACTGTCTGTGTGGAGTCTGCACGTCCTCCCCGTGTGTGCGTGGGTTTCCTCCGGGTGCTCCGGTTTCCTCCCACAGTCCAAAGATGTGCGGGTTAGGTGGATTGGCCATGCTAAATTGCCCGTAGTGTAAGGTTAATGGAGGGATTGTTGGGTTACGGGTATACGGGTTACGTGGGTTTAAGTAGAGTGATCATTGCTCGGCACAACATCGAGGGCCGAAGGGCCTGTTCTGTGCTGTACTGTTCTATGTTCTATAAGTAAAAATATCCAATTGGACAGTACTGTTGACTGAATTATGTGTCATGATTCACAATGACCCATAGGGGTCTCTGATACATCACAGAATGGCCTTTTGTCCATTTATGATCCGTAATTGAAACCCTAATTTTTCTTATCACTCTTAAGGATAGGTACCTCATTTGTTATAAGTGGCAAATAAGTTTTCCTCCCTGCTTTGCATTCTTCAACCCAGAGGAAAGCTTAGCCTTATTTATTGTAAGTTTATCGACGGAAATGGTGATATCCCACATGCCCAGAGTCCCTGCTGTCCAAATATACTGCACGACTGTGTACCAAGTTAGCTCCAGAGGCTTCTGAATTTTAATGATGTTGGAGTTATTGTGTGTCCTTCAGCTTGTTAAACTGACATGGCCACTCTATAAATCATAATACCTGTGCATCATAAAATCAATACAAAAATGCCAACTCAGCGTAAACCCTCAAGTATTTTTTTCCCTTGCAAGGATCTAACAGTTTAAACTTCAGATGATAACAGACTAGATGGTTGCATAAGAGCAGAATATATTTTAATTTACATTGAGGTCGGTACATAAATATCCCAGGCAAACATGGAGAAAAGAGATACAGTAGTTTAAATTTTGGTGTTTAATTTTGAGGTCCTGTTATCTGTACTACAACTCGAGTTTAAACTTCTTTATTTTTGTCCTCGAGCAAAAAAGAGGGAAGCTTAAATAGTCAATAAATGCTAATCCAGTTAGAACTCTTGCACACAGCTTGTGGGTATTTTGGAACTTGTTTTGTTTCATCTTGCCTTGAAAGTGGTGATCCCCAGAGTCCACGAGTACAGCTCGAGGCCTCACAGACTTGTAATAAGATCTTTCAAGTTTAACCTCTATTTGTAGATGCAGTAAATACCTTAATATTTAAAAGTAACCAGTAGGCTGTCAAAATTGTGGCCTGGTCTTCACTATCCGTAATCATATACCTGTTTTCTTTTATCTTATTGACGTTCCTGAACCTATTCAGGTTTCTGACTGATGCTGCCCGCCGTGAACGTGAGCAGATGAGAAAAAGACATCAGGCTAAGTTAACGCCAGCCCTCTCCAGTCCTGTGGGAAGAGGGGGCACACCTGCATCACCTCATCCTGGCAATGGGAGTTCAGCTTTTCCAGGGACGCCACCAGTTACACCATCCTCTTCTGCCTGCAGTGGAACACCAACAGGTTAGTACTTTTTAAAAGAAAAACTACATTTTTGCCTTATGGCTGCCAGGTTTGGGTAATTTTGTCAATGATAAATTTACTTTGCCATTTATACATAGAATAATAGAATCCCTGCAGTACAGAAGGAGGACATCGAGGTTGTAATCGACCCTTGGAAAGAGTACCCTGCCTAGGCCCACACTCCCACCCTAGCCCTGCAATCTAGTAACCCCACCTAACCTTTTGGACAGTAAGGAGCAATTTAGCATGGACAATCCACCTAACCTGCACATCTTTGGATTGTGGAGGAAATCAGGGCAACCGGAGGAAACCCACGCAGACGGGGAGAAAGTGCAAACTCCACACAGGCAGTCACCCAAGGTCGGAATTGAACCTTGGTCCCTGGTGCTGTGAGTCAGCAGTTCTAACCACTGTGCCACCATGCCCATATGCATTTTAAATTGATATTAACATAGAAGATAAAACATGGCATCCCTACAGTGCAGAAAGAGGCTTTTCAGCCCATTGAGTCTGCACCAACCCTCTGAAAGAGCACAGTACCTGGACACAATTCCCCACCCTATTCTGTAACCCCACCTGGAACAATTTAACATGGCCAATCTACCTAACCTGTATACCATGCCAAATACATTTTTGATTTCCTAAATGCGAATGAGGTTGAATTCTACAAGAAAATTTGGCGTTAGGCCACTATAAATGATGGTAGGCTTATTTAGTTTGGCAAAGTAATTTTAACTAAATATCCTGTTTTGCTGATAATGGAATTGAATGAATGCTGGTGGAATTAAGGTGATTAGGTGATCCTTGATTTTAATATAATTTCATTGGAATGAGTGGTTTGGCCATGCTGCTCCTCTGGTCAAGAATGCAAAAGGGAAACAACTATAAATTTCTTTTACAGCATTCCTTTGACATAAATCTTCCAAGGAGTTTTATAGAGATGGGAAAATGGAGATTGGGGGGCAACCAACGCTTTGGTGAAAGAGGTGGGTTTTATGGAGTAACTTGAAAAGAGGGAGAGAGGTGAAGGAAATTCAAGAGAAGGTTTGGCTGCTAGTGGGGTGAAGGGGTGGAGGATAATGAAGCTGGAGCCAGGAATGAGTTTAGAGAGGGGTTGGGCATTTTAGAATTGGAGGAGAGAAGGGGATGAGGAGCAGTGAAGCCATGGCTGAGAGATAATCACTTATTGTCACAAGTAGGCTTCAATGAAGTTACTGTGAAAAGTCCCTAGTCGCCACATTCCGGCGCCTGTTCGTGGAGGACGGTACGGGAATTGAACCTGCGCTGCTGGCATTGTTCTGCATTACAAGCCAGCTGTTTAGCCCACTGTGCTAAATGTGGCTGAGACTGGATGGCTATTAGGTCAAGGATTTTGGATTTGAGGCAATTACGATTGGGCAGTGGTGGGCATAATGTATCTGGAAGGAAATATTGAAGTAGCTGAGCCCCAAAATAAATGATTATTGAATCAGGGTGCTGGTGGTAACAAATTTAATAATGACATTAGGGCTTAAAGGAAACATCTATATATATATATATATATATATATATATAAAATATATATATATTAGGCTGGCCCCTGAACTTGTATTGGATCTATTATAAATCCAGGAAACAAAAGTTTTACCACAGCTGAGGTATGTTGGTTTGTGCATTTTCCATTGTATGCATGCATACTAAACATGGAATACGCGAAGAGTCCAGCAGCTAATACAGTGCTTATGTGTATGGCAGACATTCCTGTGGGATCTATGGAGTCATAACAACCTTTCCAGCTTTTATTTTCTATTGTATATTGTTTTTGGTTGGGGGTGAGAAAAACGCTTGATATCAGATTTCTGCTTTGCAGTATTCCAGTTTTTAAACTTCCAAGTCATAAACTTAAGGCAAAATCAAATACACATTTAGACTCTCCTCCTCCTCCTCCATAAAATAGCTTTCAATAAACGTGTAACTAGTTATTTGAAGAAAGTAATATAAACCTAAGGTATTCACCACTCAACTAAACGCAGTGAATTCAGATTTCCAGCATACTATGCAGGTCACATAGTGTCCTCTTTGATCACAACGGCTAAAATATGAAAGTAACAGTTTAATAAATTGTTTTATATAATTTGATCATTTGAAGCAGACCATTTATGTAGCACAAGATTGTGCTTAAAGTGTTTTCCTGGAGGGAGGTACACTGTGTGGGGCAAATGGGAACCCTGGGGATGACCTGGTGGTGCTCTTTAGTATTTTAATAAGGTTGTAATGTGATAGCTATACTGAAAACTGCAGCCACAGTTACTTGCACGCAAAGCTGTACACAAGGTACTGTAAGGTTTAATATGTTCTGAACAGTGTGATTTCCAATGCGAAAAATGTAATTTCTAACTGAATATTACAAGTTAATGAATCAACAATTTTGCAAGATGTATTTTGGGTATACTGTGTTAGTTAAAAAATACAGCAGAACTTATTCAGATAATATTGTGATATCTTTTGAATTTATATTGATAGAAATATTTTGTATACTTAACAATATTTAGATTTTGCCAGGCAAATTCAAGCAGAAAGATCAGACTCCCAGCTTCATGTACATTCATGGCATGCATCTTGTTGCACAGCTGTGCATCACATTAGAGAAGGCAAATTAACATTAAAATGTCTTCTGAAGTGGATGCTAATTGCAGACTGTTAATTACTGTCATTAGGTAGGCTGCTAAGAGGTGCAACAAAGCATCAGACTCATGATCTTGTTGTTTGAAAATGATCTCCATCTAATAAAAAACATGTCACTTACAGAAATTGTAAATGCAAAATTTGCTGATGCAGTTGAAAATTTCACCATCAGTAGCCTTCTTGTGATGGATGCTTTCTTGACACTGTTTCAGTGTTTAGAGTCTGAAAATAATGAGTATCAATGTTCTATCATCAGAATATGCAAAGCTGAAATAGCCCATGCCTCTTTTAGCTAAAAGGAATGTTGCAGACACTTTGCACAGTTATGATACTGAACCGTACGATTTAGTTCCACATTTGGTTGGTGTTCAAAACAAGACTGCAGTAGACTTTCAATAGAACCTTAATCAGTGCACATAAACTTAGGTTGGAAATGAGCTGTTTGCACCAATAATATTTATAGACTGCATTATGACATTAATTGGCTGGTTTTCAATACACCTTTCTGCATAAAATAAGGGTTTCCATTGTAGTTTTGTGCTTAAAGATGATGATTAAGGTTCTAAATTTTCAGGTAGTGAATCGTAAAGTAGAATCCTATACTGATGACCTCATTGTTAGAATCTTATAAAAGTTGATTGAGGTTTTCTAAGTGAAGGGGGAGTGTGTACCCTTTCGTACCCCTAACCTTTTGAAAGAATATCTGTTTTTCTGTTTAAAGAGAAAGCAGCTCTCTTTTCCATTTGCTCTTTTTTCGCTTCCTCCTTTCCCGTGGTCATCATTGTAGCTTTCTCTTTTCTGTGTGCAGTGCTTGTTGAATGTTTATTCTTGCTTCAGTCGCTTGGTTAGTGTGCTGCTAGTTGAAATGATTCATGGCCCTGACAGATGTCTGGTACAGCTGGATGTGTCCTTGATCATCCCAAAAGTCTGGACAGCACTGTCATTCACCATTGCCCAAATTATCTTTGTATTGACTGTGGAACCCTCTGTGACAGAACTGTAATGGCTAATTACCCAGGATGCCTTTGGCAGTTCAAAACACAAGTGTTTGCTGTGTGTTTATTGAATGCTATATATTTATAGTGTTCATAGGGGAGGGGAAGTAAACAGGAATCTTCGTTTAAAGGAATTCACCTAAAAATGGATTTTTTAAAAAAGAAACCTTGACCATGCATTTACTTTCTTTCCTGAATCTTTAGGCAGTGAATTAGATGAAGAAGAAATTGAATGTGAAGATTCCGACAGTGATGAATCATGGACAACAGAAAGTGCTATTAGCTCTGAGACTATTCTAAGTTCAATGTGCTTGAATGGGGATGATGAGAAGCCATTTGCTTGCCCTGTACCTGGCTGTAAAAAGAGGTATAAGGTACGTATTGTGTCCAGCAAACAAGCTGTCCTTGGAAATGCCAATAAAAATGCACTTAAAAGGTGACGCCTTTCTATTTAAACTGTTCCACAATGAATAATATATAACCAAGATCAGAGATTTCATTTTTCACAAGTTTACAAATTAACAAGCTTTTTCTCAGTGTTGCTGTGAATCATAAATGTGTATTAGAATGAGGTTTTTGGAGAGGGAATAGAGGGTACAAAATCCCATTCTGACTGTTAGTGAAGATGATGAGTTCCCTGGAGGCCAGACAAACCATAGTGGGAACAGCTTTTCACACAAAGAATACAGTAATTTGCTGCATCCTGTCCAAGTCCTGTTTGAATGTCAGTCCTGTCTTAATTACCAGTATAACAAAGCTATTCTATGTTATTCTGAAATCTTTCTGGCTCCATGTCTGATGCACGAGAGCCGTCCAGCTGAATTGCTCAAACATCATTATTGAAAGAGCAAGCAGACTCGGTAGATTAATAGTCTTTGGAATGCCTGGTACAATGGAGGTAACAACAAATAAAGGGTAATGGTTTAGACGGAAGCCTAAACCAGATCGTCTGTAGGGGATAATGCAAGGCAAATTTGCTGTTTTTGATGAGCTGCTACTACGTGTCTGAGGCGGAAGTAGTGGTACGGAGCGAGGCTTAATGCAAAAATCTGCTAAATTAGTTAAGCTTGAATTTGACTGTGGAAACTAGAGCAGAAATGCTGAATTGATAAACATGTAAATATGTTGAGAATTGTTTACTTTTAAAATGTAATATTTCAGAAAGGTAACTTTTCCAATTCCAATTCTGATTTATGTCTTGCCTAAATTTCTGATTTGACATTTAGTTAAGTATAACTCAATCTTAATTTGTGACCACTTTATCGGTTGAAACATTTGAGGGAGATTCCATGTAACATTAAAATCACACCTGTAAATAATTTTCATGTTAATAACCTGCTCCTTGGACCACAGATTCACGGTTGTTTTTCCTTTGTTTAATGGATAATGGTGCCCGTCATATAGGCAGTGATGATAAGTCTTAACTGTCATTGTTGTACACTTCCTTCTGATTAATGCTACTAATATTAGCCTGAAGTTTGGTTTTATAAACACAAGTAGGAAAAATTTCTGGCATTATGAAAAGGTCCCCAGGTACTTAATTTACTGCACTAACTTTTATTACAAGATTGTCATACACATCTAAGATTGCTGTTAACCTGCATTTATTTCTATTGGTTTTGAAAACATGAATCATTGCAACAAAAACTTGCATTTAATACAGAAAATTAATTTCTGCATTGAGCTTTGTTTCAGGAAAAGTGAAATGCATTTTGTTCATTTTTAATCAAATGATTATGCTGACAGCAGCTAAGTTATCTTAAGCTGAGACACAACTCTTCAACCTGCATAAACTTTGTTACTAAAGTTAGTGTGCTTTAGACTTCTAACTTTTTACTTTTCCCTGAATTTTCTTTACTCCCTTTCTTTGCTAAAGCATTGATTCCCTTGCTAAATATTGCGCTACATTGTCGAGAAAAGTTGTATTTCTATATATTTTATACATGTGTAATTTGAAATATAGGTAAATATCTGCCATGATATAACCATTTGGAATAGTGATATTTTGAGATTATGCAGGGATGTGCAGCAGCGTCAAGTTATGAGTACCAGCCCATTTAACTGTGAAGTGGACTTGGTAGAGATGAACAGTATCGACTTTAGCAAACACTGCTCATCAATTTACTCCTACTTAAAATCTAAAGGCAACTAAACTCCAATGGGCCAAAAAACCTTTAGCGAGCTCTATTTGCACTTAATTCCAGCTTGGTACAGTCTGCTTATCTGCATTTCAGTCCAGTTGTGGCAAAGGAACAATTAGCCTTTTGTGATCTGTTAACACATCAAAAAAACTTCATGTCTGAAGTTCAAACTGTATCCATTATTATACATTTGGGCCCTTGATTTTAGTCTTCATTGTTTAATTTCATTTCTATGTATATGTTCTGACTAGAAAATTCAAGTCAATTTGGTCGCCGACTGCAAATTTCACTGGTTTCCTGTCCATTTGATAAATACCCATTTTTGTCGGAAGGAAATCAAAACCACTACAGTTTTTCATTAATTTGTTAATTGGAATACCTTTTTGACAGCAGAGAAACCTAATCCTTTCGTCTGGTTCCTGGACAATATAATTGTTAAGAGGTGCTTAGAATTCCAAGTATTTTATGGTAGTTGAAGGCAGAGCACAGCCCACCCACAACTACAGTTAGATCTATTAGAACCCTGTGTTGCAGAGTTGACAGGATTACTGCTTGTTAAATATATTAAACACAAAACATACCTGGGGAGGAAAAGGGCAAGCAAGTAGGAAATCTACCCGTGGAAAAAAAAAAGTGAAATCAAAAGATAAAACCATTTAAACTGAAACAACATGTAAGGATCACATTTTGATGTAACTGCCTTTACTATAATGTATACCTATCATTTTCCTGCAACTTTAGACCTCTTGCTGGCTTTGAGACTGATGGTGATTGATATAATGTGTAATGCAAGGAGTGATAAACTATATAAGCTTTTACAAGTTGATCTCAGTGGGAATGGGATATCAAGAATTCCAAATGTCTGCCTTGAAACTTTGATAGTACAGGTGAACAGTGACGTGGACTGTTTCTGACAGGTTATGGAAATAATATTTAAAATGCATTCATTAGCTCTGACATTAGCTAAATAATTTCCAGTCACCTTGCTTTTGTGAATTTTATCATGCTTTTTGAATTAGCAATTCTTTTAATTGAGTTGATCAGTTGCAACGTTTTGGATTTAATCAATCTTTTATTGATACTAAAATCATAAAAGAGTATTACAAGTAGTAGAAATTCTTTTCTTATTTTAATGTATTTAATTTTACTTGGAGAGATGACTCAAATGATATAAACCTTAATTTGACACAAACTCTGCTAGTGAGAACCAAAGCAACTGACATCTATATTTGGCGTAAGAGGTAGAGGTAGAATTTTTAACCTCTTACTGGTATTATAAGCTAATAATTTCTAAATTAGTGCAACAGCAGTTCATTACCTACTAATATTGGACTTATTTTACACTGAAAAGCACAAAATTGGAAATGTAGGCTTGTTTTAAAAAAGTGATAATTATGCTAATTATGTTAATATATATACTTATTGTAATAGCTGAACCGATTTTCAAAATGATTCTAACCATTCTGTATTACTGTTAGAATGTTAATGGAATCAAGTACCATGCCAAGAATGGCCATCGTACTCAAACCCGTGTCCGGAAGCCTTTCAAATGTCGCTGTGGGAAAAGCTACAAGACCGCTCATGGGCTTCGTCATCACACCATTACCTTTCATCCGCCAGTGTCAGTTGATATGCTTAGAAAGATGCAGTTGTGAGGCATTATACCCTTCTCCTGACTGATCTGCTAATTGCAGACTCTGTGTTTTAACAGGAGTGAGTAAAGAAAATTATTTTTTTCTCGAGATTCACTGATACAGGTCTTGGGAGAAAATATTCCTACTTGTTTATTTTTAAGTGAATTGTTTCTGTATGAAATAAACATTTTAGTTGGAAAATTGTGTTCCCATAATGGCATCAAATGCTGCTAAGAAATTAGACACAGTATTTTAAATATTAACTTTGAATTCCAGGGAAAGTACCTTAAATGATTTCAGTGCTTCTAAAAGCATTTTTTCTTTATTATTCAACATTACTCAATTTTAGGTCATAACTTAAAATTGGCTATACAATAGTTTTATTTTTTTATTGTATCTCAAAACTTTTTGAAAATCTCATCAGCAAAATACTGCAGTGCTGTTACTCTCTGTGTTACAAAAAGGTCCACATAACGGCAAGTTGCATTTGCCTTTATAGATTGTAGATTGGCAGCCTATTTTGATTGGGGGGGAGGGGGGCGGGGGAGGAGGGAGGGGGGGAGGGGGGCGGGGGAGGAGGGGTGGGGGGGGGGGGAAATGTACACTAACTGACCTGTTTGTCTTATGCCACTAGATTGAGTGCCATGCTATGTTGATTATCCAGTTTTTTTGGGGGAGAACGGGTTGTTGAAGTAATCCTCTCCTTGCAGTAGAAATGGGCAATAAATGGTGGCCCAGCCATCGATACCCATATCCTCAGAAATAATTAATATATAAAAATATCATGCGTGGTAATGACAGGTGGTATAAAGCCATTCCAGACTCCTGTTCCCTAAATTTGAAGAAAAATAATTCAAAAAGTCTCAATAAACAGTCTAAATTTGGAACATGGTTAGATCGGTTCTGACGTTAAATAAATCTATAATTGGTAATTACATTTATTTGATTTGGCAATCTGGCACAGGACATCATTGTTAGTGACTTTTGTCATGAAATTAGAGAAGAAATGACCACACTAGTTATATAGTTAATAAAGATGTGTAAACCTGAATGTAGTAATCATTGTTCACAGCTTAGAAAATACTTAATTTCTTGATACATATGTGGTCTTTAGCTTTCTAGTGTTTAATTAAAGAATCATGTGCACCATATGCCTCTACATAAGGCTAGCCTGTTTACAGCTAAATAATGTACAGTTGCATTAAAAAAAAATCTGTTGTCAGCAAGTTGAGCCTTGGTAATTTGGTTAGCTTTTTTGGATGCCTGCCTCAGACATAATACTAGCCCAGTTCTATTTTTACAATACAGTATTACAGTACTGTGCACTTCAGGAGGTTTAAAGACTCTGTTTTCATGGATTAGAAAATGGACATGTGCCCTGTCTTATTTTACAGAATTAATTATGACCCAGGCAAGAAAAGGTGTACAACTCCTGCTCCTCTCCCCTCTTTGGGGAGGGGGGGGGGGGGGGGGGGGACAACCAGCAACTCTTTAGATTGCCCTAACCATGCTATAGCTGTCTTTATTATAATTCCGGAATAGTTCTAAGGTTCTACAAGCTATGATACTTCATGATAATGCCTACATTTTGGCCATGATGGAGGTCTTGTGGAGGCCATTAAGAAGAATCAAAAATACAACTTCATATTCTAAAACATATGGTGCTACTGCTGACCGATAAGTATTTTGTTTGTACTAAATACTGTGACTACTATCGAATGAGAAAACTGACCTGAATATATGTGCCCTATTTTCTGTTTCCCCTCCCCCTCCCCCCGCTCTCACATTTTTACAAATGAGAAGAGGTGAACAGTTTGCTTTGCGTACTTTTATGACTTTGTTAGTTAGTAGGGACTCGAGGTGTCTTCTGGTTATCCTCTTTCCACCTCTGCTGTCAGTGGAATGCACCTCTCCTGCAAAGTGAATTAAAACAGCTCTGCTGACATTTGGCAAAACTCACCCATAGAGGGTAGCAGAGGTCAAAAGACAGCCAAAGCTGGGGTATGAAACTGCCTTCTGAATGGGCGTTCAGCTTTCTACACCTACTGTTACCTGAACTAGAAAACCTTCTAATTCTCCAACTTTCCTAAATAAACTAAGACCAATATAAGTGCAAAGTATCGATAGGCTCAGTGCAGTGCATCCCATGGTTGCCACTAATAAAGGTGCCCACCAATTTGTCATTTTTAATCAAATATGTTTTTAAAATTGAAGCCTCATAGCATTAATGTATATATTAGAAAATGAAATCACTATTGTATAGTAGCAGAAACACTGACTTAGAAGATTCTAATTCCTTGTCAGTTACTGGGTTGAGAAGTTCATATTACAAATAACTTGATGCAGATCTGAGATGTTAATCCCTGCTAAGATGAATCTTTTTCCATCTCGGAAAAATGCTGTTCTTTAATAAAGGCTGGACAGAAACTGGGGAGAGATGCAGTCAGGTGGAACATTATAGTTGAACCTTATTAATTCAGTTAAATTTAAAAATGTGCATATTTTTGACATTTACATTTCATACTTTTTTTTTATAATTCAGCCCTTTGAAAAACCTCAACTTTATTTCTGATCCCAGAATACAACTGAGATCCTCTAAGGGATAAGATGAGTGGAAGTGGCCTGAATTGTAAAATATGCATATTAGGTATTGAGCAACAGATGGCTGAAAGCTGCTGAAAAAGCAGGTTTTGTAATGTACCTTGGATCTCCCCCACACAAAAAACAGAGGCTTAATTGTGGAGCAATGCATAGAAACCATTGCTTTTATTTCATTTCTGAAAATATTGAATCAAATTTTTGTTTGAGCTTGTGCCTATTTCTATTGATTAATTTACCCTTTCTTGAGGCGTTATGGGTGTTGGTGAGGGGAAGGGTTGGATTATGAGTCGTGAGAAAGTAGATTTTTTTAAAAATGAAATTGAATGAGATTTATCCCAACATTTGGAGAATAGATTTTTGAAGGTTGCATCTCCAGTTACTAATGTCCGTATCTGGAATGATGGCAGCATAACTTCTCTGGAAAAATAGATAAGTTGCTTTTTGGAGCTTGGGACAAATGTTTGTTCTTCATGGATTTTAGAAGGGTAATCAATTTCCAGCCACAAAACAGATTCTCAGTAATTAACAGTTGACATAGTACAGTAAATACAGAAGACAACCTTGGTTTATGCAATGAAAATAAAAAGTGCTGGGAGCACTTCAATCAGCCAGCATTTGGCAGCAGGGAAACAGGGTTACCGTTTCAGGTCGATACCTTTCTTCAAACCACATATTTATAGAGCTAATAATAGTCTGTTATTTTTAGAAAAAAAGCATTTAAGTAATTATGTTCAGTACAAAAATTGGCACACTGTATTTAAAGGTGTCCAACAGTTCAACAGTTAGTTCATGACCCTTAACTATTTGAATGCTTTTTGCAGTTTTCAAAATATTGTTAATTCAATCGGATGTTTGCACAAAAATTGCAAGATATAAAGGAACACTGAATATTTATTTGCAGAGTTTTAAGAAAGCAAGTTAAAGGTAGTGTAGTGTGGTGGCTATTGCTACAATAGTAAGTTTGAGGCCTGAACTAATGATAGAATGGGAGTTCAAATCTCTCCATTGCAGTTTGAACATTTCAATTTGATTTAAACTTAAATCTGGAAATTCAATACAGGTATTAGTAAAAACAATGAAGCTGTCTAAGTGTTGTTCAAACCCACCTGGTTCACTCATGCTCTTTTAAGGAAGAAGACCTGTTGTACTTGCCTATCTGGCCTATACGTGACTTCAGTCCCACCTCAACATGGTTAAATTTTAATGAACTCTGAAATGGACTAGCAAGCTGCTATGTTGTGCCAATACAAAGGATGACTATAACTCCTTAGCTATGAACATTATGGATCACCTTCATTGTAGATTTCAATGATTCAAGAAGACAGTCCATCGTCGTCTCAGGACGACTAGTGATGGGTAATAAATTCCAGCTGTACCAGTAATACTCACATTCCAAGAATAAATTATTTAAAGAATGCTACTGGCATATTCTAAAAAGTGATTTAAAGAGCTCTTATATTTGAGAAAAAATCTTTATGGCTACTATTATTTATTCATTTCTATAATAATTTAAAGTGGTTTCCAATGCTTCACTGGAGTGTAATATACCTAGTACAAAAGCAGTCCATAACCAAATTACAGATGTGCTAAATAATGTTCAGTTGCTGACTAAATTTCACAATTTTTGCTAGGTTATTAGCTACTAATTCCTGCAATGATTCTCCTTCCTTCACTAGACCCATCCATTTGGAAAGATTAATGAATAATCTGAATTTAGTGTTAAATGCATAAAGCTCAATTTTTTTAGATTTGGTTTATTTAATGTGATCAACTACCTAAATATACAACTGTCTTCCTCCATTTTCTAAATTACACCAACTTGAGTGTAGCAATGGTGGAGTAGGACAGAACAGCTTTTAGAGCTGGGGTTGAGTTTCCATGGATACTCTTCTGATCGCCATTTTAATTTTGTTTGAAGTGCCATAGAAAGGCAATCAAGCTACAGTGAACAATCAAGAGAACTTCTTTGGAAATTCACCTCCTATATTATAGTGTTGGGATTCACCTTTCGGTTTCTCGTCAAGATGCTGAACTTAATTTTGCAGTGTTAACTGACAGCCAAAGACACCAGGCAAGAATAATAGTTAATCCCACCCAAATCTGTAGTGCCCAGAGTATGTTTACTGCTGCAGCACCTGTCATGACGCAGTTGGCCGTGACATCCTTCTGAGGCAGGAATAGATTACACGCATGCTAGACTGCACTGAGATATGATAAAAGACCAGAGCATGCCTAGATGACATACTTTGGTTCTACACCAAATACCTCAAGAAAGTGAATAGCAGATGGGGAGGTGAATGTGCAAATCTTGTGCTAACATGGGGAACTCAATTCAATGGTTAAAAGGCTAGAATACTACCCTGGATTACACTTGTAACCTCTGGTTTATAAACCAATGGCAAAGGAGTCCCCCCCCCCCCCCCCCCCCCCCCCTCCCCGGAAGGCATTGCTTATTGTCAAATATTGAGTTAAAATCAAAGGGAAACCTTGTCACACACACCTTCCTTTTGACATTAAGATGGAAACCATTATTTGTGTTCCTGTAGCAATGGATATTTAATATTAAGAGATCCAATTTCAACAAATTTTAATCAAGTTTTTAGTGATTTAGACACTGGAATCATTTGAATAAGGATTGTCGTGGCAACTTTTATTTTCTACATAATGCAAAATGGGTATTTGTAACAATACTGGTCCTCCAATACTGTAAAAGAAAAGTTTTAGTTCACGATGACCCTTTACTGCCTGGACCAATACCATTTTGATTGCTTGATAATGTACATTTTAATTTTTTGTAGTTTCAAATTTTTCTCATTAGTGTGCAGTTTATTTGCTAGTGTAGCACATTTTTGGGGGTTAACTCTAGACTGGTGATCTAATTGAACTTATGTTCGAGCTGTAAAAAATCCTGTGTGAAATTTGATTGCAAGTTTGAATCCACTTTCTAGTTGGTGTGGGTCCACAGCATAAAACTGCCAGTTTAGTGCCAAATTGTGACCGATCTCACTTGGAAGCTATAAAGGTGGTTGGCATCAAAGTGGTGCTGTACTGAAGTTGGACAGAACAGAAAGGTCCTCGTTCTGCATCTGATCCATGTTGTACTTGACCTGATGATTGATGCTGACACTGAGTGCCAAAAGTGTAAATATTATCCATTCCATACCTTGAGCAAAAATGAATTCAATATATTGATCGGAATGCTACTTTTTTTTCTTTCATACTTTTGAAGATCGTACTCTTTTTAGTCACATTTCAGAATCGTTTATATGAAACGGTTGTATGTAAACATTCTCATTCTATTAACTAGAAATGGTGTAGTAGCCTAAGTGTTTTGAGTTCATTGGTTCCAACCTGAATATTGCAAGTTTAAATTTAAAGATTGCCTATGCCTTTAACTTTGAACACTGATTTTATGTGTGTATTTTTCAGTTTTCTTGAGACTCTCTGTTCAAGGTATATTTTCCTTCTCTTAATCCCCCCCCCCAGAGCATGAGGCACTGAAAAAATATATTTTCAGTGTTGGTTACCACAATTACCAAAGCACAGATTAAGATGACAATTCCTGATATGTAGGCATTTGTGAGACAAATCCGCATTATGCAATTGTTAAAAAGCCTTTTAGTTTTTAAAAAATATATATAAATAGTGAGTATTAATGGCATAGTGAGTAGTTGTCTGAGCTCTGTGGTATTGAACAGCTGAATTAACAAAAACAGAGAATCCCTCAGGCTTGCATAATCCACACATAATGTTTTCCAATGTGGTCGGTACTCATTGTTAACAATTTTTTGAATTAGAAGTAAACTAAAGAGCATTGAATTTTTACTCAATGGTGGCAGTTCTGCAAGTTTCTTGTAAAATAAATGCTGCATTTCATTAAATGCAGATCATCCTTACTTTCAAAGTGCAGTTCTGAAATTCTTTTAAATGTGCATATTTATTACAGGATAATACCTCTTTTCTCTGACTGAATTTTAGGAAAGTACCCTATTAAGTTACCAGCTGTTATAGAAACATATGCTAACTCTGCATTAATAACTAGTATTTACACTTTTTACAAGTGCAGACAAATATTGAAAAATGGGCAGTTGTGGTGCACTCAAGATTGTGTCTTGAAATAAATTAAACAAGTTTATTTGGTTTCTGCAAAAATGGAAATATTGCTAAAGATAATTTCTGCTTGATTTGGCTTTTACAAATTGGCATTCAGAAGTGATTTATTTTGTAGCTTTTTATAAAGAATGACCAAATTCATTCAGTGCATAGTGTCAGTCTGTAAATACCCTGCATGCCAACATGGCATGATCTGCGCAGATTTAATTAATTGGTGCAATAATGTTATTTAACATTGTAAGATCTGGCATTAACTGCAGAAAATTTAAAAAGTAAGCAGAAAATCATTGTCAGCATATGGTGACCTAAAAATTCTATGGCATCAAGTTCTTAAAAGCCGAGAAGAGGTTCCTTCCAGCAAAACTAATTTTTCTTCAGCCGCTCTTGAAAATATGCCTCAAGCAGGGAGTTTATTTTGTGCATGATGTTTTGAAATAGTATTTGAATTTAAAGAAATCAGCTGGCATTCATATCCTGGTAATGCAGCTCATTGATGCAACAACTGGATAGTAATGTACTGAGGCTTTCTCTCTCACCCCCCAACCCCACTTTATTCCTTCTACATATTGAGTTCATGGATGTCTATACAAACGCTAAATTTATGTTGGGTATTTTCTGTAAAGAAATGGAGGAAATGTCCACATTCAACTCATTAGCTGGCACTGACTTGGGGAAAAGCTTCCTCCTCGTGCCCTCCTATTGGGATGGAGGAATTGAACTTGAGAAAATAACTTCCAATATGCGGTTAGAGATTTAACTTAACCAGGTGCAGTTGTTGTATTTGTAATTCTAGAACCCCTATAGTGCGGAAGGAGGCCATTCGGCCCATCGAGTCTGCACTGACCCTCCAAAAGAGCACCTCACATGGGCCCATGACCTCACATTATCCCCATAGCCCCACCTAACCTTTCGGACACTTAAAGGGCAATTTAGCATGGCCAATCCACCTAACCTGCATACCTTTAGGCTGTGGGAGAAAAGCAGAGCACCCGGAGGAAACCCACGCAGACACGAGGAGGAAGTGCAAACACCACACAGTCACCTGAGGCCGGAATTGAATCCGGGTCCCTGGAATTGTGAGGCTACAGAGCGCTAACCACTGTGCCACTGTATAAGTCATCAATTTGTCACCAAATATAGAAGCCAATAAGTTAAATTCCTGTATGAAGTTATCGATACTTAACTTTCAGAAGTATGACTTGGCAGCATTGAGTTGGTATCCTTTGTAAAGGAAAGAATAGATTAAAGGGTTAAGATAGAACAAAATTGCAGTTATTTATATAGTGTTTTTCATAAACCCCTAAACAATGAAAGAGTTTTTAAACTATAGTCAATATTGTAATATTGGCAAGATCCCACGAAGAGCAATGAAATGTTGGCCAGGTATTTGGGTTTTTGTCCAGTATTGTTGGCTGAGGATTAGAACCACAGAATTCCTACAGTACAGAAGGAGGCCATTTGGCCCATGGAATCTGCACCAACCTTCTGAAAGAGCACTCTACCTAAGCCCCCACTCTATCCCCTCAACCCCATAACCCAACCTAACCTGCACATCTCTGGACACTAAAGTGCAATTCTGCACAGGCAGTTTACCTAACCTGCACATCTTTGGACTGTGGGAGGAAACAGGAGCGCCCGGAGGAAACTCATGCAGATACAGGGAGAAAGTGCAAACTCCACACAGCCACCCAAGGCCAGAATTGAACCCGGGTCCCTAGCGCTGTGAGGCAGCAGTGCTAACGACTGTGCACCCGTGCCAATTAAATGCTACTTTATGTTCACCCAAGAGGATAGATTAGATAAACGTATCGTCCAAAAAAGACATTTCTGATAATGCTGCACTCCGTCAGGACCGCATCGAGGTGTCAGCCTGGATTATGCACTCGAGTCTGGAGTGAGATTTGAATACACAACTTTCTGACTCTAGTGAGAGTGCTATATTGAACCAAGGCTGATGGCTAATTTGTAATGTAGTTAAAATTTTCCTTTGGAATTCTTTTGAAGAGTTGTAGTGGCAATATGTTGGAAAGGAAATGTGGCCTCTGACCCGGAAGTGCGGGGTCCCATATCTGCAGCAAAAGCAGCGAGCTTCCCGACGGGTCACTGCTAGCCCCCTGCAGGGCTACGAATATGTGGCCCTTTCACGCCAGTTTTTCTTGTTTAATGTGTTAAAATCTCTACACTATCATTAATGGATATTTTCTGTCAGTAATCATGCCATTTTAAGATGAATGTTCACATAGAAGCATTTCTATATAGTATATTGTTTAAAGGTAATACGAGTGCGTATTAGACTATAAGTGGGATGGCACAGTGGTTAGCATTGCTGCTCCACAGTGCCAGGGACCAGGGTTCAATTCCGCCCTTGGGTGACTGTCTTTGTGGAGTTTGCACTTTCTCCCAGTGTCTGCGTGGGTTTCCTCCGGGTGCTCCGGTTTCCTCCCATGGTCCAAAGATGTGCAAGTTAGGTGGATTGGCCATGCTAAATTGCCCCTTAGTGTCCAAGTTAGGTAGGGTTACAGGGATAGGACAGGGGAGTGGACCTTGGTGTGGTGCTCTTTCGTGGCATTGATGTTGACTCGATGGGCCGAATGGCCTCCTTCTGCACTGTAGAGATTCTAAGTGCTTGGTTTTTTATCTTTTACTGGAGTCAGCTTTACAGTAGTCAATTGTGCAAATCATTTTAGATTCCCGCATTTGACATTTTAGTTCCTTTTAAAGATTTTTCAAAAGTTAACATTCATGCATTATACTACTGCAAGATTGTCTTCCAGTATTGCACACATTCCCTGTACGATATGTATATGAAATACTTATTCCAGCATATAGATTTTTGTGTTTCTTCACTCCACAAGCTTATTACCAGAATATTAACTGCACTGAGATCTATTCTGAAAATGGGATAATGCAATGCCTATTAAAATTGTGCTTTTAAACCTTAAACTCTGCATTTGTATGTTTCTGTTTGTAAGTTTGTTTCCATTAGCCACAAAATGGGCTGAATATTTGGTTCAGAGAATTTTAGTGGAAGAAACCTGTAGTTCAAATTTTCATTTCAGTCATACACAGTACATTAAAATATCAAAATATTGTACATGTCTACAATCAATCTAAATGTTGACATTTTATTATCGCTAGTTATTTCTGTTTACCTGTCAAATGAAGTGTTCAGTATTTTGATGCTAGACAAGGCAAGATACAGGCTAACGTCCTGCTAAATTTCTATTCCTGCATATTGACAATTCAAAATAATCAGGGAAGCATGCAGATATTTATATACCAGCGTCGGTGAGCTGTATTGTACCAAACAGTGTTTCACTGTAGTTAATTGTCCAGTGTAGCTCAGACTGAGTGAATTAACATTATATTGCTGCTAAAATGAACTTTTGTTTGAATGCTGCTCTTATGTTGTCATGCAATTCCTTTATTGTAACTTGTTCAAACTTTTGGCAGCAACGTGTGGTCAAGCCTTATTACAGTGTTTGTCTGCATCAAGAACTTGCACCAAAACAGATTTATTTCCAAAAATAATTGTGATTGCCAATGAAATGTCAATGTGTGGTCAAATGAGACCTATAAACATAAAGCCTTAAAGGATGCTTCTGTTTAAACATATTGTAAATGGTCTATGTAAAACATTTTTACATGTTTAATAAAATTCCTGTAAGTGATTTGTATGTGAATTTTTCATTTTTTTTTTCATTTCATTTTCCAATTTAAACTGGTTTTGAAACTTGCTTCCAAGGAGATGATTCTTTTACAAACTTGTTCCAATTCCCAATAACAGGTTCTATTTGTGTTTTAACTTTGTAAAGCTATTTGTTGCTCATTAGAGCAAGTTAACCATTCATCCCCTACTATACCTACTGTTTAGCATTTCTAAACACCATATCTGCTGATCAGGTGATAATTTACTAGCAATGAAGAGTAAACAAAGGTAGACTCCAGTAATTTTCTGGATTGATGATTGGCAGGAAGGCACTCAATCAATAATTATAAATTGCTTGTGGGTCCTTGTTTCTATAATGTGTTCAATATGAAAAGCTTTAAATTGTAAAATAATATTTGAACTCAAATGCACATTTTACATCTTGTTGTCTTGTCAAAAACATGAATTGGACTAATGTGTCCTATATTTCCGTTTTCCTTTTCAGACTGCCCAAGCTGAGAACTTTATGTGCAAAATTAAGGCTCAATACTATAGGCAGAACTTTTATCCCCCTGAGGGGAAACTCGTGCTGTCAGCTGATGTGCTAGTTTGCCAGTACCATACCACTCCCTGAATGGGGCGGGAGGTTGGGGGGGGGGGGGGGGGGGGGTGCATCAGGAACTAGGCCACCTGTCTGGAGACAGCATCCCAGTAGCAGACCAATGGTTGGGGAAATGCTGCTCCAGGCAGGTTTTGAAGACCTCCCCATATGCCTGTTTTGACCCCACCCCCACATTGGTGGCCCTGAGATGTTGGGGGGAGACAATTCCATCTTGTGACAATCTTTCCCTCTTGACCTGAAAAAGGAGCCGGGTGGGGGGTGGGGAAGAGAGGCTCCCATTGAGCCTTCACGTTTTGAGAGCCCAAGGACAGTGAGACTGCTGTCTGGTCACTAATTGACCAATTTGGGGAAAGACACTGTCGGGTGACAAATATCAGGTTGTGACCACATTTGACCCCAATGTGTGTCCCAATCCCAAGGGCAAAATCATACTTCTTCAGATTGCCATGTGATATCAGCTGGTATCTTTAGGTATATAATCCTAGAGGTTTGGGCACAGCGCAGGGGGCAAGTGGGATGATCCCTGCAGCTGAATGGTGAGTCCCAAGGTACAACCGCTATTAGGCATTGGATGCCACTACCATTGAGTTGGCGAGCAGTGTCGGGAAGCTTGCCAATAAAGCAGGATTGAAGACTGCACTCCCCTCAGGTAGGTGATAAAGGGAGGCAGTGGAGCTGAGAAGGAAGCAGTGGCCTTGACGGTGGGGATGTGAGGATCAGTCCCAGCACCCCGTCTTCTTTAAATATGGGATCCTTACAACTCAACATTCAGCTAAGTATATTTTAAAACCTCTTTGATTTGTGGCCTGCAGTGATCCTGTCAAGGGTCTTTGATTTTCTTGAAAGTGTTAGAACCAGCTTGCTCGGGGAAAGGCAGACTTGCAGCAGAAATCTCAAAACACCCCACAAGGTTAATGTCTATTTCAGGCAGTGACTGCATGTCGATTTCTTGGCTTCTATCATTATGGTGAGTTGTGTCCTGGCTAATAATGAACGTCTGTTTTCTGCCTCTTGTGTTGTTTAGTGCTTAAACAATGATGCTGTTTTGCTGAAGTTCTAGACCATTTAAATATAGTTTATTCCTGATTGGAATACATCTTATCCCACATTAGTATAATGTTACCATAGCCTCCTATTCAGTCTTGTATGGTACTCCTGATCCAGGCAGAATATAGCATTTAAATGTACTATCCTGATCCAAGCATAAAATGTTCCAATTATTTAGATTTGCATAGCTCAGCACACTGAATATTGTCAGCCCAGCACATGCCAATCATCTTTTACATGGTAACCAAGTTTCCAATTTATATGTTTTAATTTTTATTCAGTTGCATTGTAAGTGATTTCAGTGGGTTACACATATTATATATTTTATTTTAGGTAATAACCTGATCACTAATTTTATATTCCCACCAAAATAGAAAAAGATTGGACACTGCTTGAGAACAAGCAACCCTTTTACAAATACTGAGGGGAAAATCCAGCGTCACAGAAACCTACATCAGTTGTGCCATTCAAATATAGTTCCTGACAATAGTGCATACACTTAAATGATGACACCTACTGGGTATCAGCAACCCCTAATACCTTGGGCTTGTCTGCAAGTTCCACTAATGCAGCTTCAGAAAGTGACTATTAACAGGGCTTGTATGCGAATGAGATAATATGTTGCCCTGCTACTATGGGCAGCTTACTGGCTTAACCATTTGACCTTGCTGTCTTAAGTGATACTTCAAGAATAATCTCTGCATTTTGCTGGTGTGTTTTTTTGTTTTACCTTCCTGCCTGTGAAATGCGTTTATGTTTTTCTCTCTGTGTTAAAGCTGCTATCTATCTGTGTGGGTTGGTGTAACCTAATTAGGACAGCAACAATATTGAATGCTTCTTTGTGGACCAGAATAATAATGGATAAGTTTATTTGATTTTTGTATGTGAAGTGTATTACTTTGTTAAAGGCACTTTAGAAATACAAATTATTATTGTACTCACACTTGGACAATAAAGGATCACGACTGGGTATGATAGGACGGCTGATAGGTGCCACATTATTTTGTGCCGTGTTAGTAAATAATTCTTTCTGCTAGCTCCTGCACTTGCTCTGCCATTAAAGGACCCAGAATGGTAGAAAGTTGAAAATCTCTTGTTGAATTACATGTACAATTTATAGGTTGAAGTTCAAACATTAACTATTATTTATCATTGTCAGCTTTTGTATTCACTGATGAAGTTATTTTTTCTGTTAAGTTACAGTCTGATTTTGTGATAGTGTCACATAATCAATAAGTGGACAATTTACAGAAATTGCTTTCTAGGCATTTAAATATTATTTGTATGTCTACCAAAGTCTGATAGCATATAATGTTTCCTACTTTCCAAAATGTTTAGTATTTGGTCAGAAAAGTTTTGATACAAAAGGGTTTATTCTTTATAATTATATTCATAAAAATCATGACTAAACTGCATAAATATCTTGCACATAAATCCTGGAAGTATGTAGCCAGGTGGCCAGCATTTGAATGACTGTCAGATTAACATTTTGTTCAGAACCCTTCACCAAATCATGTTCTTTTGACCAGAGTAATTCCAGCATTTTCTGCTTTTACTACATAATTTGTTCATTAGTTTTCTCTTCCTTTTATAAAAATATTTTTTTTAACAGATTGTACACCTTTCCCAGAAGCTGTTTGAATTAGTGATGAATCTTAATCTGGATTTTTTATTTACTGTATATCATTGAAGCTGTTAAGAATTGGGCAACATTTGTGATTTTAAAAAAATGAAATTGAAATAAAATAAAAAGGGGAATTGATGAGGGCAGCTGTCTGAAGGGGTTTTTGATATGCATACCAGTGAGAAAAGCAGTGCTTGCCTCTGTGACTAGGGGAAAATAATGGGATGAAGAAGAGGTAACTTGAAAATGGAGAGATGAGGAAACTGACACTTGTATGCTAAACACTTGAGTCCACAGGGTGGGTAACATCAAAAGGAAAGAATTATATATCCATGTGCGTATCACAATGGCAGTGGATGGCATGGTGGCACAGTAGTTAGCACGGCTGCCTCACAGCGCCAGGGATCCAGGATGAATTCCAGCTTTGGGTGACTGTCTGGATGGAGTTTGTATCTTCTTCCCATGTCTTTGTAGGTTTCCTCAGTGCTCTTGCTTCCTCCCACAGTCCAAAGATGTATAGGTTAGGTGAATTGGCCATGCTATGTCGTCCTTTAGTGTCCAAAAAGTTAGGTGGGGTTACTGGGTTAAGGGAATAGGGTAGGGGCATGGACCTAGATGGGATGTTCTTTCAGAGGGTCAGTGCAGACCTGATGAGCCGAATTGCCTCCTGCACTGTAGGGATTCGATGAAAACTGGAGAAAGTGTTGTTCTTTTTAATGAGTGGAATACTATCCCACCAGCGTCCCCAATAATGTTCCTTTTTTTGCACATGAGATGCCAATAATGTTTTAACTGGATACTAATATGACAGTTATTAATGATGATATTGTGTTTAAGAGTCACCAGGTATCAAATGATACCACCACAAGGTTTAGCCGGATATCGATCAAAGACCCAACAACCAGTTAGTTAGTTCAAGTTCAATGATAGTTTATTTACACACAAGAATTACTTCAACATGCAACATAAAACACTACAAGCTAAATTACACCTAACACTACAACAACCTGTGCTTAACTTCAGGCACCCGGCGCTATGCAGAGGAACAAGGCCTTTGTTCGGATCTTGTGTAGCTGGGTCTGGAGAAGTCACTTTGTTTCTGCTGGGCTCATCCATCTGGTAGCGATCGTTGGTCTTTAACTTGCTTCTGGTTGTGGTGCTGTAATTAGTATCAGGCGTAGGCCGGGCCAAGAGAGTGCCGATGTGCCGTGGCCAAAACAGACTGAACACATGGCAGTGTCTCTTTTTATCCTTCGAGGGTTTTGGGCGGTCCTTAGCTTTGGACCCAATAATTCAGCAGGCTTCGATTACTGCCTTCGATTTTAGCCAATAAAGGGGCGGGTGCCTTGATGGCTGGGCATGTCCTGAGCGGTCATTGACCTTGGCTGTTTGGGCTTCCTGGGTGAAGGGAGTGGTGCCGATGAGTCTGTATCTGTATCTGATACCTGACTACAAGTCTTTTGTTCTGGGAAAATGGGCCATTAGAATGCAAATTGACTGGGGGTTTCGATCGTGTCTCGTTATCTGGTGGCAAATATACACTTAAGCTCTGAGTTCGTCTGGATCCCGCATTGGCCATATTTCCCATGATTCTTTGCAAGTGGCCATATTTCCCTTTGTAAGTGGCCATCCCAGATGGCTACAAAAGGCACACAGTACCAGCAGCTATCATCACTACCACACCCAGCTGCAGAAACTCTCCCTGAAAACAAGTTATTGCTAAAATGGCAGCCAGTTAAAATCCAAAACTCGAACTTCACTGAAACTGAACACGGGTTCCCAAATGTGGACAAAAAACCTGGGTGTGGTAACTAACTGCTGCAATTTAGCTGTTTATCATATTGGATGGTGTTTGGGAAAAAGAGCGTCTCCGAGTTCAGGAAACGTCGGTAGTTGGGATCAAAGGGATAACTTAACGTAACACTGTGTGTATATAGCCATCAGTGTAGTTAAGCGTACTGGTGTAGTGTATTATAGTCCTTAGACACATATAAGATGCATAAGACATAGGAGCAGAATTAGGCCACTCGGCCTATCGAGTCTGCACCGCCATTCAATCATGGCTGATATTTTTCTCATCTCCATTCTCCTGCCTTCTCCCCATAACCCCTGTTCCCCTTATTAATCAAGAACCTATCTACCATGTCATAAAACACTCAGTAATTTAGCCTCCACAGCCTTCTGCGGCAAAGAGTTCCACAGATACACCACCCTCTGGCTGAGGAAATTCCTCCTCAGCAGAGGGCAGCAGAGCAGAGCTACTGATCAGCTGTTCTGGGGAAATTTGCATACGTGCAGTGCGGTCAGCCTAATTTGAAGGTGTACCTGCGAAGGAGACCCAAGGAGTTTGAGTGAAGGCAAGAATCCAGCAGAGGGCAGCAGAGCAGAGCTACTGATCAGCTGTTCTGGGGAAATTTGCATACGTGCAGTGCGGTCAGCCTAATTTGAAGGTGGTTTGTGGAGGGGCTGTTGTCAAGTGACAGTTAAACCCGAAACACTTCATCAGTGTTTCCCACCCTACCTCCTCCTCTAACCAAAAAAAATCCACGGTTGTTGGGAAGCGGGAGCAGGGGCCTGTCGTGAAGGTGAGTGAGTGCCTTTAAATTTGCTTACCTTTCAGCGGGAGCAGGGTTTGAGGGAATATCAGGTAAGCTCTTCCTTTCTTTTTCTTTTTCTTTTTCTTGTTTTTTTTTAAATCTAGAGGTGATGTCAGGGAAGGCAGTACAATGCTCCTCCTGCAGAATGTTTGAGGTGAGGGACGCCATCAGTGTCCCTGCTGATTTCATCAAAAACCGTGTTAGGGACCTGGAGCTTGAGCTGGATGAACTTCGGATCATTCGGGAGGCAGAGGGGGTCATAGATAGGAGCTTCAGGGAAGTAGTTACACCAAAGACTGGAGATAGATGGGTAACTATAAGAGGGACTGGGAAGAAGCAGTCAGTGCAGGGACCCCCTGCGGTCGTTCCCCTGAGTAACAAATACCGTTTTGGATACTTGTGGGGGGGACGACTTACCAGGGGTAAGCCATGGGGTACGGGCCTCTGGCACGGAGTCTGTCCCTGTTGCTCAGAAGGGAAGGGGGGAAAGGAGTAGAACATTAGTAATTGGGGACTCAATAGTCAGGGGCACAGATAGGAGATTTTGTGGGAGCGAGAGAGACTCACGTTTGGTATGTTGCCTCCCAGGTGCAAGGGTACGTGATGTCTCGGATCGTGTTTTCCGGGTCCTTAAGGGGGAGGGGGAGCAGCCCCAAGTCGTAGTCCACATTGGCACTAACGACATAGGTAGGAAAGGGGACAAGGATGTCAGGCAGGCCTTTAGGGAGCTAGGATGGAAGCTCAGAGCGAGAACAAACAGAGTTGTTATCTCTGGGTTGTTGCCCGTGCCACGTGATAGTGAGATGAGGAATAGGGAGAGAGAGCAATTAAACACGTGGCTACAGGGATGGTGCAGGCGGGAGGGATTCAGATTTCTGGATAACTGGGGCTCTTTCTGGGGAAGGTGGGACCTCTATAGACAGGATGGTCTACATCTGAACCTGAGGGGCACCAATATCCTGGGGGGGAGATTTGTTAGTGCTCTTTGGGGAGGTTTAAACTAATTCAGCAGGGGCATGGGAACCTGGATTGTAGTTTTGGGGTACGGGAGATTGAGAGTATAGAGGTCAGGAGCACAGATTTGACTTTGCAGGAGGGTGCCAGTGTTCAGGTAGGTGGTTTGAAGTGTGTCTACTTCAATGCCAGGAGTATACGAAATAAGGTAGGGGAACTGGCAGCATGGGTTGGTACCTGGATGTTGTGGCCATTTCAGAGACATGGATAGAGCAGGGACAGGAATGGTTGTTGCAGGTTCCGGGGTTTAGGTGTTTTAGTAAGCCCAGAGAAGGGGGCAAAAGAGGGGGAGGTGTGGCGCTGCTTGTCAAGCACAGTATTACGGTGGCGGAAAGGATGCTAGATGGGGACTCTTCTTCCGAGGTAGTATGGGCTGAGGTTAGAAACAGGAAAGGAGAGGTCACCCTGTTGGGAGTTTTCTAAAGGCCACCTAATAGTTCTAGGGATGTAGAGGAAAGGATGGCGAAGATGATTCTGGAAAAGAACGAAAGTAACAGGGTAGTTGTTATGGGAGACTTTAACTTTCCAAATATTGACTGGAAAAGATATAGTTCGAGTACATTAGATGGGTCGTTCTTTGTACAATGTGTGCAGGAGGGTTTCCTGACACAATATGTTGACAGGCCAACAAGAGGCGAGGCCACATTGGATTTGGTTTTGGGTAATGAACCAGGCCAGGTGTTAGATCTGGAGGTAGGTGAGCACTTTAGAAACAGTGACCACAATTCAGTGACCTTTACGTTAGTGATGGAAAGGGATAAGTATACCCCGCAGGGCAAGAGTTATAGCTGGGGGAAGGGCAATTATGATGCCATTAGACATGACTTAGGATGTGTAGGTTGGAGAAGTAGGCTGCAAGGGTTGGGCACACTGGATATGTGGAGCTTGTTCAAGGAACAGCTATTGCATGTTCTTGATAAGTACGTACCAGTCAGGCAGGGAGGAAGGGGTCGAGCGAGGGAACCGTGGTTTACCAAAAAAATGGAATCTCTTGTTAAGAGGAAGAAGGAGGCCTATGTGAAGATGAGGCGTGAAGTTTCAGTTGGGGCGCTTGATAGTTACAAGGAAGCGAGGAAGGCTCTAAAGAGAGAGCTAAGACGAGCAAGGAGAGGACATGAGAAGTCTTTGGCAGGTAGGATCAAGGAAAACCCAAAAGCTTTCTATAGGTATGTCAGGAATAAAAGAATGACTAGGGTAAGAGTAGGGCCAGTCAAGGACAGTGGTGGGAAGTTGTGTGTGGAGGCTGAGGAGATAAGCGAGATACTAAATGAATACTTTTCGTCAGTATTCACTCAGGAAAAAGATAATGTTGTGGAGGAGAATGCTGAGACCCAGGCTATTAGAATAGATGGCATTGAGGTGTGTAGGGAAGAAGTATTGGCAATTCTGGACAAGGTGAAAATAGATAAGTCACCGGGGCCTGATGGGATTTATCCTAGGATTCTCTGGGAAGCCAGGGAAGAGATTGCTGAGCCTTTGGCTTTGATTTTTATGTCATCATTGGCTACAGGAATAGTGCCAGAGGACTGGAGGATAGCAAATGTGGTCCCTTTGTTCAAGAAGGGGAGTAGAGATAACCCCGGTAACTATAGGCCGGTGAGCCTCACGTCTGTTGTGGATAAAGTCTTGGAGAGGATTATAAGAGATACGATTTATAATCATCTAGATAGGAATAATATGATTAGGGATAGTCAGCATGGTTTTGTGAAGGGTAGGTCATGCCTCACAAACCTTATCGAGTTCTTTGAGAAGGTGACTGAACAGGTAGACGAGGGTAGAGCAGTTAATGTGGTGTATATGGATTTCAGTAAAGCGTTTGATAAGGTTCCCCACGGTCGGCTATTGCAGAAAATACGGAGGCTGGGGATTGAGGGTGATTTAGAGATGTGGATCAGAAATTGGCTAGTTGAAAGAAGGCAGAGGGTGGTGGTTGATGGCAAATGTTCAGAATGGAGTTCAGTTACGAGTGGCGTACCACAAGGATCTGTTCTGGGGCCGTTGCTGTTTGTCATTTTTATAAATGACCTAGAGGAGGGCACAGAAGGTTGGGTGAGTAAATTTGCAGACGACACTAAAGTTGGTGGAGTTGTAGACAGTGTGGAAGGATGTTGCAGGTTACAGAGGGACATAGATAAGCAGCAGAGCTGGGCTGAGAGGTGGCAAATGGAGTTTAATGTAGAGAAGTGTGAGGTGATTCACTTTGGAAAGAATAACAGGAATGCGGAATATTTGGCTAATAGTAAAATTCTTAGCAGTGTGGATGAGCAGAGGGATCTCGGTGTCCATGTACATAGATCCCTGAAAGTTGCCACCCAGGTTGATAGGGTTGTGAAGAAGGCCTATGGTGTGTTGGCCTTTATTGGTAGAGGGATTGAGTTCCGGAGCCATGAGGTCATGTTGCAGCTGTACAAAACTCTGGTACGGCCGCATTTGGAGTATTGCGTACAGTTCTGGTCGCCTCATTATAGGAAGGACGTGGAAGCTTTGGAACGGGTGCAGAGGAGATTTACCAGGATGTTGCCTGGTATGGAGGGAAAATCTTATGAGGAAAGGCTGATGGACTTGAGGTTGTTTTCGTTAGAGAGAAGGTTAAGAGGTGACTTAATAGAGGCATACAAAATGATCAGAGGGTTAGATAGGGTGGACAGCGAGAGCCTTCTCCCGCGGATGGAGGTGGCTAGCACGACGGGACATAGCCTTAAATTGAGGGGTAATAGATATATGACAGACGTCAGAGGTAGGTTTTTTACGCAAATAGTGGTGAGGCCGTGGAATGCCCTACCTGCAACAGTAGTGAACTCGCCAACATTGAGGGCATTTAAAAGTTTATTGGATAAGCATATGGATGATAATGGCATAGTGTAGGTTAGATGGCCTTTAGTTTTTGACTTCCCATGTCGGTGCAACATCGTGGGCCGAAGGGCCTGTACTGCGCTGTATCGTTCTATGTTCTATCTCTGTTTTAAAGGATCGTCCCTTTAGTCTGAGATCCAGGGGTTATTCTTGTGAACCTCTTCTGGACCCTTTCCAAGGCCAGCACATCCTTCCTTAGATACAGGGCCCAAAACAGCTCACAATACTCCAATTGTGGTCTGACCATAGCCTATACAGCCTCAAACGTACATCCCTGCTCTTGTATTCTAACTCTCTCAACATGAAGGCCAGCCGCACGGATTCAATTCCCGTACCGGCCTCCCTGAATAGGTGCCAGAATGTGGCGACTAGGGGTTTTCACAGTAACTTCATTGAAGCCTACTTGTGACAATAAGCGATTATTATTACATTCTGAATGCTAACATTTCATTTGCCTTCCTAACTGCTGACTGAACCTGCACGTGAATCTTAAAGAGTGTCTTGAACAAGGACTCCAAAGTCCCTTTATGCTTCTGAAGAATTTCCCCATTTAGGAAATTTCCCCATTCTTCCTTACAAAGTGCATAACCTCGCACTTTTCCACATTGCATCCCATCAGCCACTTCTTTGCCCACTCTCCTAGCCGTCCACGTCCATCTGCAGCCCCCTTGCTTCCTCAATATTACCTGTCCCTCTGCATATCTTTGTATCATCTGCAAATTTAGCATCCGTGCCTTCAGTTCCTTCTTCCAGATCATTAATGTTTGTGAAATGTTGTGGCCCCAGCACCCTGAGGTACACCACTAGTCTCCGGCTACCATCCTGATAAAGACCCCTTTATCCCCAATCTCTGCCTTTTGCCAGTCAGTCGATCCTCTCTCCATGCCAGGATCTTACCCTTAACACCATGGGCTCTTAACGTAATTAACAATCTCCTATTCTGGAGCTTGTCAAAGGCCTGGAAAGCTAAATAATAATAATAATCGCTTATTGTCACAAGTAGGCTTCAAAGAAGTTACTGTGAAAAGTTGTCACATTTCTGCCATGGTAACGGCGCCGTTGCCGCTCTCCCCTAAGAGGTTTACCACGAGCCTGGTGGTGGCGGCGACCCTAGGAATCTGGGGACAGTGGAGACGGCATAGGGGGGAAACAGGGGCTCGAAGGAGGCTCCATTGGGTGGCAATCATTGGTTCATCCCAGGGAACAGGGATGGGGGATTTAGGGGGTGGCAAAGGGTGGGCATCAGTAAATTGAGGGACCTGTTTATTGGCGGGAGGTTTGCGGGCCTGGGGGAACTGGAAGATAAATTTGGTCTTCCCCAAGGGAACATGTTCAGATACTTGCAGGTAAAGGCGTTTGCTAGGCGACAGGTAGAGGGATTCCCTTTGCTGCCCTCGCGGGGGACGATGGACAGAGTGCTTTCGGGGGTGTGGGTCGGAGAGGGGAAGGTGTCTGACATCTATAAGGTAATGCAGGAGGTGGAGGAGTCGTCAGTGGAGGAGCTGAAGGCTAAATGGGAGGAGGAACTCGGGGAGCAGATAGAGGACGGGACTTGGGCGGATGCCTTGGAGAGGGTTAACTCTTCCTCTTCATGTGCGAGGCTTAGTCTCATCCAATTTAAGGTGCTGCACCGGGCTCACATGTCCGGGACTAGGATGAGTAGGTTCTTTGGGGGTGAGGACAGGTGCACCAGATGTTCGGGGGGGTCCAGTGAACCACGCCCATATGTTCTGGGCATGCCCAGCACTGGAAGAATTCTGGAAGGGGGTGGCGGGGACGATGTTGAGGGTGGTTGGATCCAGGGTCAAACCAGGGTGGGGACTCGCGATTTTTGGAGTTGCGGTAGAGCCGGGAATGCAGGAGGCGAAAGAGGCCGGTGTTTTGGCCTTTGCATCCCTAGTAGCCCGACGAAGGATCTTGCTGCAGTGGAAGGATGCGAGGCCCCCAAGTGTGGAGACCTGGATCAGTGACATGGCGGGATTTATAAAATTGGAGAGGGTCAAATTTGCCCTGAGAGGATAAATACAAGGGTTCTATAAACAATGGAGCCTTTTCTGGACTTCCTGGCTCAAAGATAGGTATCTTGGTCAATAGCAGCAGCAACCCGGTGGGGGGGGGGTTCCTTATTGTAGTTTCTATTCTGTGACTTTATATTGTGTTAATTTGCGTTGTTGTTAATATGCTGTGTGGTTCATGGAGGTGGGGCGAATGTTTATGATTGCTAATATTATTGTTATTTTTGGTATTTTATTATGGTTCGTTGTTGTATAAATTCAAAATTTTTCAATACAAATTATTTAAAAAAAAAAGTTGTCACATTCCGGTTCGGGGAGGCCGGTACGGGAATTGAACGCATGCTGCTAGCCTTGTTCTGCATTGCAAGCCAGCTGTTTAGCCCACTGTGCTAAACCAGCCCCTAGATCACGTCCACTGGTTCTTCTCTGTCTAGCTTCCTTGTTACCTCCTAACAGATTTGTTTGACATGACCTCCCCTTTGACAAAGCCGTGCTGACTCAGTCCTATTTTACCATGCACTTCCAAGTACTCCGCAATCTCATCTTTAATAATAGACTCTAAAATCTTACCAATGACCGAAGTCAGCTAACCAGCCTATAATTTCCCGTATTATCATATAACTTACAGTGCAGAAGGAGGCCATCTGGCCCAGCGGGTTTGCACCATACCTTGGAAAAAGCACCCCACCTAAGCCCACGCATCCCTATACCCGTAACTCAGTAACCCCACCTAACCTTTTTGGACACCAAGGGTAATTTAGAATGGCCAATCTACCTAACCTGCACATCTTTGGACTGTGGGAGGAAATCGGAGCACCCGGAGGAAACCCACGCAGAATGGGGAGAATGTGCAGACTCCGCACAGTGACCCAAGCGGGAATAGAACCTGGGACCCTGGAGCTGTGAAGCAACGGTGCTAACCACTATGCTACCGTCTGCCTTCCTACCTTCTTAAACAGGGATGTTACCTTAGCCACTTTCCAGTCCTCTGGGACCCTTCCTGCCTCCAGTGATTCCTGAAAGATCACCACCAATACCGCCACAATCTCCTCAGTTATCTCCTTCAGAACCCTGGGTTGTCGTCTATCCAGTCCAACTGATTTATCCACCTTTAGACTTTTCCGTTTCCCCAGAGGTTTCTCCTTGGTGATGGCCACTACGCTCACCTCTGCCGCCTGATTCTCCTGGAGCTCTGGCATTCCATTGGGGTCTTCCGCCGTGAAGACTGATGCAAAGTAACTAGTAAGGTCTTCTGCCATTTCTTTATTCCCTGTTACTACTTCTCCAGCCTCATTTTCCAGTGGTCCAATGTCTATTCCTGCCTCTCTCTTACCTATCTTCTTTGATATTACTTGCTAGCTTACACTTGTAGTTCATCTTCTCCCTACTTATTGCTTTTTTAGTTGTTCTCTGTTCGCTTTTGAAAGCTTTCACTTTGTATGCTTTTTCTTTTGCTTTTACGCTGTCCTTGACTTCCCTCGTCAGACATGGATGTCTCATTCTCCTCTTCGCATGTTTCCTCCTTGAGATAAATTTCTGTTGTGCCTCCCTAATAACCCCCAAAACTCCAGCCATTGCTGTTCCACTGTCTTCCCTGCTAGGCTCTCCTTCTAATCAACTCTGGCCAGCTCCTCACTTATGTCTTTGTAGTTACCTTTATTTAATTGTAATACCGTAACATCTGATTCTAGCTTCTCCCTCTCAAACTACAGGGTAAATTCTATCATATTGTGGTCACTGCCCCCCAAGGGTTCCTTCACTTCAGTTCCCTGATCAAGTCTGCCTCATTACACATCACCAAATCCAGAATTGCCTGTTCCCTAGTCGGCTCTGTCACAAGTTGCTACAAAAAAAATCTCTTCGACATTCCACAAATTCCTTTTCTTAGGATCCACTATCAACCTGATTTTCCCAGTCCCACCTGCATGTTGAAGCCACCCATGATTTTTGTAATATTGCCTTTCTTTATGCCTTTTCTGTCTCCTGATTTATTTTCTGCTGCACATCCTGACTACTCCTAGGGGGCCTGTACACAATTGCCATCAGGGTCTTTTCACTTTTGCGATTCCTCAACTCTATCCACACTGATTCTATGCCTTCTGATCCTATATCCAGAAACGGCCCTAGGGTTGCTGGCACCCCGGGCAAGCTGAACTTCGGCGCCCTTATACATACTCTAAAATTCTTCGTATTTTGTAATCATTACATTTGACAATCATTTCACGAGAGTTCCGGTAAGTTTGATGGTCATTAATCATTATCATAAGCATGAACAAAGTTAGCATTATTTGTGTTGCAGTTAGGCATGTCACGTTTATGTTCTTTTAATCTAATAACTAAATATTCCCAGTTTCGTCTATAGTACACGGTTTACACCAGCATTTGGTTTTTCTGAAATATAATTTCTTACTAACATCGACTTAATGGTAGACGTGTACCTAATAGCTATATTCACATCGAGATCACATCTGTTTGTAAATTCGTCTGTGGTACGTCAAAAATAGCTTCCTAGCCCAGGGGCTGTATTTTTACGTGGGTCCCGCACTTGACTTGACCGGAATTCAAGTACAAATAGCCAACAGAAAATGATTTACGGTCACGTAAAAATAGACACTGCGTTGTAAAATAAATTTAACTTCTATCTTCTCCTTCAACTTTGATTTACCAATTCTCCATACAACTGAACCCTCTCTCTCTCCCTCTCTCTCTCTCTCCCCCCCCCCCCCCCCCCCCCACTATTTAGTTTAAAGCCCTATTTACAACCCTAGTTATGCCATTCGCAAGGACTCTGATCCCAGCATGATTCAGATGAAGACAGTCCCATCGGAACGAGTCCCATCTTCCCCAGTACTGGGGCCAAAGTCCCATGAATTCAAACCCATTTCTCCCATACCAATCATTTGAGCCGTGTGTTTTTCTTTTAAGTTAATAAATATTCTTTATTAACTGATCATAAAACAACATTATTATTCCTCCCTGGTTTGCATTTCTTTTCCACAGTATACAAAATGGAACATATACACCACTAAGGACTGGTGTTCCAAGTTGGATTTTGCGATACCCTTGCATTTAACATCAGACGAGGAAATGGCTGGAGAACTTAATAAGTACTTTGCGTCTGTCTTCACAGTGGAAGACATGAGTAATATCCCAAAAATTATAGAGGGTCAGGGGGCTGAGTTGAGTATGGTTGCCATTACAAAAGAGATGGTGCTAAAAAAGCTAAAAGGTCTTAAAATTGACAAATCTCCTGGCCCCGATGGGCTACACCCTAGAGTTCTGAGGGAGGTGGCTGAAGAAATAGCGGAAGCGTTGGTTGAGATCTTTCAAAAATCACTGGAGTCAGGGAAAGTCCCGGACGATTGGAAGATCGCTGTTGTAACCCCCTTGTTCAAGAAAGGATCAAGACAAAAGATGGAAAATTATAGACCAATTAGCCTAACCTCGGTTGTTGGTAAAATTCTAGAATCGATCGTTAAGGATGAGATTTCTAAATTCTTGGAAGAGCAGGGTCGGATTAGAACAAGTCAACATGGATTTAGTAAGGGGAGGTCGTGCCTGACGAACCTGTTAGAATTCTTTGAGGAGGTGACAAGTAGGTTAGACCAGGGAAACCCAGTGGATGTGGTCTATCTGGATTTCCAAAAGGCCTTTGATAAGGTGCCACACAGGAGGCTGCTGAGTAAGGTGAGGGCCCATGGTGTTCGAGGTGAGCTACTGGCATGGGTTGAGGATTGGCTGTCTGACAGAAGGCAGAGAGTTGGGATAAAAGGTTCTTTTTCGGAATGGCAGCCGGTGACCAGCGGTGTCCCACAGGGTTCAGTGTTGGGGCCGCAGCTGTTCACCATATATATTAATGATCTGGATGAAGGGACTGGGGGCATTCCAGCGAAGTTTGCCGATGATACAAAGTTAGGTGGTCAGGCAGGTAGTGCTGAGGAAGTGGGGAGGCTGCAGAAGGATCTAGACAGTTTGGGAGAGTGGTGCAGGAAATGGCTGATGCAATTCAACGTGAGAAAATGTGAGGTCTTGCACTTTGGAAAAAAGAATCCAAGCGGTGAGAAAATTCATAATGCCAAAGTACAAAGGGATCTGGGAGTGCTAGTCGAGGATTCCCTAAAGGTAAACATGCAGGTTGAATCTGTGATTAAGAAAGCGAATGCAATGTTGTCATTTATCTCAAGAGGGTTGGAATATAAAAGCAGCGATGTGCTACTGAGCCTTTTTAAGGCTCTGGTTAGGCCCCATTTGGAGTACTGTGTCCAGTTTTGGGCCCCACATCTCAGGAAGGACATACTGGCACTGGAGCGTGTCCAGCGGAGATTCACACGGATGATCCCTGGAATGGCGGGTCTAACATATGATGAACGGCTGAGGATCCTGGGATTGTATTCATTGGAGTTTAGAAGGTTAAGGGGAGATCTAATAGAAACTTACAAGATAATACATGGCTTAGAAAGGGTGGACGCAAAGAAACTGTTTCCGTTAGGCGAGGAGACGAGGACCCATGGGCACAGCCTTAGAATTAGAGGGGGTAAATTCAGAACAGAAATGCGGAGACATTTCTTCAGCCAGAGAGTGGTGGGCCTGTGGAATTCATTGCCGCAGAGTGCAGTGGAGGCCGGGACGCTAAATGGCTTCAAGGCAGAGATAGATAAATTCTTGATGTCGCGAGGAATTAAGGGCTACGGGGGGAATGCTGGTAGGTGGAGTTGAAATGCCCATCAGCCATGATTGAATGGCGGAGTGGACTCGATGGGCCGAATGGCCTTACTTCTACTCCTATGTCTTATGGTCTTAAAACAGATTCAAATTATTTTAAATATATATGTTTTCATTCAAATTTTCAACATTTAAACATTCTTAGAACAAAAAACACAACCCTAATGCCATCCCCTGAACTATCGCCCCCCCCCCCCCCCCCCCCCCCACCCCTCGATGGCAACCAGATCCCCAAAGTATAAGATAAACAAACCCCATCTCTTGTGGAACGCCTCATCTGACCCTCAGAACAAATTTCAAATTTCACCCTCCAACTACAGGAATTCCATTAGATCCCCGAGCCACGCTGAGGCACAGGAGGGAGAAGCTGACTTCCACCCCAACAATAGGCTGCGAGCGATCAATGAGGAGAAGGCCAAGACATCTCTTCTCCACCCCCCCCCCCCCCCCCTCACCCACCCATCTGCAACTCCGACAGGCCTGACATCCCGAATAGGACCCCCAGGGAACCCAGTTCCAAATCCACGTGCAGAACCTCTGACATGGTGCTGAAAGACTAAACTTCGGGCAGGACCATAACATATGGACATGATTAGCTCGGCCCTCCCACACCACTCGCAGCCATCCTCCACTTCCCCTCCCACCGAGAGCACCTCCTCCAGCAACGAGGATGGTGCTGCCACTGGAAAGTTCGGGGAGATGTTTCTTACCTGCATATATCTGAAACTCTCCTCCCCCCCCCCACCTTCCGCTGAAGGGGCCGACGAGCGTGGCCAGGACCTTTCCAGCCTCGGGTCCAACACCATATTCCAGATCACAAAATTCTCTCTTTGTACCTTTTGGAAGGAGAAACCTGAGCAAGCTTCATCCTGCTTCATGGAGCAGACCCGGGTCTGGAAGATGATCTTGGTGAGCTTTGTGGCATCGATCGATATCTGCTGACTCTTCACCTCTTGGAGGACTGCCTTGTTATTACCCCATTGACTGCAGCAGGAGCAGATTGTGCAAGCTCTTCAGAACGGAATATTTCCCTGTGCCTTTCTCTCATCTTTTGAGAATGACGAACTTCTTGATGGTCACCATGACTACTTTCCACCAGAGCATTGGGTAGTCAAAGAGGAGTTTCACAGTTCTCCAACCTTTGTAATCCCTTATGAATTCCTCAATGTTTTTTTGGGTGAAAATGCTGAACCTCCATGCCTCGTGACCACCTTCTGACCTTCCTGTAGGTTACACTTGACTAATAGGAGACCGTGGCCAGAGAATTAGATTGGCTTGATGCCAGGTGAGCAGACCATTGATACTCGGGACACAAATAGGAAGTCTATCCTGGAGCTGATGGGCTTTTCTGGCCTTGAACTGATATATTTGTGTGGCACTCCATTTGCACGGTTGCTAAAGATATCGTGCAGCTTGGCATGTTTTATCATTCCCATCAGGGGTCTGGACGAGGCATCCAGTTTTCTGCCGGCCTTGCTGGATTGTCCAGCCACATCAATGATGCAGCTTAAATTCCAGCCAAGAAAGAGCAGTCTGGACATTGGCAGCCACAGTAGGAGCTGCTGGAGGATTGTCAGCTGTTTGCTCTTCAGAGACGACGTTTACAAGTCAATTAACCAGAGCGGGGCATTTTTGTACAATACATCTGCTTGAGGAGGCAATCATCTACCATCTCCTTAACTCTAGGGGTGGTGAAGTTACCTCCCAGCGGCAGAATAACACAAAAGTTGAAGGAATGGAAATGATTTTCTCCTGACCAGATTGATGCCCCACAGGACTACTAACATGACCATTGCCTGCTGGCATTGTGACATGCTGCACCCCTGCAGAAGCTGCTATTCAGCTTTGACCTTGGCAAGGTACCCCAAGGTCGAAATGCACAGTCCTTTGGTTCTTCATCTTTTTTTTCCCCTGGCTTACTCCTCAATGCTGGCCTTGAACAGGTTTTGGAACAGGCCGACGGCCAGCCCCCAAGTATCCAGGAAGCCTTCCTCTGACCCTCGGATGGCGTACTTAATCTTCTCCAGGTGGAGAAATTCCGAGAGGTCAGCGAGCCAGTCTGCAGCTGTAGGTGGTGCTGCCGATCGCCAGCAGAGCAGGATTCTCCGGCGTGCGATTAGGGAAGCGAAAGCTAGGGCATTGGTCCCCTTCCCCACGTGTAACTCTGGCTGCTCTGATACCCCAAAGATTGCCACTATTGGGCATGGCTTCACCCTCACCCCCGCAACTTTGGACATTGCCTAGGAGAAGACTGTCCAGAACCCAGCAAGCTTGGGGCAAGTCCAAAACATGTGGGTGTGGTTGGCCGGGCCCCTCTGGCACCGCTCACATTTGTCCTCCACCTCCGGGAAGAACCTGCTCATTCGGGTTCTAGTCAGGTGCGCCTTGTGCTCCACTTTCAGCTGCATTAAGCTTAGCCTTGTGCAGGAGGAGATGGAGCTCACCCTGCTCTGTGCTTCGCTCCAGAGACTCCATCCTACCTCTGTCCCCAGTTCGTCCTCCCATTTTTGTCTGGTCCCGTCCAGTGGTGTTCGGGCTCTGTCCAGTTGTCCGTATATTTTCCCACATTGCCCCTCCCCTCTCGCTGCTTGTGCCTGTCAGGTCCTGCAGTCGCTACTTGTGCCTGTCAGGTCCTGCAGTAGTGTGTTTTCTGGGCCAGGGTACCCTATTGTCTCTTTGCGGAGGATGTGCTTTATTTGGAGGTGTCCCAATTCCTGTCCTCTTGCTAGTTTCCACTTCCTCGTCAGTTCGCCCAGTGTCGGCAGTCTGTGCCCTATGTAGAAGTCCCCGACCGTCAGTGTGCCCCCGTCCCGCTTCCATCTTTTGAAGGTGGTATCTAGCATGGCTGGGGGAACCTGTGATTGCCGCAGATGGGGGCCATAAGGGACATTTTGGTTATCCCGAAGTGCTGTCTCAACTGGGTCCATGTTCTCGCTACCACTGGGCTCGTCGTGTACCCTGTTGAGGAGGATGGAGTGTTGCTGTGGCCGGGGCCCGGAGGGTTGTTCCTTTACAGGATGCTTCCTCCATTTGTACCCAATCTGTGTCGGGTTCTTGTACCCATCCCCTCACTTTTTCTGCCGTTGCTGCCCAGTGGTAGTATTGTAGGTTCGGTAGAGCCAGGCCCCCTCTGATTTTCCCGCTTTGCAATGTCAGCTTAGGAATTCTTGGGTTCTTGCCCCCCCACACAAACACCATGATTAGCCTGTCTATGTTTTGGAAAATGCCTTGGGGATGAAGATCGGGATGGATCTAAACAGGAAGAGGAACCTTGGCAGTACATTCATCTGGATCATCTGCACTCTTCCCACCAGGGAGAGTGGGAGGGAGCCCCACCGTTGAAGGTCTTTTCTTACTTCCTTCAGCAGGCTGGTTAGGTTCCACTTGTGGATCTGTGACCAGTCTCTGGCTATTTGGATCCCCAGGTAACGGAATCTGTTCTGGGCTGTTTTGAACGGGAGCCCCTTCAGCTCTGTCCCTCCCCCTTTTGGGTTCACTGGGAATGTCTCGCTTTTGCCCAGGTTAAGTTTGTAGCCCGAGAACGTTCCAAACTTTTTCAGTATTTGCAGTATTGCCTTCAGTCCCTCCTGTGGCTTCGAGACATAGAAGAGCAGGTCATCTGCATAGAGTGAGACTCTGTGCTCTCTGCCTCCTCTCCGGATTCCCTTCCAGCTTTTCATGTCCCGCAGGGCTATCGACAGGGGTTCGAACGCTAGCGAGAACAAGAGTGGGGACAGGGGGCAGCCCTGTCTTCCTCTCTGTAGCTGGAAGTATTCAGAGCTAGTGGTGTTAGTTCGGACGCTCGCTTTGGGAGTGTGATACAGGAGCCTCACCCAGGTGGTGAATCCCGCTCTTATCCCAAACCGTTCCAGCATCTCGAGGAGCTAGTTCCATTCGACTCTGTCAAAGGCCTTTTCCTACGTCCAGGGAGACGATCACCTCTGGTGTTCACCCCCTGGGGGGGGGGGGGGGGGGGGGGGTCATTATTATGTTCAGCAGCCGCCTGATGTCCGCTGTGAGCTGCCAACCCTTGACAAATTTGGTCCTCTGTGACCACCTCTGGTACACAGCCCTCCAGCCTTTTGGCCAGGACCTTTGCGAGTATTTTCGTATCCACGTTCAGCAGTGAAATGGGTCTGTATGATCCACATTCCGTCAGGTCTTTATCTTTTTTGGGTATCAGTGAAATTGTGGCCTGCGCTAGGGTGGGGGGCACGGTGCCCCCTGCTAGTGAGTCTGCGAACATGACCCTTGGGTGTGGGGCCAGGACTGGTGCGAATTGTTTGTAGAAGTCCGCCGGGAACCCGTCGGGTCCCAGTGCCTTCCCCGCCTGCATGGAGCTGATGCTGTCCATGGTTTCTCCCAGGTCTATTTGTGCTTCCAGCTCCCCCCGTCTGTCTTCCCCCACAACTGGTAGTTCCAGTCTGTCTAGGAACTGAGCATTTACAAGATACAAAAACCACCAGCTCTCAAGCCAACATACACACACAACTCCCTGTCCCCAATGGCAGCCCCACATCGGCGGAAAGGTGCCCAACGAGCAGCAGAGACAACCGGGAAAGCACACATCGGTATAGGGCACAGAGAGAGAGAGAGCGAACACACCTCCCACGAAGGGGCCACAGTTCAATCCAAAACAGTTCCTTTAAACAGGCCACCAGCTACAAAGACAGTATACGGCCACTTCTTCCTCCACCCCTCCCTCCCCCCAATCCTCCCCATTGGTAGACGCACATTGGTAGAAAGGTGCCCAGATGAGCAGCACAGACGGAAAAAGAAACATCGTCACCCTGCCCTAACGGCAGCTCCACATCAGGGGAAAGGCATCCAAATGAGCAGCACAGACCCCCGGGAAAGGACACACCGATACGGGACATGGCAGAAGAGAGAAATCTCCCTTTATAAAAACAAATATAGAGCTATCGAGCAACCACAAGAAACCCAACAAACTGTTAAATACAAGTCAAAGCCGCCAGCGCACGCTGCCCTCTCCCACCCTTCCCCGCTTCAGCAACAGGTGAAGAGGCGTCCGCAAGCAACTCAGTCCCCAGAAAGGGACAGGCAGCACGTGGTAGAGGAGAGAGAGAGAGAGAACACCCCTCCCCATCGCGAGCACCAGGAAGGATCCCTCAACACTTAACGCACAGAAGCAGGAGTGCCGCAACTGGCCAGCACCCAGCGCTAAGCCCAAAGTAACAATGCACAACACAATAATTTGTTTTTATAAATTTAGAGTACCCAATTCATTTTTTTCAATTAAGGTGCAATTTAGAGTGGCCAATTCACCCAACCTGCACATCTTTGGGTTGTGGGGCGAAGCCCACGCAAACACGGGGAGAATTAGCAGTTGCACCTGTATAAATAGAGCTGGCCAGCATGGTATCAGCTAGAGGAGTAAAGCAGTGGTGAAATACTACTGCTGCTGTGTATATATAAAATTGGAAATAAAGTTATTTTCCTTTGACTCTCCAAACCAGTGCTGGATTCTTCATGGCCCTCACAAAAGCTGGGAAAGCTGCCTTGGTCTGCCTCGATAGGGTGGTTATGGCTGGGTGACACCAGAGGGTGAGATGGGTGGGTCATGCACCCAGTCAGCATTGTCTGTCCTCCTTTGGTGCTGCCTGTCCATCCTGTTCCCTCTTGTGGGCGTCACTGGTCCTGGCTTCCCATAGCTGAGGTGTGCTTAATGTTTCACTGCACAGGATGTTTTGAGAGTGAGGTGCATTGAACCTTCTGTTTCCAGTGCTTCTGCACTCCAAGATCTTCTCTTCTAGCTCCTTAGTGTTTTGCTGGCGTGATCCTTCTTGCCCTTCCACATCTGAAGAGGAGTAGCTGGGGTCTGTTTCAGGTGGGTGCAGCCTCTTACCACTGGTTTGGGAGGTGGCTTGGTGCCTTCTTTGAATCTTCCATATGGTTTTCCCTCATAATCTTTTTGCCACTTATTGGTCGTCCCCCTGCTGGCTCCTCTTCCACATTAAATTCATGCAACACCGTCTGCATGCTCTAACATTAGGTCAAGGTGGACATAGACTAACCCAGAGTTGCCCCAGAGTTGGTTTTATGACTCAGTACTACACTATAAAGTACATTCATCTACTGCGGTAGCGTATTGAACCAAAAGGACAGACAATCTCTAACCTACTCCCATACTGCTGCCAATGCAACTCTAATAGCTCATCAGTGCCAAAAACGTTTGGATGCCATTGATGTTAGCTGTTACACAGTAGTGCAAAATACTTTGCTAATCAATGTTCCCAATGGGTAAGTACAAAGAAATCTTACAAAAAATCTTGGCATTCCTGGCAGGAGTGGAACAAAATGTCACTGTTTTGTGTTGCCTGCGGTGATCCACCACTGTATATATATGTGTGTGCCTGTATTAGGGGATGTACAGCAGTACCTGCTATTACAGGTTTGCCGGTAAGCCCCTGCCGGCTAGCTCCGCCCACAGGGAGCAGTATAAATATTCATGTGCTCTCCTGAGCTGCCATTCTACAGCTGCAGTCGAGGGAATAACATCTCACGGTAATAAAGCCTCTCTTGTACCGATTCGTGTCTTTGTGTGCAATTGTTAGCGCATCAATTTATTACCGTGAGATTTCCCACATCATGGACATCAGAATTAAACCCGACCGCCTGCAGCTGGATCCGCAATTGCCGAACGCCAGGAAAGACTTTAACCGCTGGCTGTCTTCGAGGCCTACATCACCTCCGCGGACCCTACACCATCGGAAGCTCAGAAAGTTCAACTACTCTACTCAAGGATGAGCTCCAGCGTGTTCCCGCTGATACAGGATGCGCCGTGCTATGGAACTGCTCAAAGAAAATTACATCCAGTCAACGAACACTCTGTTTGCGAGGCATGTACTGTCCACTCGCGTCCAGCAACCGGGTGAGTCGATTGAGGACTTCTGGTGGGCCCTCATCCCTCTAGTACGGGACTGCGAGTGCCAGGCCGTCATGGCCATGGAACATTCCAACCTCCTCATGCGAGATGCCTGTGTGACGGGTATTGCATCTGACCCCATCCGGCAACGACTGCACTCGATCTAGCGGTGACAAAGACTTTAGCGCTCTCTATGACGGTCGCTTCCCGTAACGTGCAATCCTACCCCGCCCACCCATCCTACCGCGCGACCCACCCATCCTACCCCTCGTGGACCCCGCAACCGACCCCCCCCCCCCCGACTGGGGCCGCTTCCGCGCAGTATGCCTGTGCTGCTCACCACACCGCGCATCCTGGGGGTCCCAGCTGCTACTTCTGTGGCCAGAAGAAGCACCCCGCCAGTGCTGCCCAGCCCGCGCCGTGACCTGCAAATTCTGTGGCAAGAAAGGCCACTTTGCAGCGGTATGTCAGACCCGCACAGTTGCCACTATCACGACCGACCTCTCCCTCTCTCCCCAGTCGATCGCGCAATGGGCCCTGCCGTCTGCTGCTCCCGGGGCTACGTGCGACCAGTGGGCACCGCCATCTTTTCCCGCCCCCGCAATGTGCGCACCATGGGCGCCGCCATCTTCCTCCCCTGACTCCACGTGCGATCAGTGGGCGCCGCCATCTTGCCCCCGCCCTGCCACGTGCGCTACATGGTTGCAGCCATCTTGCCCTGCCCCCACAACGTGCGCTGCATGGGCGCCGCCATCTTCTTCCCCGCAGGTACTTCAGATGCCGCCATTTTGTCCTCCCCTTGGGGCTGGACCACGGGGCCCGGGTCGCTGCCGCTACTCATCGGACTCTTCGGACTCTTTGGATGATCGCCCGCTACTCGCCTCCATGGCGCTCGACCAATCCCGTCCTCGCAATCTGGCTAATGCTACAACGACGGTGCTCATCAATGGTCACGTGACCTACTGCCTACTCGATTCTGGGAGCACTGATAGCTTCATTCATCCGGACACGGTAAGGCGCTGCTCCCTCGCGGTCCATCCTGCCAACCAGCGGATCCCGCTGGCCTCCGGATCCCACTCTGTCCCGATCCGGGGCTTCTATCTGGTCAAACTCACCATACAAGGCGTGGAATTCAACCTTTTCCGCCTGTACATTCTCCCCAACCTCTGTGCGACACTTTTACTGGGCCTGGACTTCCAATGTAACCTCCAGAGCCTCACCCTCAAATTCAGCGGACCCCTACCTCCCCTCACCATTTGCGGCCCCACAACCCTCAAGGTTGACCCTCCCTCCCTCTTTGCCAATCTGACTGCAGATTGCAAGCCCGTCGCCATCAGGAGCAGACGGTACAGCGTCCAGGACAAGACCTTCATCAGGTCCGAAGTCCAGCGGCTGCTTCGGGAGGGTATTATCGAGGCCAGCAACAGTCCCTGGAGAGCCCAAGTGGTGGTGGTTAAAACTGGGGAGAAACACAGGATGGTCGTGGACTACAGCCAGACCATCAACCGGTACACGCAGCTCGACGCGTACCCCCTCCCTCGCATATCTGATATGGTCAATCAGATTGCACAGTACCGGGTCTTCTCAACAACTGACCTTAAATCCGCCTACCACCAGCTCCCCATCCGTAAATCGGACCGTCCCTACACTGCCTTCGAGGTGGACGGTGGCCTCTATCAATTCCTTAGGGTTCCCTTCGGCGTCACTAACGGGGTCTCAGTATTTCAACGAGAAATGGACCGAATGGTTGACCGGTACGGACTGCGGGCCACGTTTCCATACTTAGATAATGTCACCATCTGCGGCCACGACCAGCAGGACCATGACGCCAACCTTGCCAAATTTCTCCACACCGCATCTCTCCTGAACCTCACTTATAACAAGGAGAAGTGCGTGTTCAGCACAGACCGCTTAGCCATCCTCGGCTACGTAATCCAAAACGGACTACTGGGGCCCGACCCCGACCGCATACGCTGCCTCATGGAGCTTCCCCTCCCCGACTGCCCCAAGGCTCTCAAACCATGCCTGGGGTTCTTTTCTTACTACGCCCAGTGGGTCCCACAATACGCGGACAAGGCCCGCCCACTGATCCAGTCCACGCAATTTCCCCTGAGGGCCGAGGCACAACAGGCCTTCGCCCGTATTCGCTCAGACATAGCCAAGGCCGGGATGCACGCAGTAGACGAGACACTGCCCTTCCAAGTAGAGAGCGATGCTTCAGATGTCACCCTTGCCGCCAATCTAAACCAGGCAGGCAGACATGTGGCATTCTTTTCCCGCACCCTCCATGCCTCCGAAATTCGACATTCCTCTGTTGAAAAGGAGGCCCAGGCTATCTTTGAGGCGGTGCGGCACTGGAGGCATTACCTGGCTGGCAGGAGATTTACTCTCCACACTGACCAACGGTCGGTAGCCTTCATGTTCAACAACACGCAGCGGGGCAAGATCAAAAACGACAAAATCTTGCGGTGGAGAATCGAGCTCTCCACCTATAATTACGAGATCTTGTATCGCCCCGGCAAGCTCAACGAGCGCCCAGACGCCCTCTCCCGGGGTACATGTGCCAGCACACAAGTGAACCAGCTCCGTACCTTGCACGAGAGCCTTTGCCATCCGGGGGTCACTCGGTTGTATCAACTAATCAAAGCCCGCAATCTGCCCTACTCCGTCGAGGAAGTACGGACAGTCACCAGAGACTGCCAGGTCTGTGCGGAGTGCAAGCCGCACTTCTACCGGCCAGACCGCGCGCGCCTGGTGAAAGCGTCCCGCCCCTTTGAACGCCTCAGCGTGGATTTCAAAGGGCCCCTCCCCTCCACCAACCGCAACACCTACATCCTTAGTGTGATCGATGAATTCTCTATGTTCCCCTTCGCCATCCCATGCCCGGATATGATGTCTGCCACCGTCATCAAGGCCCTCAACTCCATATTCGCTCAACTTGGTTTCCCCGACTTCATCCACAGCGACAGGGGATCCTGATTCATGAGTGATGAGCTGCGTCAGTTCCTGCTCAGCAGGGGTATCGCCTCCAGCAGGACGACCAGCTACAACCCCCGGGGAAACGGGCAGGTAGAGAGGGAGAACGGGACGGTATGGAGGGCCGTCCAGCTGGCCCTACGGTCCAGAAAACTCCCAGCCGCTCGCTGGCAGCAGGTCCTCCCTGACGCGCTCCACTCCATTCGGTCACTGCTGTGCACCGCGACTAACAACACACCCCATGAACGTGTTTTTACCTTCCCTAGGAAGTCTACATCCGGGGTGTCGCTCCCGACGTGGCTCGCAGCTCCAGGGCCGGTCCTACTTCGTAGGCATGTCCGACTCCACAAGGCAGACCCTCTGATGGACAAGGTACGCCTGCTCCACGCGAACCCCCAGTATGCCTACGTGGAGTTCCCCAACGGCCGCCAGGATACAGTCTCGCTCAGGGAGCTGGCTCCCTCGGGTGCCGATGACACGCCCACACACTTCCCCACCCATACGCCACCCTCCCTTTCCCCGGCGCCCCCAACATCAGCCCCACCAGGTCCATCCCTCGTTCCCCTGCCCACACTAGAGGACATGGACGATTTAGGCTCGCTGCCGGAGTTGTCCAGCCACTGGCCAGCACCAACACCACCACCACCGATGCCGTCGACGCCGACTCCGCCTGTGCAGACGACGCCACCACTGCTGCGTCGCTCCCAACGAACCGTCCGACCGCCGGTCAGACTCAACCTATGACGGGCACAGGGTTGCAAGATGGACACTTGATTTTCCCCCCCCCTCTGTAAATAAATCACTGATTATGTATAATAGTTTTCACGTCACCCCCGCTGGACTCATTCTTAACAGGGGGTGAATGTGGTGATCCACCACTGTATATATATGTGTGTGCCTGTATTAGGGGATGTACAGCAGTACCTGCTATTACAGGTTTACCGGTAAGCCCCTGCCGGCTAGCTCCGCCCACAGGGAGCAGTATAAATATTCATGTGCTCTCCTGAGCTGCCATTCTACAGCTGCAGTCGAGGGAATAACATCTCACGGTAATAAAGCCTCTCTTGTACCGATTCGTGTCTTTGTGTGCAATTGTTAGCGCATCAATGCCATAAATCGTCGGTGTCACTTACTATGGTGCTAAAATCATTTAGCAACTAGATAATGGGAGAAAAATCTTGCTTGAGAACTCTTGTTACAGATAGACACTGGCACATTGATGGCACCATTGTCGTTGCAAATCCTGATGGACTTTTAAAAAAAATAACCTTGTTAGCGGTATTGTCTGATAAAAGAATCTTGACACGCAGTAGTCAATTCCCTGTACTAGTGCACACTTCTAGAGACTCATTAGCATGCTCTATTTCTAGGCCAGTATTATTACCACACATGTTAGTATGGCTGAATTAAGGCATTTGATTTATCGGGTATTACAACTGTAAAAGTGCTGACTTTCTAATGTTGCACAATTTCACTTTTTGAGCTGTGACTATGAACTGGAAGATTCTAAATCATTCTTGTTTATGTGGTCAAGACCAGGAAATGCCCATAAATGCCCACTCCATGCTTCCTCTGATAGCAGCCTCAAATACAAATCCTCACTTTCATCAAGTTCTGAGGATCTCTCTGTCTCGCTTCAATCTCCTGGGACAGGCAGAAACAGAAACCTCTAGACTAATTAAGAAGTTCTTTGACAAAAGCAATTCTGACCCCTCATGGGTGATGAAGCAAATCTCAGAGACCCCCACACCACTTAATTATTTTCCAGAATGATTCATATGTACTTGTGATAATTCTTTGCTCGAGAGGTCCATTGCTTTTTTTAAGGACGGTAAAGATATTGGCTGGGATTATCTGACTCTGCACCAGGATGGAGATATAGAGATTCACCGGGGGGGGGGGGGGGTGCAAATCCCGCCCCGCCGCCAGCTGCCTTATTCTCTGGCGCCGATTTGCGGGGGCCGCCGGGATTCATGCCACGTCGGTCAGGGGCCGTTGACAGCGTTTCCCCCCCCCCCCCCCGGCGATTCTCAGGCACCGATGGGCCGAGTGGCGTCAGATTTTGCCCAGTCCCGCTGGCGTGAATTACTGACCTCACACATGGCGGAACCTGGCAGGTAAGTGTGCGGGGGCGGAACTGGGGTGGGGGGGGGGGCGCGTGGGGATCCGACCCCGATTGGGGGGGGGGGGGGTGGCCAGGCCCGCGATCAGGACTACCGATCCTGCGGGCGGGCTGGTTCCTTGGAGGCGTTCTTTTCTCTGCGGCAGGCCCCTGTAGGGCTCCGCCATATTGCCCGGGGGGGGGGGGGGGGGGGTGGGGGGTGGCGCGGAGAAGGCAACCTCCGTGCATGCACGGAAAAAGGCCAGCCGGTCAGCACATGCGGAAGATCACGCAGGCCGTTCCGCCCGCCGCTGGCTGGAGCTGGGTGAACCACTCCGGTGTCAACCTAGCCTCCGAGAAAGGTGAGAATTCCTCAGTTTCGGGGATTGTTGACACTGGAGTTGTTGGCACTGGTTTTCCCGCTGGCATGGGCACATAGCCCCATTATTGCAGAATCCCACCCATCCCGCCCCGTATCCTCAGACTGTGACCCCTGGTTCTGGACTCCCCCACCACCAGGGATATCCTTCCTGCATTTACCCTGTCTAGTCCTGTTAGAAGTTTATAGGTTTCTATGAGAACCCCCATCATTCTTCTGAACTCCAGTGAATACAATCATTTTTGAAATAAACTTAGAGTACCCAATTATTTATTTTTCTCATTAAGGGCCAATTTAGCATGGCCAATCCACCTTATGGGCGGCGCGGTGGCACAGTGGTTGACACTGTTGCTCCACGGCGCCTGGGTTCTGGGTTCGATTCCCGGCTGTCTGCGTGGAGTCTGCATGTTCTCCCCATGTCTGTGTTGGTTTCTTCCGGGCGCTGCGGTTTCCTCTCACATGTCCCGAAAGACGTGCTTATTAGGTGAATTGGACATTCTGAATTCTCCCACCGTGTACCCAAAATGTGGCGACGAAGGGCTTTTCACAGTACCTTCATTGCAGTATTAATGTAGGCCTACTTGTGATAATAAAGGTTATTTTTTTTTTACCCTGCACATCTTTGGGTTGTGGGGGTGAGACCCACGCAGACGCTGGGAGTGTGGGCGGACTCCACACGGACAGTGACCACAGTGCCGGATTGGACCCGGGTCCTCAGCATCGTAGGCAGCAGTGCTGGCCACTGTGCCACCGTGCCGCCCAAGTGAAAACAATCTTAGCCGATTCAATCCCCCCTCATACGTCAGTCCCGCCACCCCAGGAATCGTCTGGTAAACCTTCGCTGCACTCCCTCTGTAGCAAGAACACCCTTTTTGTCAAAGAAGTCTAGGTGTACAGGTCCATAGGTCACTGAAAGGGGCAACACAGGTGGAGAAGGTAGTCAAGGAGGCATACAGCATGCTTGCTTTCATTGGCCAGGGCATTGAGTTGAAAAATTGGCAAGTCATGTTGCAGCTGTATGAAACCTTAGTTAGGCCACACTTGGAGTATAGTGTTCAATTCTGGTCACCACACTACCAGAAGGATGTGGAGGCTTTAGAGAGGGTGCAGAAGAGATTTACCAGGATGTTGCCTGGCATGGAGAGCATTAGTTATGAGGGGAGGTTGAATAAACTCGGATTGTTCTCACTGGAACGGCGGAGGTTGAGGAGCGACCTGATAGAGGTCGACAAAATTATGAGGGGCATAGATGGAGTGGATAGTCAGAGGCTTTTCCCCAGGGTAGAGGGGTCAATTACTCGGGGGCATAGGTGTCAGTTGTGAGGGGCAAGGTTTAGAGGAGATGTACGAGGCAAGTTTTTTACACAGAGGGTAGTGGGTGCCTGGAACGCGCTGCCGGAGGAGGAGGTGGAAGCAGGGGCGATAGTGACATTTAAGGGGCATCTTGACAAATACATGAATAGGATGGGAATAGAGGGATACGACCCGCGAAGTGCAGAAGATTTGAGTTTAGACAGGCAGCATGGTCGGCACAGGCTTGGAGGGCCGAAGGGCCTGTTCCTGTGCTGTACTTTTCACTGCACTTTGTTTATCACCTTCACTATCTCCTCTCCAATGCTGGACAATCATCATTTAAGAAAAGTAAAACTTCCAGATGTCCAATCTCACTTTCTGATTTCTTAGTTTATAGGTCCTAGTTCTATTTATTCCCACCCTTTTAAAGTCAATGCAGGTATTTTCATTTGAAGACCCAGCGAGGCCATTAAACCTCGCGAGAGGCCTCTCGTGGGTTGTGCAATACTCTGAACACTTTGCAAATCTAACATGATCTCACCCTCACTGGACGGGATGCAGATATACATATTTAAATGGGGGAATATGTCAGCGCCCGACTCTCGCAAGGCCCGGGAATGAATACTCATGCCTAGGAAACCTCACCATGGCACCGTTTAACACTGTCCACACAAACGTGCACCAGGCGGTTGGCACCTGGGGGGTCTTCCTGGCAATTGGAGACCCCTGAATGGCCAGGTAGACAGGGTGGCAGGCTAGCTCTCTATCATTCGTCTCACTCTAATTTGCAGATTTGCCAGAAAGTGATCCTGCCACAATGGGCTGGATTCAAATTGCGATGTCTCGCAATACCACGTTAGAACTCGCGAGGTGTGGCGAGCCAGGTAAATACCGGAAAATCGTGAACAAGGACTCCCAAGTCTCTTTGTGCTTCTGATTTCCTAAACATCTTCCCATTTAGAAAATAGTCTATGCCTCCATTCCTCCTTCCAAAGTGCATAGCCTCACACTTTTCCACTTTGCAATCCATTTGCAACTTCTTTGCCCACGCTCCTAGCCTGCCCAAGTCCTTCTACAGCCCGCCTGCTTCTTCAATACTACCTGCCCCTCTACAGACCTTAGTATCATCTGCAACCGTGCCTTCAGTTCCTTCCTCCAGATCATTAATGTATATTGTGAAAAGTTGTGGTCCCAGCACTGACCCCTGAGGCACACCACTAGTCACCGGCTGCCAACCTGAAAAAGACCCCTTAATCCCCACTCTCTGCTTTCTGCCAGTCAACTAATCCTCTATCCATGCCAGGGTCTTACCCTTAACACCATGGGCTTTTAACTTATTTAACAGTCTCCTGTGAGGCACCTTGTCAAAGGTCTTCTGGAAATTTAAATAAGTCATGCCCACTGGTTCTCCTTTGTCTAACTTCCTTGTACCTCCTCAAAGAACTCTAACAGATTTGTCAGCCACGACCTCCCTTTGACAAAGCCGTGCTGACTCAATCCTATTTTACCATGCACTTCCAAGTGCTTCGTGATGTCATCATTCATAATGGACTCTAAAATCTTACCAATGTCAGGCTAACCGGCCTATAATTTCTTGTCTTCTGCCTTTCCCTTAAACAGGGGTGTTACATTAGCTACTTTCCAGTCCTCTGGGACCCATCCTGCCTCCAGTGATTCCTGAAAGATCATCACTAACGCCTCCACAGTCTCCTCAGCTATCTCTTAGAACCCTGGCGTGTAGTCAATCCCGTCTGTCATAATATACACAAGTATATGATGGTGCACAGACAGACACTGACTGACACACTGAATGACCAATCAACACACAGAAAACAGCAGCCAATCACCAGACAGGTCACGGCCACTATAAAGCCAGAGGCAACTAGTTTTCCCGCTCTCTTGGGATGCAGCCTCTGAGACAGCCAGAGCCCGTGAGCAGCAACACGAACATCCACCATGTGGTAGCAGTATAGTCTGGTCAGGTTAGCCTCAGGTCTCCAGTCAACTCAGCATAGTGTCAACACACAGTTCAAGTATGTTTAACAGTTCATAGTTCAATAAAATAGAGTTGCATTTCTACAAGTGTTGGAAGCCTGTCTCTCTCACTGCTACGGTAAACGCAGTCCTTGCAGACCCAGCATACCCAACACATCACCATCCAGGTGATTTATCCACCTTCAAACAATTAGGGTTATGAATGTTCACAGTTAAAACATGTTACACCTGATAAATGCTAAGCCTCTCATGTTATTTCTCTCAGTGGGTCAGCCTGCACGCCCATCCCTAAAGCGATACTGCAAAGCCATTACCATACCAATGAGCCATCTTCGGGGACAAAAGAGTAACATTTAGGTAAACGATACTAAGGCAGATACCCCGGCGCCAGAGGAGACTAGAACAAAGCAGGTCAATGCCCAGCAATCAGGGCACCCACCCCTTTATTGATCGATATCGATGATCAAGATGCGGTCCAATTAATTGGGGCCAAGTTCAAGACCCGCCCAAAAGCGCGCGCAGCCCTCTTTTCGTACAAGAAGAAGCCCCTAAGAGAGAATCGCTCTCTTGGCCTTGGCTCTCAGCGAGGAGAGACCTGCCTTGCAGCTGCACCAGAACAAGTAAGTCCAAAGTCAACGCACGCTACGAGACAGACGCTCTTATCTACTATTCCGTACCAGCTCAACTCCAACAGCTTCAGACCCAGTCAACGGCCATGTTTCCTCTGACTGAGTGGGCACCCAAAGCTAAGTATAGGCTTTAGTAGTAGTGATAGTTTAGTTGGTAGAGTTTGTGCATGAGTATAATTGACTGTGTGTGTAAATAAATGAGCATTGATTTCGAACTTACTAACTGGTGTATCGAGTCTTTGATCAGTATTCGGTTTGGAACCTTGTGGCGGTATCGAAAGATACCTGGCGACTCTTCAGCAAACGTAATTAGAATTAAGGAAGGCGACCATATTAACCGCCATAAACAGAGCCAATTAACGAGTAACATTTACTGGCGACCTCTGACGGGACTCGATTTAGAAGTGGCCTAACCACTCCAAGAGAACCCAAATTTGAATTGAGAATCCAATTAGAAACAGAAAAACCACAAGTGTAAGAACAATACTGATCAAGCCTCCGAGATTCGGAAATGTGTTAATGCATGCGTACTAACAGGGATATAAGGTAAACCTGAGATTTTGTTGCGTAAAACTGTCGGGAGTTTTGTATGCCGGAAAATAGCGTAAGCCGTACCCGTGTTTACATCACCACTTTATCACCCCCTGTTCCAAATTCAGTAGAGAACCTAGATAGAGAAGATGGCAATGAAGGCAATGGAATGCCTTATGAACCCCCAGGAATTCGAGGTCGCAGCGACCAGCAGAGTAGGACAGTGTCCCGTTTGGGAAGATGAGATCAGAAAATATCTCAAAGGGAAAGGATGGCCCCTTTAGAGTGAATTCTGCGCCAATGACGAAACAGGTCCCGGGAATATTGGACATACTTGGTAGGAGAACCTGTCAGAGATCCACAAGAAGAGCTTACGGAAAGCTCGCAAGCCGATGGCAATCGTGTCCTGCTTGGCACAATTGCGAGGCACAGAGGAAGTCGTTAGGACGCTCCATAGGGAGATTGAGGAGAGAGACAGAAATAGTGAGGTAGATGTGAGCGAAGTTGAGAAGGAGAATAAGGAGTTAAGAGAGAAGTTAGCAGCGAAGGACAGAGAGGTGGATGATGCCAAGAGGGCACACCAGCCTTGTCTCGTGCTTTTGAGTAGTTTCCAAACCCAATATGATAAGGCCTACCAGGACACGCAACGTGCGGTCTTGGTAAGACAAGAGACTGAGCAACAAGTTGAGAAATTGCAGAAACAGTGCAATGATTTAAAAGCAGCCCTACGAGCACTCCACGCTGCCACAACGGAACAAAGGCAGAGCTCCGTAGACCACGCAAAGTGCCGGAAGCAAATTGCAGAATTGCAAACTCTGCTTTCCATTCATAATGGGTTTCAAAGTACATTTGGACCCCAGTTAGATCAGGAAAATGGCCCCGACTGGCAGGAAACTGCCCATAGATACGTGCATGGGACATGTACGCAGGAAAACCCCCAGAAAAGGAGAGCACCCCAAACCCCGACTGAACAGGCAGAACATACCCCCATGAACCCTGTAACCACACACCGTAGGGCCACAGCAGAAGGAGACGCAGATTTCCTTTATACAACCCCATTAACCATAACCCAATTACGGGACGCATGTGGAAAAATTACACTGTTCCTTCCCACATCAGACCCCCACCAATTCTTCGCTAGGGTAAAGCAGCAGGCGACCATGTACGGCCTGGATGAAAAGGAGCAAGTGAAGCTCACAGTTTTAAGCCTCGACCCTTCAGTCGTGGCAGCCCTTCCCGACCCACAGAATGTAGGAGGCACACTCCAAGAAATGCACACAGCGATCCTTGATGCGATCGGCTATAACAGAGGAGACCCGGTAGAAGGCCTAAACAAGTGTAGGCAAAAGAAAACAGAGCACCCCACAGCGTTTGCTGGACGCTTGTGGATACACTTCACAGCAGTTTTCGGAGAGTTAGCCCCTGCCGATGTGTCCGCAGATAATATGGCCAAATGGACTCGAATCCTGGTCTCTCATGCGACAGAGGCAGGACAGAGAGCTTGCGCAAATTATAACCCCTCAGACGAGGCCCACAATGAAAAATGGGTTTTGAAAAGGTTATCGTGAAAAGATTGCTTGGGAGCAATCAGTCCAAGGCAAAACCGCATTTGTAAAACCTGAGGAAGAACAGGCAGACATGAATCCAGTTAGAGTGCACCAGAACCCGGCATGGGTAAATGAGGGCCGGAACAGCCCACCCCAGCTCCATTCCCAAGAATGTTACAATTGTGGACATTTAGGACACTTTGCACAAGAGTGCAACGCGCCACAAAAGCAGCAGAGAGTCCGACAGACAGGCACCCTAAATAGGAACAGGGCAAAGCCGATCCATAGCGTTAGTGCCCGTTAAGACAATGGAGACATGAACGGCACAGACTGACGGTGTTCGGACTCCCCAACTTGGGTCTGCGACACCGTTTGGGACAAGTCCGGTAGACCGGTAGTAGCTGGCAACGTCCGGGGACACCCTGTAGAATTTCTTTGGGACACAGGAGGGTCCAGCACCACACTCAATTCCTCCACGATGTTCCAGAGGGACACGTGGCCCACAACAGACATCATCACACTCAGCGGCTTTACAGGTCATTTACAACAGGGACACCTCACAACCCCTGTCGCAATACAAATATGTAACATTACAACTAAGCACCCCGTAGTTTTGGTTGATCTGCCCCAGACAGCTGAACATATCATAGGGATCGATTTTGAGCTCCCACAACCTTTCTTTTGATCCGGTAAACAAGTGTGTTTGGAAAATGGCAAAGGCAGCACGAGCCCCCGCCACACTCACAGTTGGAGAGTTTGAGAACAGGATTAGCTCAGTAGGAGACTTCTGGTTCGACCCTCGAGCCATTAGTCCAGACAAACAGGTTAGGGCAGTCCTGCAGGAACACAGAGCAGCATTTGCACAGCACAAGCATGACTGTGGCAAATTGGCTGGCTCTGTGCATGTTACAGGTCCTGACCCCTGACCCCAGAAGCAGTACGGATTTCCCCAGGAAGCAGAGGGAGAAACCTCAAAGGTAATAGAGAGTTTACTTGACCAAGGCATATTCAGATCAGTAGCCTCCACAAACAACGCACCCATTTGGCCCGTCAGGAAACCGGATGGATCATGGCGACTGACCATTGATTACCGGGAACTGAACAAAATAACCCCAGCAGCAGCCTCCACCATAGCCACAAGTCCCGAGACCATGCTCAAACAGGGACTCCAGTCAAAATTCTTTTCGGTTTTGGACATTAGCAACGGCATTTGGTCCATTCCATTGGATAAAGCATGCTAGTACAAATTCGCCTTCACATTCGAAGGACAGCAATGTACGTGGATGTGCCTTCCACAAGGCTTCCGCAACTCCCCCTCCATTTTCCACCGACAGCTGGAAAATGGATTAGCAAAATGTTCCCGCCCTGATTGTCTGGTCCAGTATGTAGAAGACTTGCTACTGCAAACAGACACAAAGGGAGAGCACATTTCGCTTCTCACCGAACTCCTAGGACTCCTATAGAAATTGGATGTAATCAACCCCAAGAAGGCCCAGATTTTGAAAGAAAAAGTGCTTTACTTGGGTACAGTAATCACTTATGGTAATCGCGAGATCGAGCAAAAGAGAATTGACTCAATCGTCAAATTGCCCCTTCCCCACAATGTCTCAGCACCCCGGTCATTTCTAGGACTGGTTGGCTACTGCCGAAACCATATTGACAGTTTTGCCACAAAAGCAGCGCCCCTATCCAAACTTCTCAAGAAGCAGGCACCTTGGGAATGGCTTCCACAGCATACGGATGCCGTGGATGCTTTAAAAAGAGACACAGCACAGCCCCCGCACAACAGGTCCCAGATCCACTTTCCCCGTTCGCTGTCGAAGTAGCAAGCACCGACCGAACCCTTTCGGCCGTGCTCCTCCAGAAACGCCATGACCAATTACGCCCCGTAGCATACGCCTCACGTGTTTTCGATCCTGTCGAGCAAGGATTTTCTGCCTGTGAAAGGCACCTGCTCGCTGTTTTTTGGGCAGTACAGTACTTCGGCTACATTACAGGACTCAACCCCATCACCATTCTCACTGAACACACCCCAACACAGCTACTGTTAGATGGCCGACTTAAAGATGGCACAGTCAGCCAAATCCGCGTAGCCCATTGGACCCTTCTTTTACAGGGATGGGACATTACAGTAAAAAGAACCAAGACCCACACCTTCCTTGCCGATAATTTGCAGTATGCAGGCACCCCTCATGAGTGTGAGATCATCACCACAAAACACAACACAGGCCCATTTATACCAACGACACCTCCCAGGAAAGCAGGTAGTATACCCCAGAGACCCCAGCCCACAGACACGTGTGCACCCCTGAACATTTATGTGGATGGCTCCTCCATAGTTTTAAATGGAAAGAGAATCACCGGTTGCGGCATTTATGTAGAGGACGCGCAGGCACGCGCCCTAGATGAGATTTCACTAAAGTTGCCAGGACACTTGGGCTCGCAGGCAGCAGAACTGGCAGCAATCGCTTATATTGTAGACTACCCGACTCGTTCCCGACCCCAGCAGACATCTATTCGGACAGCTTGTACATCTGTAATAGTCTCATGGAATTTCTACCCCTGTGGGAAACGAGAGGATTTGATTCAGCAGACGGAAAACCCCTACCCTGAGCCCCATTACTCCGACATATCTTAGAGACAGCGAAAGATAGAAAATATGGTATCATTAAGGTTCGCAGTCATCACCGTTACCCCCCCCCCCCCCCCCCCCAAACCCGGTAACATTAAAGCAGATGCCCTAGTGAAGGCAGCTTCCAGGCATGGTTATTTTTGGAACCCCCCCTGAAAGCACCCCAGTACACGCAGTTCAGGTCTAACAGGCCAACATTCAAGGAAGATTAAAAACTCATGGAAGTTTTCAAGGGAACCTTCCCAGCCCCTTATGATAAGTTTAAAAATGCAATAACCACACATGGTGGTGTGATTTTGAAAGAAGGCATTTATCTAGTTCCCAGGCAGGACAGGAACCAGATAATTTGTCAGTTCCATGACAATCATGGAAACCAAGGCATTGAACCCACCTTAACCCACCTCAGACCGCTCTGCTGGTGGCCTGATTTAAAAGCCGATGTAACCCACTATATAGAGAATTGTTTGATCTGTGCCCAGAACAATGCGGACAGATATGCAAAAAAGGCTCAACTTAGTCATACTCGCCCCGTTAATGGCCCCTGGACGAATCTGCAGATCGATTACATAGGACCTCTACCTCCTTGCAGAAATGGATATAAGTATGTGTTGGTGATCATCGACACCTTCACAAAATGGGTGGAAGCTCTTCCATCAAGAACGAATACGGCGAAAACAATCGCTAAAATCCTACCACACCACATCTTCACAAGATGGGGACTCCCCCGTAGTATAGAGTCCGATCAAGGCTCCCATTTTACAGGACGCGTAATGAAAAACGTCCTCACAATTTTCGGCATTAGACAAAAGTTTCACATAGCATACCACCCCCAGTCAAGTGGTATTGTAGAGAGGATGAACAGGACATTAAAAGCCACCCTCAGGAAAATGGTGCAGCAGAATAACAGCACCTGGGATTCAGTTCTCCCATTTGCTTTAATGTTTTTACGGAACACTGTATCCACGTCCACAGGATACACCCCCCACACTCTCATGACCGGACGCCCCATGAAAGGGACAGAGTATTTATTTGGACTGGATTTGGCCAGTCCTGCAGTCACAGCCCTCACACATGAAAACGCTGTACAGCAGCTAATTGAGAATATAAAGGCAGCCCAACTCGCAGCAGCTGTAAGACTTGGGACACGGAAGTAACAGAGCAAGGATTGTTTCGACAAAACAGTACACGCAACTGAGTTTGCAGAAGGGCAGCAAGTGATGCTTTCCCTATACAACCACAGTTCATTCCTTTCCCCTAAATTTTACGGACCATACTCCATTTCAGACAAAGTCAGCCCCTCGGTATACAAGATTACATATCCCAATGGCAAGTCTGCGTGCTTTCACATAAACCATCTCAAGGCTTATGGCTCGCAGAATAATCATACACACCACATCTTGCTCGCAGCAGCATACGATCATGCCCTGCCCACAGATGATGCATTCCTACCCTCCCCCAGCCAGTCCAGCCTGTCCTCAGACACAACTTCAACTCCACCCCCAGAGGCATGACTCCGCCTCTCTCTTCCTTCAACCAGCAGTGACAGCGACAGTGATAGCGATGACAATGAGGACAGCCACTGCACACCACGTTATGATTATCCCCCTGTACCAGGCCCCACTCCTAGCGAAACCGAGCATGATTCCAGTGACCCCTTCGAAATTACGTACATCAAAGTCCCTGACCCAGACCCACCGACCGACAATTACGGATTAAACCCTAGTAGCTCCAACCACGACACACGATTCTGGCACCGAGACAATTCGTTCAGGCTCATCTGGAATGATGAGATGGACCCAAATTCGCCCCATGCAGCATTAGCAAAACTACTCCAGTCAAGAGTATGGCAGCCGCGAGAAGATGATGACATAGAGTCTGACTCCTCCCAAACGAATCCCTTTGCGACTCTGTTCGCTATTGAGCGATGAGGTGTCCAGATGATGGTAAAAGGGAACCGCTGGAGAGATACGGTGTCCTTTCTGATGGAACCTGCACCATGTTTGTTGTATGTTTGTTCGTTAATGTTGATGTTAAGTGTTGGTTTTAAATTTGCACGTTTTCACGGCGCCATGACACCACTCCTTTAACGCCCCCTGGCAGTTACTGGAACAAGTTTGTTCACAGACAACCGTTGGGACTAGTTTGTCCACAGAAACCTATTTAGAGGTAACATTTTGCCCACAGACAACAGCTGATAACTGCTCTTCTGCTTCGAGGCAGGAGATGCATAACTGCAACCCCCACGATGACCACATTCTTACCCGTTCTTGCCGGTTGCTCAGGCAGTGGAGAAACGGCACTGGTCCCCACCCTGCCTGAGGACTCCCCCCTCTGGTCAGCTACGCTCGGGTAGAGCACAAATGGCACTAATCACCGTCCTACCCGGAGATTCGCCCCATTTCTTACCCACCGCGGCCCATACGCACACCATTTAGGCACTTTTAGGTCGAAAAGATTTTGTTTGTTTCACAGCGGCCCTTAGGTTGCTCTCCATATGCTATTTACATCCTCGAACATTGGGATGGTAAATCGCACAGGCTGCGAGACGGCTCGCACTGTCAGGATTTTTCTTGGATGTCTTGTCCAGAAATTCGGTTAAAGTAAAATGAGGGAGTGACCAATTATAAAGGGTAATTGGCAATAAAGGACCGACATACGAGATCTTAAGCAAGATAATAACAAGTATTATGCTTGTGTTCACAGAACTCCGGAAACTCAAGAACCCAGCGGAAGAGAAAGAAGAAGACCGACAACAGGAAAGATGAAGACGACCTCCATCTCCTTCACCTGGACCTTAGCAGGATCCCTTCAATTGCGTGCGGACGCTACACCCCCTCACCCCTACCACACAAGCAGTCAATGATTCCCACCCCTGCAATACGCAGAGCCCAGCAACAGTTGACAATACCCCGACCTGGTGTGATACGTTTATCACCTGGTATTCACTATCATATGTAGTAGAAGCCCTCTTAGTACTGGCGATACTTTGCAGTGTCGTGCAGACAGTTAAAATCAGGAAATGGCGAAGAAGAGCCCACCGCTCTCGCATCCCGGTATACACGTTTAGGTCCCCTATTTTCAGACTTCACCAAACCCCCGAACCCCTTGACATGAATTAAAGTGCATCCGTTTTTCTTTGTGTGTTTTTGTTCAATAAAGAAATGTAAACTCTGTGATTGACTGCCAAGCCAGAGAAATTTGTGTGCTGCTATTTATACAGTTAAGATGTTATAGATTATTTTCGGATTGTTTGAGTGAGGATAGTTTATTGAGGATAGGTAGAGGTTCCAGTTTTTTAATTTTGTAATGCATGTTTGAATGTCATAGTGCCCCGTAGCGTTTTATAATAGAACAGTACAGCACAGCACAGGCCCTTCGGCCCTCGATGTTGTGCCGAGCAATGGTCACCCTACTCAAACCCACGTATCCACCCTATACCCGTAACCCAACAACCCCCCCCCCCCCCACCTTACTTTTTAGGACACTACGGGCAATTTAGCATGGCCAATCCACCTAACCCGCACATCTTTGGACTGTGGGAGGAAACTGGAGCACCCGGAGGAAACCCACGCACACACGGGGAGGACGTGCAGACTCCGCACAGACAGTGACCCAGCTGGGAATCGAACCTGGGACCCTGGAGCTGTGAAGCATTTATGCTAACCATCATGCTACCGTGCTGCCCCTATACATAATAATGTATGTATTTAAAATGATTTTAGGTAAAATTGTGTTTCATAAGATATGGGCAGTGTAGAGCCTACTTATGGGTGCCCCACTTGGTCCGAGAACAAAGATGACACGGTAATGTGATCCTTCACGCTTCGCGTTGAGGATCACAAGCAGGGAATGTAGCCATCTGGGATGGCCACGTCCCGATTACAAAATGGACACTTTGCAAAGAATGCAGGGAAAATGGACAATGCTGAGAAAGCAAGCAGGTGCAAGGTTTGTCTGCTAATTGAGCTGTAGCTTCCAGGCAAGACAGATACTGCACAACCGTTACCATACTAATGAGACATCTCCGGGGACAAAATAATACTAAGGCAGACACCCCGGCGCCAGAGGAGACTAGAACAAAGCAGGCCAACGGCCACCTAGGACACGCCCAACAATCAGGGCAGCCACCCCTTTATTGGTCGAGATCGATATCGATGATCAGGATGCAGTCCAATTAATTGGGGCCAAGTTCAAGACCCGCCCAAAAGCGCGCAAAGCCCCCTTTGGCTATAAGAATAAGCCCCCAAGAGAGAATGGCTCTCTTGGCCTTGGCTCTCAGCGAGGAGAGACCTGCCTAGCAGCTGCACCAGAACAATTAAGTCCAAAGTCAACGCACGCTACAAGACAGACACTCCTAGCTACTATTCCGTACCAGCTCAACCCCAGCAGCCTCAGAACTGGACAATGGACATTGTTCCTCTGACTGAGTGGGCGCCCGAAGCTAAGTATAGGCTTTAGTAGTAGTGATAGTTTAGTTGGTAGAGTTTGTGCATGAGTATATTTGACTGTGTGTGTAAATAAATGTGCATTGATTTCGAAATTACTAACTGGTGTATCGAGTCTTTGATCAGTATTTGGTTTTGAACCTTGTGGCGGTATTGAAAGATACCTGGCGACTCTTGAGCAAACGTAATTAGAAATAAGGAAGGCGACCATATTAACCGCCATAAACAGAGCCAATTAAAGAGAGAACACAACGAGCAACAGGTGTGAGCGCGTTGCCAGACTATGGCATAGACTGAGGACCACCAAAGCTTACCTCACAGTGAGTTATCATGACTGCTGCTTTGTACCTGGACCCACTAACAGTACTTACACGTGCCCGTCACCCTGGGAATGTGGAACAGGGTAGTCGCGGAAGGTCAGGTAATGGGTGGGGACGGAGGGGCGAGGGCAGGGCAGAGGGGGAAATGGGTGGGATGCTGTGGAGTGGGGTTTGGCAATGTGGAGAGGGGGGAAGGATGGATTGGGGAAAAGGGCAAGCGGGATTGGGGAGAGGGGGGAGCTGACAAACAAAGCCTCGTCCTATGAAAATCGGGCGAGAATTGTGCCTCGCTGCCCCTCTGGACATGCCTGACGCTCACTGCTGCCTGACCTTCTTCCATCTGTTCCCACGGGTCCTCCCCAAGTTCGTCCTCCAGCTCAGCTCCCTCCTGGTTCAGCTCCTCCTCCTCCTCCTGAGACGAGGTTGCATGTCTCTCCTTCTCCAGCATGTCTCCCCGCTGTTGTTCCATGTTGTGGAGGGTACAGCAGACCAGCACAAAGCGGGAGACCCTCTGGGGGGTCTACTGCAGTGCAGCACCAGAGCAGTCCAGGCCTCAGAATCCCATTTTGAACAGTCTGAGGCACTGCGGGTGGCAACATGGGCCTTGTTATAACGGGTCTCCGCATCATTCTCCGGCCTCTGCACTGGTGTCATCAGCCAGGACCTCAGCGGGTACCCCTTATCCCCAAGAGCTAACCTATCAGCCTGGAGTGGTCCTCGAAGACGCCAGAGTCTCTGAGTGTTCCAGGATGTAGCTGTCATGCACGCTCCCTGGGAAATGTGCACACACATGCATGATCCGGAGGTGGTGGTTGCACTCAAGTGTGAACATTTAGGGAGTGGAACCCCTTTCTGTTAATGAAGGGAACGGACTGATCCCCTGGTGCATGCATAGTGACATGCATTCCATCTATTAGGTGGCACGGTAGCACAGTGGTTAGCACTGTTGATTCACAGCGCCAGGGTCCCAGGTTCGATTCCTGGCTTGGGTCACTGTCTGTGCGGAATCTGCGCGTTCTCCCTGTGGCTGAGAGGGTTTCCTTCGGGTGCTCCGGCTTCCTCTAACAAAGTCCCAAAAGATGTGCTGTTAGGTGAATTGGACATTATGAATTCTCCCTCTGTGTACCCGAACAGGCGGCGGAATGTGGCGACTAGGAAATTTTCACAGTAACTTCATTGCGGCATTAATGTAAGCCTACTTGTGACAATAAAAAGATTTTTATTATATTATCCCCTGGACATGGGGAATCCCAGCAATAATGGAGATTCCAGGTTCCCAGGCATCTTGGTGGGCTTGGTCCATCTCAAAGTTTATATAGTCAGCTGCTCGGCCATACAGGGCATCGGTAACTTTATGGATGCACTTGTGGGCTGTAGCTTGTGCAATGCCACACAAATCCCCACTTGAGCCCTGGAATGAACCCGTTGCATAAAGACCTTCACGGCCACCGGGAGCGGGCATCCTCCCCTCCACGGGTTGCCAAGTCCACAAGGACATGGCACAGGTGCCGTACCGTCTCCTTGTTGAGCCGGAGCCTCCTGCTGCACATGCTGCTGTCATCTCCTTGAACAACCAATAACTCCTGCACAGCTGTTCCCCGCTGGCTCCCACCCCAGCCTAATGGGTGGTTGGGACTGCAGGGTTTGTGGTGTCCCACTGCACACATCCAGTGCCAGCTCGACCCTGCAGCGATGCAGCTGCCACCTTCTCCGGTGTCTGCCCACCTGGGCTGCCACTGCGGGGTCAACAACACCATTCATATTGTTATATCTGTAAGGAATTAGAGAAGGTGAGAGACTGCCCATCAATTCGGGCTCCAACTCGGGACCCTCAACTCCTCCAAGCCTCCCCTACCCCGACGTGTCCCGCCTTCTCTCAGAGTGCTATCCATCGAGGTAGTTCTACTGGAGGACATTCCTCATGTACACTCACCCCCGTCCCCCCCCCCCCAGGCCACATCAGGAGCCCCTTGACCCCAGGGCCTGCCGTGAACACCCGGGGGACCATGTTCAGGTGTCCCCCACCCAATCCATACACTCATCCAGTCATTGCAGGGATATCGCCAATACTGAAGCCCACATCTAGGGTGTTTAATTGTTGGCTGCTGCCTCTGTGGTGTTGATGCTCCCAGGGTTCAGACAAAGTGTCCAGGCCTCATAGTTTGGTTGGAATGCTGGGCAATGAAACTCATCTGAGACATGGCACATGAACCCACGAGAATGCACAGAGAGCTGTGAAGTGCGCACATAACTAACAAGGCCAACTTCTTATTAGCAATAGTCTTCAGCTGTGCAGCCAGAGGCTTCTCACAGTCAGAAGGAGTTGAAGTGACCTGCAGCATATAACCATGAACAGGGCTCTGTCCTGGAAGTGTTTGGTGGAACAGAATGGCAGTACCTGTGGTTGCCCCTGTTATGGGTATGCATGATATTGGAGGATGGCCTCCAGACCAGGGGTGACCCCCGACCTATGGCACCCAGCCACCCGCCCAGGCCCGTTTCTCCCCCCCCCCCCCCCCCCCCCCCCCCCCCCCCCCCCCAGGGGCTTCCCCTTCCCCGAGAACTCTGGGGCAGCAGCTCCAGTGTCCCTGGACTGAATCCCAGGGAATCAAAATGGCTATTCATCTCCTCCAATTCCCGCAGCAGCCATTGTGCTAGGTTCTTATTTTTAAATAGGATTTCGAAACGGCGGCCGCATGACCTCCCGCTGGGGAGCCAGCTAGTTTCCGGGACGCCGTTACATTGAGTTTCCATCACGTTAATCAGATAGAGATTGCTCTTAATTGGTGTCAGGCCAGGTCTGGGTGGGACCCGGAACCCGCCAACGGGAGCCGACCGGTTAGATCGCGAACTGATTGGCACCCAGCGTGGATTTTGATTTCGGCCTCTGTCGTGATTTAACCAGTGCACATGGATCCCCGCTGGGCCCAACACGACCGTTAGGTCGTGCCCATTATCATTGATAATGGGGAAATGGCAGATATGTTGGGCAATTATTTTGCCTCAGTATTTACAGTTGAAAAGGAGGATAACTTGCCGGAAGTCCCAAAAAAATGAATGGTCGACAGAGGACAGGGATTTAATACAATTAATTCCACAGTACAGCATCAATGAGTAGGAAATCCATGGAACTAAAGAGTGACAAATCCCCAGGACCTGATAGCTTCCATCTGAGGAAGCAGTGGATCACATTGTAGATGCTCTATCTATAATCTTTCAGAGTTCCCTAGATTCAGGAAGGGTCTCTCTGGATTGGAAAATGGTACACGTCACTCCCCTTCTTAAGAATGGCAAAAGGGGGGAAACCAGGTAATTACAGATAGGTTAGCCTAACATCTGCGGTGGGGAAACTGCTGGAGTCTATAATCAGGAATGGGGCAACTGAACACCTCAACATTTTGGTCTATCAAGGAGAGCCAGCATGGATTTGTGACGGGAAAGAAATGCCTGACTAACCTTATTGAACTTATTGAAGAGGTGGCTGAGGTAGTGGACAACAGCGCAACCGCAAACAGACCATTGTTTTCAGAAAACTACCCAGCCTTCAGGAGAACAGCGACCACAACACCACACAACCCTGCCATGGCAACCTCTGCAAAACAAGCCCAGATCATTGACATGGATACCACCATTACACATGAGAACATCACCTACCAGATACGCGATACATACTCATGCGACTCGGCCAACTTTGCCTACCTCATACACTGCAGGAAAGGAGGTGCAGAGACATGGGACATTGGCGAGACCATGTAGATGCTGTGATAACGGATGAACGGACATTGCGCGACAATCACCAGGCAGGAATGTTCCCTTCCAGTCGGGGAACACTTCAGCAGTCAAGGGCATTCAGCCTCTGATCTTTGGAAAAGCATTCTCCAAGGCAGCCTTCAGGACGCACGACAACGCAGAATCGCTGAGCAGAAACTGACACAGAGTTCCACACCCATGACTGCGGCCTCAACCGTGACGTTGGATTCATGTCTCATTACATTCACCCCCCACCATCTGGCCTGGACTTGCGAAATCCTACCAACTGTCCTGGCTTGAGACAATTCACACCTCTTTAACCTGTGATTATCCCTCTCTCCAGATGCACCGTCTGGAACTGGGTACAGTGGATGTCCAAAGACACATGGGAGTTCAGGTGCGTAGATCCTTAAAATGCCACAAACAAGTGCAGAATATAATCAAAACGGCTAATGGAATGTTAGCATTTATATCTAGAGGATTGGAGTATAAAGACTCAGAGGTTATGCTGCAGCTTGACAAAACCCTGGTTAGACCCCATTTGGAGTACAGCGAGAAGTTTGGGCACAACACCTTTAGGACGGATATTTTGGTCTTGGAGGACGGCAACATAGGTTTACAAAAATGATACTTAGACCACGGGGGTTAAATTACGATGCGAGGTTCAGCCTGTTTTCACCAGAATTTAGAAGGTTAAGAGATGATCTGATTGAAGTATTCAATATATTAACAGGAGAAGACAGAGTAGATAAAGATAAACTATTTCCACTGGTCGAAGATTCTAAAAATAGGGGGCATGATCGAAAAATTTGGGCCAGACCGTTCAGCAGAGATGGAAGGGAGCACTTCTTCGTTCAAAGAGTGGTAGAGATTTGGACCTCTCCCCACAAGGGATTGTCCCTTTAATTGTCCCTCCGTTTATTTTATTTAGCTTATTTGGTTATTTCTACTCATCAAAATATTTGGAGGGTAGCTAACGTAAGCCAACTATTTATGAAGGAAGGTAGTGAGAAAACTGTGGTATACTTTGTGCTGCTTATTTCAGGATTGTTGGCATAGTGTTAACAAATATCACAAAATGGGCAGCACGGTAGCATTGTGGTTAGCACAATTGCTTCACAGCTCCAGGGTCCCAGGTTCGATTCCGGCTTGGGTCACTGTCTGTGGAGTCTGCACGTTCTCCCCGTGTGTGCGTGGGTTTCCTCCGGGTGCTCCGGTTTCCTCCCACAGTCCAAAGATGTGCAGGTTAGGTGGATTGGCCATGCTAAATTGCCTTTAGTGTCCAAAATTGCCCTTAGTGGTGGGTGGGGTTATGGGGAGAGGGTGGAGGTGTTGACCTTGGATAGGGTACTCTTTCCAAGAGCCGGTACAGACTCGATGGGCCGAATGGCCTCCTTCTGCATTGTAAATTCTATGAAAATAGCTTGAACATAAACAAAGCTATAAATTTATCAACACTGCGAACTTGGATTCGACACATACTCCTAAAGAATTCACAGTTGATCAATAACAATTAAACTACACTCATCTGCAACTAATCTCACGACTGGCATAAGCTATGATGTGCTCTCACTTACACTATCTGTACTTCTGACTCTCTCTAGCTAACCCCTGCACACATTCCTGCAAGGCTTAGCATCACTGCCTTATATAGTTGTAACTGTAGCTACCTCTAGTGGCTACTCTAGACACTTCATTAACCCTTTCAGTTCATGCAGTTACGATAATACCACATCCCCCTTTCTTTGTAAAAGAAAGTTATTATAACATTGGTTGTGATATTTTCTTGAACCATTACAATTCAGGTGTGAACCTGACTATTAGCTAGTATTTATCATAAACTCACAATAATCCTGTAGATAATTTGTAAATAACTGTTACATCACTTAGATGAGCAAATGTGTAATTATACTGTCATTATAAATTAAGTCTTTAAGGCGGTCATCTCTTGGTAGATCTTCTTAATGGCGTCTTCAAGGTATTCTATTGCTCTGCCATCGCTTCTTGCTGTGTTTGTGTCAAGCATGTGGCGTAGTGGATAGCTCTGGGACTGCGGCGCTGAGGACCGGGTTCGAATCCCGGCCTTGGGTCACTGTCCGTGTGGAGTTTGCACATTCTCCCCATGACTGCGTGTGTTTCACCCCCACAACCAAAAGATGTGCAGGTTAGGTGGATTGACCACGTTAAATTGCCCCTTAATTGGAAAAAAAAAAATTGGGTACTCTAAATTTATTTTTAAAAATTTTTTTTTAAAAAGCAAGGATTTGGAAAGTCAATGTTCTTGAAGATGTTATCTGGTGTGATAACATTCTGAAGCTGAGGTTGAGCATTATGTTTGATATGTAGCAATGCTCGTCTGTTTCTCCTGAACAGCCATCCCTGTCCCGTATTGACTAAGTTGGACCTTGGTGCTACTTGTTTCAGAGCTTTTGCAACGTGGTGCCATCCTCCTCTGGATTCTGAATCTGTACAAAGTCATCTTCTCGAAGTTCAGACAGAGGTTTGGTTCACTTATCATAGTCCTCTTTTTGCTTCTTTTTTGTTGCTGTGATACATTCATGTATCTCTCTACTATCCATATAAGGAATGGTGCGAAGTCGTCTACTCATTAACATCTGAGTAGGTGATGATCCAGTTGACAGCGGTGTCGCTCTGTACGTTAAGAGTGCCAATGATCTATCTTGACTATCATCAATAGTTTGCAGAATAATTTCTTTATTATCCCTACTCCTTTCTCTGCTTTTCCATTTGACTAAGGATAACATGGGCTGGAAGTAATTGATTGAAATTGTATTGCTCTGCAAACTGTGTCCACTCCCAATTTGAGAAACACGGACCATTGTCAGAGACAATGTTGAGAGGTATTCCATGGTGTACAAAAATTGATTTTGTTGCATTAATGACAGATCTTTCAGTCGAATCATTCAGCATCATCACCTCTGGAAAGTTGGAGTAATAGTCTTTTTTTTTTTTAAATACTTTTTATTGAAGACATTTTTCAGAGTACAAACATTTTAACCCCCCCCCACATGTGAGTTATATCAAAACAAAGTCAAACCCCCTACTTAACAAAAATCCCCCCACCCCCTACCCGCGCGCCCCCCCCCGCCTCCCCCCCCCCCCCCCCCGCCGACGAACCGGCCGCCAGACCATCTTGTCGTTTCTGGCAGTGTCCTCGGGCAGGCCTTGCCCGTGACACCACCGATACCGTGTTTCCTTCGTTGCTATCCCCCCTCCCCCCCCTCCCCTCCCCCACACCCTCCCCCCCCCTCCCTCCCGCCCTCCCCTCCCCTCCCGGGTTGCTGCTGTCACGACCTCAGTTTCTATCTCTGATCTAAGAGGTCCAGGAAGGGTTGCCATCGCCTGAAAAACCCCTGCACCGACCCTCTCAGGGCGAATTTGATTCTTTCCAATTGGATGAAGTTTGCCATGTCGTTTAACCAGGTGTTAACACTTGGAGGCCTTGCGTCCCTCCACTGAATCAAGATCCTCCTCCGAGCCACCAAGGACGCAAAGGCTAATATTCCAGCCTCCCTCGCCTCCTGTACCCCCGGCTCCACCTCAACCCCGAAGATCGCAAGTCCCCATCCTGGCTTGACCTGGACCCCACCACTCTTGACACCGTCCCTGCCACCCCCTTCCAGAACTCCTCCAGTGCCGGACATGCTCAAAACATGTGTGCATGATTCGCAGGGCTTCCCGAACATCTGACACACCTGTCTTCACCCCCGAAAAACCGACTCATCCTTGTCCCCGTCATGTGGGCTCTATGCAGTACCTTAAATTGAATGAGACTCAGTCTCGCACATGACGACGACGAGTTGACCCTCTCTAGGGCGTCTGCCCATGTCCCATCCTCTATCTGTTCCCCCAGCTCTACCTCCCACTTGTCTTTCAACTCCACTACTGGTACCTCCTCCACCTCCTGCATAATCTTATAAATGTCCGAGATCTTCCCTCCCCGACCCAGACCCCTGATAGCACCCTATCACTCGCCCCCCTGTCGGGAAGCACGGGAAACCCCTCTACCTGTCGTCTGGCAAACGCCTTCACTTGGAGGTACCTGAACGTGTTCCCCGGGGGGAGCCCGAATTTCTCCTCCAGCTCTCCCAAGCTCGCAAACCTCCCCTCTATAAACAAGTCCTTCAGTTGCCTGATGCCCACCCTCTGCCAGCTCAGAAATCCCCCTCCTGTATTTCCCGGTGCAAATCTGTGGTTCCCTCTTAGTGGTGCCCTTATCAAACCCCCACTTCCCCCCTGTGTCGCCTCCACTGCCCCCAGATCTTGAGGGTGGCCGCCACCACCGGGCTCGTGGTATACCTCGTGGGAGGGAGCGGCCATGGTGCCGTTACCAGTGCCCCGGAGTAATAGTCTATGACCACTAGATAGTCATGACCTTGGAAATAAAATAAACCCATGCCCACTTTGCTCCATGAACTGGTAATGATTCCCACCTCTTGCATGCTTTCTCTGCTCTGTACCATTTGATTCATCTGGCAGATTGTGCATACTTGCACATATTGGTCAATATCTCTGTTTACTCCCGACCAATACACCGACTGTCTGGCTCTTTTACGACACTTTACAATGGCTTGATGACCCTCGTAAATCTGCTGCAGAACCCCTATATGTAAACTGCCAGGAATCACAATCCTATCTCCCTTGAGCAGGGAACCATCTACTGTAGAAAGATCATCTCGTATATCTCAAAAGGCAGATTGACATCAAGTAGGCCATCCTTCTTTTAGGTATTGCTTTACTTTCTGGAGCGCCAAATCCTTTTCAGTTTCGGCTTTGATTATAAGTAGTTTTCAGTCAGCCACTGGTAGTATCTCGGTAAAGAAACAGGCTTGAGATTCCACTAGTTGGACTATCTCGGGTTCTGAGGTATCAGCATCAGTGGTTGTCTTGGATTCTGATGTGTCAGCATCAGTGGTAGCTTTGGAGAGGTTGTCCACAACCACTAAGTCTTCACTTGACTGTTCACCTTGGTCAGCTGAAGTACTGGTTGAGTGAACTCTTTCAACTAGCTGCAATCTTTCACAAGCATCCACTCCAATTAATGATGATTTCTCATCCTCTACTACTTGAAATCAATGGGTATCTCAATGTTCCCATTCTTAACAATAAGACAGCAGGATCCTCTTCTGACTATCATTTTACCATTGTAATCTGTGAGCCGACAAGTGAATTGCTTTATCATTGACATCTTATACGCTTGTCTTAAAGATTGTTCCATGATAGTATTTGTGTGTGCTCCTGTGTCAATTTTAAATGGTATGTGTTTGCCATTTATTTCTAATGAGATAGTACACTCCTTAATTATCTTCGAGAGCTCTTGTACTGGTCTATCATTACGATCCAGTAAATTAATCCTAGTGACTGCTTCACAAGGTGGCGGCGGAGCGTGGCAACTCTCTGCGAGCTCTCTCGAACAGATCCTCTTTTCACTTATCTTGTACTCGTTCTAATCTTTAAAATTTTAATTTTAAGACTAACATTATTGTGGTGATATGCATCACTGTAAACACACAAGGGGTTAATGTAAATACACGTAGACTAGACTAAACACCAGAGACATGACACACAGACATTCAACCAATAGGCCAGTAAGATAAGACGCACACACAGGTGACACTACCACAAGGGGGCATTACACACACCCATATATAAGGACACGGCACACATGATCTTCCTCTTTCCAGTGGTGACATTTAGTAAGTATACAGGGTTGATTGAACACATCACACCCACCACGTGGATTGTAGCAGACTGGTTCGTCAGTCTGAGTAGCTATAGCAGGATTAACAGGAGAGTCGAATCCAAGTACGAGAATCGTTAACAGTTCAATAAATGTGTTAAAGGTATCTCCAAGTCTGAACCTTCCTTTGTCAGAGTGCACATCAAGGAAGCAGCTTATGCTACGTCAAGAGCATAACAAAACAATTATTACTAACTATTCTCTCTTATCTTACCTTGCAGGTTTGAACATCCTCCTTGGCCCGTGGAGACCTTTTGACCCGACTCGATCTGACCTGGCTGCACCCAAGATTACCTGACACGACCTGGAAGACGATGTGGCCTAAAGAGGAAGTGAGGCCCTGACCTCGATTTGGACCTGACCCGGACCTCAGTGCGCCCGACCCGGCTTAAGAACCGACACCAGCCCCCGGACCACCCGACCCAGTCGCCGGAGCACCTGACCTGGCCCCCGACCATGAGACCCAACCCAACTCGACGTGGAAAGGCCCGCCCAACGACCCTAGCCGGAGAGGCCTGCCCCGCAACCCAACCTACCTGGAGATGGAGGAAAGAAAAATCCACGTGGAGGCCCGACCAGGCCTACTCCAAGACCCGACCCCAGGAGTGCCCAAGGAGGGAACAGAACTCGGGACACAGCCCATCCTGCCTCAGGAAGCCCCTGCCCGCGGCCCAAGACCCCTGAAATGGCGGAGACCCTGCGCGACGGCCCATGGGCGAGACTGCTGTGTGCTGTTTCACAGAGACATGGCTCACCCCTCTCTCACCAGACTGTGCCGTACAACCTGAAGGCTTCTCAAATCACCGGGCGGACCGCACAGCGTCATCAGGCAATGCAAAGGGTGGAGGGCTTTGCCTCCTCATCAACTCCTCGCAGTACTTGGATCTGGCGACCCTGGCGACCGACTGCTCCCCGACCCTGGAATACCTGATCGTGAAGTGCCGCCCACACTATCTTCCACGTGAGTTCATTTCAGCCATTATCACAGCGGTCTACATCCCACCCCAGGCAGAAGTGAGGAAGGCGCTGGACGAACTGTAAACAACTACGAAACAGAAACACCAGAGGCCTTGTTCATCGGGTGGGGACTTCAACAAGGCCAACCTCAAGAGTGTACTGCCAAAATTCCGCCAGCATATCTACCCCTCCCCCCCCCCCCCCCCCCCCCCCCCCCCCCCCCCCCCCCCCCCCCCCCCCCCCCCCCCAGGTGCGACAAACACTCTTGACCACTGCTACTCAAAAATCAAGGGCGCCTACCGTTTCATCCCCCGGCCGCACTTTGGGAAATCAGACCATAAGACGGTGTCCCTTCTCCCGGCTTACAAGCAGAAACTCAAGCGGGAGAATCCAGCTAAGAAGGTTGTGCAGTGCTGGTCTGAGGAAACAGAAACGTGGCTGCTTAGAGACAGTGGACTGGACTCAATTTAAATGAGTATGCCATCACTGTCATAGACTTCATCAGCAAATGTGTAGACGACTGTGTGCCAAAGAAAGCAATACGTATGTTCCCCAACCGGAAACCATGGGCGGAATTCTCCCCACAACCATGCCACGCCCCCCGACACCGGCACGCGAGTGCGGCGCCGGTCACGGGCTGCTCTACGCGGCCGGGCTGCCGATTCTTCTGCCCGATGGGCCGAGCGGCCGCCCTAAAAAGGCAGAGTCCTACCAGCGCCGTCCACACCTGGTTGGAGCCGGCGGGAACTCTGTGCGCAGGGTCAGGGGGCTGCCTGTGGGGTGGGGCAGGGGGGCTCTGACCCCGGGGATGGCCTCCGATGGGGCCTGGCCGCGCGCCCGCCCACCGATCAGCAGGCCGGCCTCTCGCTCCCCGGGCCTATTTCCTTGCACGCCGGCCCCTGAACTCCGCGCCATGTTACGGCGGGGCCGGCGTGTTGAGGGAGGCCACCGCGCATGTGCGGGTTGGCGCCGGCACCACTGCGCATGTCCTCGTTGAAGCCGGCGCCACTGCGCATGCGCGGATCCTGTGGCGCACAGTTCGCACTGGGATGGGAGGCTGTAGCGGCGTGAACCGCTACAGCGCCGTGCTGGCCCCCTATTGGGGACAGAATCGGTAGTCCTAGCAGCCCGTTCACGCTGTTGTGAAATGCCATGGCGTTTCCGACGGCGTGGACACTCTGCCGCCGAATGGGAGAATCCCGCCCCATGGCTCAATCGTGAGATTGTCTCCCTGCTGAAGGACAGGTCAGAGGTGTTCAAGTCAGGCGACTCTGACCTATACAGGAAATCCAGGTACGACCTCTGCAAAGTCATCCGAGATGCCAAGAGAGAATATCAGACCAAGCTAGAGTCATAGACTAGTGTTACAGACTCGCGGCAGTTCTGGCAATGCCTAAACAAAATAACGGGCTACGAAGCGAAGCCGAGCAGTATCTCCAGCAGCAACGCCCCCTCCCGAGGAAGTCAATGCATTCTATGCTCGGTTCGAGCAGGAAACCAACGATCCGCTGTCGAGCGCCCCAGCAACACAGAACACACCCATATCCGCCATCACACCTTCCGAAGTCAGATCGGCTTCCTGAAAGTGAACCCTCAAAAGGCTTCGGGTCCGGACAGGATTCCTGATTGTGCACTCAGAGCCTGCGTGGACCAGCTGACAGATGTATTTGCGGACATCTTTAAGCTGTCCCTACTCCACTCCGAGATCCCCACCTGCTTCAAGAAGACCACCATCATACCGGTGCTGGTCTGGTGACCCTGACTTCAGTCATAATGAAATGCTTTGAGAGGTTGGTCATGAAGCGCATCGCCTCAATATTCCCAGAACGCCTTGATCCACTGCAATTCTCATACCGTCGCAACTGGTCCACAGCAGAAGCCATCTTCCTGGCCCTACACTCATCCCTCAAGCATCTCAACAACAAGCAATCTTACATCAGATCCTATTGATTGACTACAGCTCCTCCTTCAACGCCATAATCCCAGCCAAGCTCATATCAAAGCTCCAGTACCTAGGACTTGGCTCTCCACTCTGCAACTGGATCCTCGACTTTCTGACCCACAGACCACAGTCAGTAAAAATAAACAACAACATCTTTCCACAATAGTCCTCAATACCGGGGCCCCGCAAGGCTGCGTACTTAGCCCCCTACTATACTCCCTGTACACACACGACTGCGTGGCAAAATTTGGTTCCACCAAGTTTGCTGACGATACGACCATAGTAGGTCGGATCTCGAATAA